>NW_025963835.1:6637500-7202500 GCF_023055435.1 Haliotis rufescens | reverse complement strand
AAAAAATATTCTTACGTTTTAAACAATAACATAAATCGCACACTTACACAGTGAGTGCATGCCTGTTGAGTTCAATAACGGATAAATATTTCATATCAAAATATATAACAAAACACATGAACGTACTAACGTATTTAGAATGTTTTCACTTTATGGGAGGAATAGCTGAACTGTCCTGAGTCTTTGATGGACTGTGTTGATGGAGTCCCTGGATCCCACTGGTGTCGGAGGTGTCCTCCTGGTGGGGTAAAAAGTCATCCACAGCGAAAATGACGCCATCGTCAATTGCATAAGACAGTTCTTTCTTCAACTTTAGGAAAAGGTGGAAATCTGATGGCATTGCAGCCATGGTAACAACATATTTGTGCACAGGTGGGTTTTTCCACGACGTTTAGCCTTGGTATTCTCACATAGTTGCCTAAGTGGATTAGCATAATACTGTCCATTAATGGTCTGACATTTCGGGAGGTAGTCCACCAGAAGGATTCCTTAGGAATCCAAGATACCGAGGCCATCTCGTTGTCAGATGAAGGAACATATTCCCTTATTCGGAGGAAGATACGCTAGCCTGTTCCATTGCTTTGACTGTTGTTTAGTCTCTGGCTGATGGTGGTGATCAATGGTTACACATCGCTCAACAGAATCAGCAGGGTCTACCTCACAATGACGTAAGTTCTCACGAGAGAAGATGAACCTGACTCGTGTCTGATCAGGAGTTAAGAGTCTTGGAATCCAGCGTGCTTAAACATTTGTTCTCATTCGATCATTCATTATCATATCATGTATTTTATCAACATTTTCCTCAGTGGTGACAGATCCAGGACTTCCTGATTTGGATCATCTTCGAGGCTCTCTCCCCCGCTTCAAACCCGCTGCCCACCTCTTAACAATGGTAAAGGAAGGAGCATCAGTCGCTACAGTTGACACTTTATCTACGGAGTCAGCCCTTTCAGTTGGAGAAAAAACAGAGGTCTAGTGGTCTAGGAGGCGTCTTCCCGGAGAGCGAAAGGTCGGTGGTCCCTGTGTGCATCATAAGCATGGGACGTTTTTAACTTAATGCATGCAACTGTTAAATCTCGACTATGCAGCCTTCGTCTTTTAGGCTAAGCATGTTTCAGCCACCGTAAGGGACTGACGTTTTAATCTTTACAAACAATGGATAATATTCAATAAACATCTGAAGGGACATGATCTACCTGTTCCTGTCTGTGTATATTTGTAAAGCTACCAGTGCTACAATACTGAATAGAAGATCCTTCGGCAGCAGACAGAGTCCGAGTGGTAGGAGGAACAGCGCTATTGTCATATGTAATGCCCAGGATGCGTCGGCAGGGGGCACCTGACGTCTCTGAAATCATAATGCATTTAGGTGCATAACAAACTATAAGAGAACATATGGATGAGAACTGTTAGGTTTATGATAAGCATGTAAGCGTCATTTAAACAATTAGATATGAAAGTTAAATATGTGCACTCGATATTTGTTAACATGTCCGATTCGTTGAAACCAAAAGAATATTGGTAATCAGTGAGACTAGAAACATTGATCAAGAAGAGTTCTTCAAGCACCGTGAATAATGTAATCAGTGAGACTGCATCAAATTGCGATTCGTACAACAACCGGTAGAATATGAAACGGTTTAACCCCTCGGTGTCATCTCGTTTCCAAGTTGGATAGTTTAGTCTTTGAAACGAGACGATTACGACATGCACGGACAGTCTGTTGTCAGCTGAACATGACCTTCTTTACCAGTGGAGGAAAGTGTCTGTGTAAGTGTGCTTCCTTATAGTATTGCTGTTGTTAGCAATATAAAACACGTTCTTTGAATTAATTGGACTAAACAAATCCTCATTAGCTCTCTCAAGAATTATTTTAAACAAATTTGTATTTGAAATCGCATACTCCCTGGGTATTTTGTACACTAGTGAAGTTGCACTTCCTAGTCAAATCTCGCAGTGCGACAGTTTAAAGGGAAAGAAACTTAAGGTGTGATTCTCATTATTGCTCCAATAGCCCAGGGAACCCCGGTAATCAAACCGATTTAGTTTATATAATCTAGTCGGCATTGGTTTTCAGTTATTCAAAAGTCATGAACACAGTTTCTTTTTCTATTTTAACATTAAAATGTTCAAATACCTGGGAATGTAGAGTTCTATGCGTTGTCGGGACCAACTCAGGCTGTTCAGCATCTGTAACATAGGATAACATCGTCAGCTAGTTCAAACACATATATATGTGGTGTAGAATACACTCTTAAACGTCAAGGTTGCTAAATGCAACATATTAGAAATGTTCCCAAATATATCATTTAACATGATGATGAAATTAAAGAAATGCTTAAGACATAGACAGTTACTATAAGATGACGGCCAGCCTGGCGCGAACAACATGCATGTACATAAAAGCGTAAATAATCATAAGAAATCTCTGCTAAAAGCAGAGTCCGTGGTACGAATCTGATTATACTATGTAAATCGTCCGGTGAGAACATCCTCTGATCTTGGACAAACGATGAGCTCGTAAATGTCAGTTTGTAGACGATTTGTACGATCTCATATCACTTACCACTCGTTTACCTGATCCAGATTCGACCATCACCATGCCACCGTGATACAGCTTTGGTATCGCTTACTACGGTGGAAAATACCATCCATTTATTCAAACAGATGAAGCTGTAACGTATTCAGTTCTGAATTTAGGGTTTCAGAGTATTCTACTGCAGATTGATAACACATAGACATACCTCGGTCGCCAAGTTGTTCCCGGGCAGGTAAGCGTTCAGATATTGTCTGCTTGGTACTGGTTTCTCCATTGGTGGAGCTTGAATCCCTGTCTTCCAAAGTTGTAGCACCATCGGAACAAGAGGCGTAGGTATCGTGAGTGTGTCCATCATCCTCCAGAAACACTGAGTCCCTTTGTTCACTGAGAGACACATGTTCTACAGTATCTGCAGAAGATGTGCTACCCACCCAAGAGGACATGGGAAAGAAATTCTCGTCAAATTCCATATTTCGTTTAAGCGTAGAATCGTCTTTCTGTGTTCTTGAAGTGTCATCTTGATTTCCTTTTGTAATGCCTTCATTTGATAAATCAGCTACGTCCTCAGAACCAAGAGATGTGTCGGTTATACCAGCAAATAGAAAATCTATTTCATCATCTAAATCTGATTCGGAATTGTCCATCGGCATAAATGTTTCTCGTTCCAAGGGAATAAACGGTCTGAGAATCTCAAGAGATCTTGACCTTCGACGAGGACTCGGTGTGATATCAGGGGATTTAGGTACTTGGAGGGACATATACTTGTAATTGTTCTCATCTTTGTTTTCACCAAATTGAGGAAAGCTGTTGTTAAACGCTCCTAAATTGAACCCTTCGAAGGTGAACGCTTGCAAGCCTTGGGTGCCGGACGTGTCTCTCATATGGGGGAGACTGTTGGATCTCTTCAAACGAGGACCACTGGTCCTCTGCCCGCAAACACAACCGATCTGACGTCGGAAATCCGGTTTTTCCAGCTCATCTGCAATGTTTGGGTTATCTATTCGAACAAGTTCAACAAGGGTAATTCTGGCTAATTCATTTTCCTGGAAGTTGAGAGAATGTAAAAGGCCTCTCCACTTTATTCCCTCATTCACTGACGACTTCTGCAAGTCGTGATATATTTCCTTGGACAGTAAGCCGAATTTGTTCAGAGATTTCCCTACTGGCATTATGTCAACCGTTGACGCCAGTTCACACATAACACACGGGTTGCGATCCATTGTTGATTGAACCTGGAAGAAAAAGAGACATCTAGAATGGCGTTCCGTTGAAATGATAGGAGAGCACAATGGCAACTGTGACATCACATCGCAGCACGACGTGCACGTGCCGTATGCCACCCATGCATGTTTCAAAATGCAGTTTCCGTTCACCGCAATTTTGTGGGTATTTACCGTCACTGTTTTGCACGGTTGAAGCATTATCTGTGAACATGACACGAAGAAGGTTATCAGAGGCGCAAAAAATGGCGTATGATTGGTATGTATTTGATTTTCAAAGGTTATGTTATAAGGGTTTCACTGCCAACGCTCGTACAACCCTCTCTGTAAAATATGCAGGGGGTGCTTAACCCTTTTCTTTGTATATATAGGACTTAAATATTGGACAGTTGCATAAATAACAATCATGTCTTGTGTACGCATGTGAAAAGGAAAAACATTCCAACAAGAATACACGTGTGATATTGTGGCATATTGAGTTGCAATTTGACGTGCAGAGGTGAGTCCCTTTAGTCATGACAGGATCTGAGTATAGTTCGAATGCAGATTTGCCCTGATTATGATCTATAGTTCGTCGGTAGACATATATGTGCTCATGGGTTTTTCACAGACTGCTGTAAACGTAGTAACTGTCTCTATCCTACATCACTTCGAGCTCTACACCGCAATTTAGCTCTCTAACGACTCTTATTTTGTCTCGATTGTCCTCACATAGTTTATATTTATATTTGATTACAAATACGAGAAAGGCTGTATATTTGTGTATGTATGTATACATTATGGGCCTTTCTATATCTACGTATGTCAAAACGAGACGCGTGTATGTATTAATCATTGTTGTCCATGAGCCGGATGTCTTGAATACAATAATAACACTTCGAGTTGACCTGAATTTGAAAAATTGAAAAATTACGGATGTCTTGAATACAATAATAACACTTCAACTTGACCTGAATTTGAAATATTGAATAAGTACAGCACATATAAGCATTACTCTAATAGTTATGATGTTACTTGGTCCATAGATGGGTATACTCAAAAGGAGTGAGTAGTGAGATTAAAAGTCACATCGGCAATATTTCAGCCATATCGTGTTACACAAAAGGAGTGTAGCAGAGGAATGTGTTCCGGGGTACAAATAAACAGGTCAACAGGTCAAAACTGTGTCTACAATTTGAACAAGCGTTACATAACGATCAATTGTCAATGAAGAAGCATGTTTGTTTTATTAAATTACAAATTTTTAGGTTTTTTTAATTTAATACACATATCCACACCGATGCGTACCATTATCATACATTATAGCTAGAACATTGAGTCGTAAAACAAACTAAACTTGTCTACATGTATGTCGGAATACGAACGATTGAACAATGATAGCATTTAAGCAAGCTGGAATGAATTTTGGCCATAAATACGTAATAGCACGTCAGTTTGAGATTGAAGGTTCTTCAATATAATGACACCATATAAGCCTTTTGCCGGGGCAAACATGTAATCATGTAATGTCGGTTCAGCGGAGTGTTTGAACATCCAGACACATGCAGTCTTATCACACCGGTATCTCTTCTCTGTACCCACCCAGACTCTTTGTCTCTCACTGCGACAGATCAAACTTATTACCAGTTATCATAAAATTGATTCATTGATAAATTGTAAATAAGGAGCTAATTATGCAAATATATGGACGGGTTAGGTAGACCGCTCCTACAACTATTGTTGTTTCCCCAATTGTCGTTGCAGCGACCGCAACGCACAGTGTACAGTATGCTTCCGTTATGTCACTCTAACTTTCAACGTTGTTATCAGTTTAATACCTAGCGTCACAAACTTGTGTGTCAGCTATTTCTGGAGTACAAGGGGACACTGGTCTTACCAGGAACATGGTGACATGCATAGACAGAATACCGTAGTCATGTGTCACAGCGCCTTTCCTTTCACGGCCTCTAGTTGACACTAAAGTAAATATCTGCTGTAGGATTCGGTCTGCTAAGTAATCGAGACATTAAAAAATCACGTAATTGTTCCCACGTTAGACATACTGCTAAAATGGGGGTCTTGTCAAAATAAATGGTTATACAAGTACACTTGAAAACTTACCTGTCGTTGAACGCTATCCTTGGGCATATTTAACCCCAATGCCTGGTAATTCAAACGATCCCAGCCAGTATAGTGACGAACAGTTTAACAACAATGCTATTTCTTACCTCACTCGTCCCAGATACACGGCGCCAAGTAGGTCAGCTGGAAAGTGGGGGTAGGAAAACACTCCCCGGTATGAATCCTACTCCCGATTTCCCGGCTGGTAACTGTCACACTGTTTCAAATTTACTGACTCACTGGGTCAGTTGAAGGACTGCTTCAAAGATAGATGTGTTTAGCCATTGTAAGCCTAGGCAGTGGTGTCGCTGTAGTCCTCTGTATGTACATGTCTCCTGGGTTCAAGGGTGCAAGTTCGAGGGTGAAGGTGTGGTCTATTTATATGTCCTACTCACTGCAAAGTTTTGATTTATTGAGGGGATTTTATATAGGGCGGCTACAACTCATACAGCACCGGGTATGACATAGCGAAATGAATAAAATTATAATTTTAAAGGGGTTTCATTTTCAGTTGCAGGAGATGTTTGATAACTTAGTTTATACATTTTTGGGTGTTTTCATTATATTACAATTGCGCAAGCAATGTCATGTACATTTTCGTCTTTAATAATTGTATCCAGACGATCACCATATCTGAAGCAACATTACGACGCATCCATCATTGATGAATCCGGAAATATATTTATCCAAACTATTTCACTGCGAACTGTACTGTTCAGATTAACGAGGTTACAGTGTTACAGTTACATGCAGACGTATCGAGACATTCCTGTAGACCGACCGACATAACGGTAGTTTAGTCGGAAATATGTAGAGGTACAGGTGGACAAAATCCCTTGACAGTGGGTTCGAATCCAGGACTGCCCCGTTTAAATGTTTTGTCATTCAGAACCACGCCCGTGCCCGCGAGCTTCACGTGCATGCATACAAAAGATTAACGCAGAAACGCACATAAAAGACAAACACATCCAAACACATACATATAATCATAAACACCAACATATAAATTTAGATATGCATTTTAAGTTGACAACGGATCTCGAAGGTATATGGTGTGATGTACCCAGTGTGTGAGCCTATGTACCCCCAGCCGTGATGCCTCGAGGGATCTGTTGCGACGAATTTATCTCACCGACGTTCATTCGCACAGACTATATGTTTCACCGGGTAAAACGCTTTGATTCAGCCTTGACAGCTAGCAGACGACGCAAACTGAATTACTCCCCTTTACCCAGTGCAAACGGATAAATATCGGTTCGTTTCTGCTCAACGATACTTATACGAGATAAGCAAGTTACCTATAGTGTGTCCCGATTAATTTCTCAGCGGGCTTCATGAGCGGCTACATGGAAAGTAATTACCTACTCCTAAAACCATACAGAAGCTGGTATTTTAATGTAAGGTTAGATAAATAATAGTATCAGTTCCTGCAAATACTCTACATATATTCCAACATGAGCAATAACACGGGACATGAAAACAATTAAGAAAACAGTTGACGTCGTTGATAGATAATCATTTCGAATTTAGGTGCGAGAACCGTTTGACTGATGAAGCGTTGTTAAAAGATGCCCGTGTGAGATTGCACTTCCCGGTACAAGATAAGTCGTCGGATGCATCGCTATACACGCAGTGAAGTGTTGCTGAAAGCGGATGGCGACGTGACACAGCTTTGCCATCAGACCGGAAACCGTGACGCGGAATGTCAAGCGGTTACGTTTACTTTGCTTTTTAACTTGTTCATAAATGATTTATTATATACTCTCAACAGTCTTAATATTTGTTTAACTGTAGACAATTTTAATATTGCAGCATTAGCATATGCGGATGATTTAGCATTGCTAACTGAGAATAAAGCTGATCTCAGTTTACTGTTAGATGTTTTACATACTTGGTGTTGCACAAATAAGATAGAGATCAATAAGGAAAAGTCTAAAATTGTCCATTTTGTAAACCCGTCTGTCATACAGACGAAGCATGTTTTTAATGTCGGAAATATGATTTTAGACATTGCTGCTAAGTATAATTATCTTGGTCTACTGTTCACAGACCACTTAGATTTTACTGCAATGGCACGTGCAGCAGCGAAGTCTGCTAATAGGGCTTTGGGCCTGTTGATATGCAAAGTTAAGACAATCGGCGGTATGCATTTCCAAACCTATTCCAAATTGTACGATAGCATGGTGTGGTCTGTTCTTGACTACGGGGCGGCTATCTGGGGTAATTATGATGTGTCAACAATAAATGCTGTACACCATAGAGCCATTAGATTTTATTTGGGACTCGGCAAATACGCCCCTAACGTCGCTATAAATGGGGACATGGGATGGATACCGCCTGTTGTCAGACAGTGGAAAAGTGTAGCAAGACAATGGTGTCGCCTTAAGAATATGTCTAGTAGGTTAAACAAACACGTGTTTAACTGGGCTGATAGATACGCTGTAAATGGATGTAAAAATTGGAATGGTAGAGTAAGAAAGAAGTTAACTAATATGGATTTAGGACATCTATTAAACGCTACAGGTTTTATTGATAATTTTTGTTTGTACACAGGTGGAACAATGGTGTATGAATGAATATGTTACCCGTTGGAGTGATATGTTAAGAAAGGAAGAGGGGCGAAATGGGCTTAATAAATTGAGAATGTACCGATGTTACAAACAAGTATATGGGACAGAATACTATGTTTCAAATAAGATGCCCAGAAACTATAGATCGGCACTAGCCAAGTTTAGATTTGGCGTGGCTCCTATTCGAGTGGAAACCGGTCTGTACGAAGTTGTACCTGTCAACAATAGAAAATGTTTTCACTGTAATGACAGCGTAGAAGACGAGGTCCATGTTTTGTTTCACTGCGCATTATATGACGATATCAGGGCAACTCTTTTTAATGAATGTATTGCTAAATCTTATAATGTTTTAGATATACCTGATATCGACAAACTTTGTTTAATTTTCAGTGACTCCAGTGTGTGTTTTATACTTGCCAAAGTCTGCTTTTTAATTCTTAATCGTAGAAAACATCTTTTATATGGATAACTTTTTACTATATCATCTTTATATCATTTATGTATAAATTCTGTGATAATTTGTCTCTCGTAATTCTATTGAATGGTTCTGTACATTCTAT
This sequence comes from Haliotis rufescens, assembly GCF_023055435.1. Classification (NCBI taxonomy): domain Eukaryota; kingdom Metazoa; phylum Mollusca; class Gastropoda; order Lepetellida; family Haliotidae; genus Haliotis; species Haliotis rufescens. Next base: position 7,193,511 of record NW_025963835.1, on the reverse strand, counting down.
TTATGTCAAGTTGTACAGAGCTGTTTTATGTATGAACAGAAGTGAGACGTTAATAAACTATTGTCTGTCTGTCTGCGATATCTTGATACTATGATTCCACTTCCTTGGAAATCATAAAAAGCTCTACTAGTATTGCATTTTAACCCAACTTAACTCGGACTCGCGTGGACTGAAGACCCGGTGTCATCCTGCCTTCCACTGATCAATTCATAAACAGTTGGCGTTAACGGTTTTATGTCACAGTCCAGAAGTACACACTAGATCTTCACAATACCGTCCGTTCAGGACTACCCTGGTGGTCGCCCAGAAACGCGTTGTTGCCAAGCCTCCGTCACATGGAGTTGCTCCGCTTAGTGTCCTAAGCTCCAATACTGCAACCTGGACGGGAGGCAACACAGGGGCACGGGTGGCTCAGTCGCGTAAGGCGCCGTAATTTGCTGTGCAGAGTTGCGTCCCTTGCATACGCCAGAAACCTTTGATCGTGGGTTCGAATCCCTGTTCCCCCGATTATGTTTCTAGATGTGTCAGCACCATACCCGTGCTCTTTCTACCAAAATTTTAAAAGTGTCATACGACTCTTGTTCATAAATTGTTTGAACAATCAAGGCCTAAGAAAAGTTTTACAGAGAAGGACATTTCCAAGTTCACGCATGGGTGACAAAACTGAGGCTCATGGCCCCCGTGTTCTGGAATTCCGAGGGTGTCATCATGGTGGAAAAGGATTTTGGATTCGACCGGATTATGTTTCTTGATTTGTCAGCACCACCTGTGCTCGTGGGTTTCATCAAAGTTGTAAACGTTAGAAACCTGCATCACTTCCGGCTTCGTCCCACATGAACCTTAACTGGCACACCGTTAAAAGCGGTGTTAAACCCCAATTCACACACTCACTCACTCATTCAGTAATATTTGAAGATGGGGTTTTCTTTGCGAATTTGAGTTCTACGTCTGATGATGAACGTTGAGTGAAGGTGTGTAGAAATATATCTGCACATACTAATATCAATGATGCATTTACGGATAAATCTAACTAAGCAGAGTGATGCTTTTCTTGACAAATGCAAATGGGTTTTGCTCCATGAAAGATACTAAGAGTGAGGTATTGACATTAACTGCGATCCATCGTTATACCAATTTCCTGTGCTCTTTAAAATGTTTCCTCTTCTAAATACCACGACCTTTGTTTTATCTTTGTTCACTTTCATTTCAAATTAAATCTATTAAAGTCACTCAGAAGGCCAATCTGTTGGTGTAATCTCAACACTGTGTCGGCTGCATTAACCATATCATAAGCAAATAACAAAGTAGTAAGACTTTACAGTAATTCCCCAAACTAGATTCCTCTGCACTCAGATTTCTGTGTCAATATATTCATTCAAAAATATAACAAATAATGCTGGGCTAATCATCCAACCTTGTTTGTTTCCTACTGTACAATTTACGTAGATTTGATTGCCTGTGGCATTAAACAACAAACACCATCTTCGTTTGATATTACTTCCACCTATGGTGAACGTACTTGTGTAGAAATCATAACATTTTACGCCTGCTTCCTTTCTTGACATTTGTTGTGACTCGTGTTGAAATGGACAGTTTATCTTACAGCACGGACATTATCTAAGGACATCTGGGCATAAAGAAATATTTATTGACATTTTATTTGATACATACAGCAAATTCGTTTGTACTCTAAGTCCGCACATGGTTAAACAAACTAATCTGTTTTGAATAGATACCGAGGACCACTGGTGTCATATTTCTTCTTGTTAACTAAAGGGCAGCACAAGGGCTGGCTTGATACTAGCCCGAACATACCACATTCGCTGCAGAGATTTCTATTGTAATTAGATGTTAATGTCATAACCGTTCTTTGTACGCAGTCGTTCTCTTTGAGCGTCCATATCAAAACATGGTGTAAAAAGTACATGCGAAACATATCGCTGTGCGTCTTCAGTGTAATGTCGTCACGATATAGCTGAAATATTGCCGATGTGACGTAAAGCAGTAACTCACTTACTCACTTCAGTGTAACGTGTGTCTAGTATTATTGTCATTTTGCAAGTCTTAAGACTTTTCGCCTATATATATCCCTTTGTAACTAACTGTTTTTCAGTAAGATCACGGCTAAGCCGCACCCTTGCTTGCTGTGCTTGTTAGTTGGATTCCTGCTGGTGGGTGGGGGTGGACAGCGATAGCCCTCGCCACTTTAAATAAGACATTCAGGTTATAAGGTAAATAATTACAGTCAGGACAAAAATTGCAAAGTGCTTTTTTAAAAAATATATCCATTTTGTTATTGATAAAACATCATTACTGAGTTTTGAACGCGTGGATGAAATACGGGTCTGGATCGGCAGTGCTACACACAATAAGGTGAAAAGGTTAAACATATGGTTCAATAGAAGGACTGGTAGTATCTGAAAAGATTTCAAAGATCAAGAAAAAGAAAAACTGTAAGTCTGTAACGTCCTACCAGGTGACATTGATGGGGATGCTGTCACTGATAATGTAGCATACCGATGAAGCAAAGCAAGCAAACGATCAGCTGTTAAGGTTTTTAAAAAGTGTGTAATTCAATGACCCACTAATGTACGAATTAAACTATCAGAACATCCGATCATGTATTCATATTTTTGTTTGATTATTCGTGGTGTGTAATATTTGGCCATATACACGACAATCATGGCAGTTTTGAAAACGATCATAAATTTAAAGGGTTGGTCAAACTAATGAACAACCAGTGTTGAAACTGAAATTCGCGGTATCTCCTGATGGTTCAGTGTGTAACTTTTAATTGTGAAGCGGGATTAACGCCGCTTTGACAAGTTGTATCACGGCCTGTAACCCTAATGTGGGAGGAAAGCCCGAAGTGATGCAGGTCTCAGACGTTTACCACTTTGGTGAAACCTATGAGCACAGGTATGGTGCTGACAACATAATCATACAGAAACATATGGGTTCACACCCACAATCATAGGTTTCTAGCGTACCCCAGGGGAGCAACTCATCAAAGCGAATTTTGGCACTCAGACGACTGGGCCACCCGTGCCTCCACTTTATTTTTTGTCTCATGTCAGTTTTGGCAAACCGTACGAACTGAAACTGACACTAGTCGCTACAACAAGTATTTCTTGAAAAACCTGAAATGTAGACAAACATCAGTAAGTGGTGCATGGGGACTTCACCCGTTTTAAAGTTTTACAGTGCACTATGCAATAACCAGAAGATTTCGTACCCATATACCCCAGCGGGTGAGTGACTTTGGTTTGTGTGCACCTTAAGCAAGCATATATAGTTTGTTTTAACAAATATTGAATAGGTAAGGTAGTGACTGAGTGAATGAGTAATGCCGTCAGTGTACAGACCAACAGCCATGTCACCAAGCCTGACCACCCGGTCCAAGTAGTTGCCTCTAACAACTTATATAATGTACTGGGTACTTATTCTAACCTACGAGGGGTGATCGGGTAGCCTAGTGGTTAAAGCGTTCGCTCGTCACGCCGAAGACCCGGGTTCGATTCCCGACATGGGTACAATGTGTGAAGCCCATTTCTGGTGTCCCCCGCCGTGATATTGCTGGAATATTGCTAAACGCGGCGTAAAACCATACTCACTCACTCACTATTCTAACCTACGAGGGGCGATCGGGTAGCCTAGTGGTTAAAGCGTTCGCTCGTCACGCCGAAGACCCGGGTTCGATTCCCGACATGGGTACAATGTGTGAAGCCCATTTCTTGTGTCCCCCGCCGTGATATTGCTGGAATATTGCTAAAAGCGGCGTAAAACCATACTCACTCACTCACTCACTCTTACCTATGACCGGATAAGATGTAGGAATACCTGGTATATGATAAAATTATGTGTGAACATGATTCATGTTTGACAACCATTTAATGTGCACTGGGTAGGAAGGAGGGTGTTGTGTTTGTGCTGGTGGCCAGGGAGTACACCGCGGTATTTTTTTATGTCTGTTGTGAGTTCATATGTATTTCTAAAATGTGTGTAGAATTTTCATTTGTTAAAACACACTGTAATAAATTGTATATGAAGAGTATATGTAGTCAAATGTAAAGAATATTCTGATATGCAGAATATATACCTACAGAGCTATTCGAATCAATCAAAGCCTACAGCGGTTCTAAATATACTGCCGTCATGCAGCATAGCTTACCTATCACACATTACACTTGCCAGTCAGATAAGTCTGATAACATCAGCCAGTCTACAAACAACATATGCGTTCACTTTCGTATCGGGAGCACACTGCGTCTGATTGTATGACACGTAAAACATGCCTCTTCCAACAAGCCATGACAACATCAGTGATGTCACAGTTCAGTGCCTTGGATGTGGCTCACACTATTCCCGTGCAACTTCCCCTGTTCTTCTGCCGTGTCTACATACTGTCTGCAAACCTTGCCTGGAACGCTCTGATAGGCCAGGCAACACCAAGTGTCATTCCTGTGAAAACGAGATTGCTGGAAAGAGAATAGTGGAGAAGACTGAAGGTCCTACGATAGACTATTCTACTGTCCAAGCTGCCCTATTGTTGGATCTGAAGAGGTCCCAGGGAATCGTTGACTGTGATGACTGTCCGCAGCTAAACAAGGCTACATCACGATGCCTGTCTTGTCGCATGTATATGTGTGATACTTGTAGGATGTATCATTTGCGTTATTCAAGGTACATCATTTTATTCACCTTATCAACGCAAATCCAAATAGTACTGTACTGTCAAAGCCTGTGATGCTTAATGATGTTTCAGCAATATCTCCGCAAAAAGACTGTTTTCTGTAAATAATTGAGTCTGAACCAGACAATTCAGTGACGCATTTGTGATACGAAGACATGCATCAACCAACTCAGAAAGCTTGTCCAACCGATTCCGTTAATCGCCTCTTACGACAAGCATGTGTTGTTGAAGACCCATTCTAACCTGAATTTTCACGGGTCTGATGCTTTATTAACTAAATACAATTAGTAACAATCACAGCAATAACGTATATAGCTACTGGTAACTGTACAGATGTGTTGTAGTAAAAGAAAAACAATAGTTGAAAACCTTTTTCCCATTGCTACTACAGCTTTTTGAATTACACTTTAACTATTGACCGGTAATAGGGTTAATTATGTCCTTCTAATTACAGATATTTCGCTGAAGCACACAAAGTGATTTCACTGGTTGAGCTGTTAAAAAGGCCCGATTCCATCTTTAACGACAGGCTGCTATGTCAATCTCACTGGCTGGAGCAAACACTTTACTGTAAAAGATGTGATGTAACAGTTTGCTCGTCATGCTGTCTTGGGAACCATGCCAAACATGCTATAGATGAAATTAGCTCTCACTATGATGAATCCTTACGAAATGTGTCTGAGAAATGTGAACAAATAAACAATGACGTTCATAAGATTAATACTTATCAAAAGCTTTTACTCAGGCAGGGCAGCACATGTTTTTCGCAAAGTGACAGTGCAACTGATGTGATTGAAGCTACTGTTAAATTGGTATTGAGAGCTTTGGAACAACGCAAAGAACTCCTATTGCGGCACCTGCATATGGACGTTAATGAACATCTTCAGGTGGTTGGAAGGAAGAAAGCTGTACTTAAGTCGAGGTTACAGGCTGCAAGGATTACCTTAAGAAAGAGCGAGACAGTGTTAGATATGTGTTCACCTGACAAGTTCCTTGCAACACACGATGCCATCAAGTCCAGGTTAAACTCCTTGACGTCCCAGTCGCCGTTGAAGTATAACATGAGAAGTTTTGACATGCGGCTTTCAGGTCTTAATGACACGGAGCTATTGCTACAGGAAATGTGTACTGTGGAAGAGAGACTAAAAGTGCCCCAGACAAGAAATAAGTCAATTATGTCTGGAGCCGTTTCTGATGAGCAAAGAAAACAGAACAGCAGATCTTTTCAGAATCTTATGTTGATATGAGGCCAAAGATAAGGGAATTGACAAACCAAGATGAATCAGTGGGACCTGAGAATTTGAATTTCATCTGTAAGCTACGTTCCTCACGATATACTACATTACCATTAACTGATAACATGTGGTGGCGACAAACATGCTCTTTGGACAAAGGCAGTTATCAGGTTTGATAGTGTAAATGAAGACCATATTGATAACACTGGGTTAATAGAAGGAGTGTAGTAGTGATGTGATCTCATATGCTAATGGCTGAACACGACCTGAAATAGAGCAGTTCCCCTTCAAGCATTCGTTTTCAGGGTTTTGTCTCAAGCATGTCCATGTCGTCATAATGCATATTGTGTTACATTTGTGACAATAAAAATACTATCTTCCTATGTTTTGTTTGCAAATTGTAAGCATTATACGTGTGTTATAGAAATAACATGTTTCCGACTATTCTTCTTAAAACGGTAAACATGATCCCCAGATCAGTACTGTGTCTATGAACCTTATGAGACTAGAATTATGCGACTGGTTTTAACAAGAACGCTAATTGTCGACATCTAACATGGGGTACAGTTTTCACCGAAAATGTTCACCTTAAAATGTGATTAGTTGTGTGCAGCAAATTAAATACCTTTATCAGATTATAAAATGATTTCCTAATCATCCACAAAACGTCATATAACTCACGCATCACCTAAATGTTGGTAGTTTGTACTGATTCCTGACAACAATGGCATAGCAGTGGGATGACAAGTCTGACTTCACCGCCTGTGCTTACATACTTCATATTTTAGGCTGTTCAATATGCGGAAATGTTCAGTATCATATTACCAGTGGAGTCCTTTCATAATTCATCCGTTCAGTTACATCCTTGATGCTTTAAACTGTTAGATAAGATCTGTTATGGTTCTATGTATCCAGCTCATCCATATATGTCAGAATTCTTGTATATCGCGAGCGATGAGCGAGGGTAATACATGAATTCTCACACTGGTTTCGTAAAATCAGTATGACACACATGCCAGTATATTAATGTCTTGATTGCCCATTTTTTCTTAATACCTTTGACAAATGTTTGAGCTCCCCTTTAGAAACATACACTGATCACTACCGCCGTGTTAGAAGACCACAATTGTCGAATGACGTCAACAGTCTTCAGGTATGACATCGTTCCCTGTGTGACGTCGTTCCGATCTTATGTCACAATAAGCTTCTAATGACGCCATGCTGTCCGGATGACGTAAACAATCCACTGGTGCGCTTGTGCACATACAATTTTTATGAACGAACTCGTTTATTTCTAACACATCTGCTTAATACGAACATATCTGCAAACAAACAGCACAGACACAATTCCACGTGAACATCCTGGTTAGAGTTGGTTCAGAAAGCCTTGATTGACACAGATAGATTACATGAACACGTTCCGACCTGACAAACAACATTCGCCTACTATCACACACTGCACCATATGCATCTGGTTTATCACCATTTCGTCACGTGCCTCTACTGCTGATAAACTGATTATGCTCTTGAGAATCACCCATGTCTAATTAGTGTCGGACGTTGCAATGTGTACATGCTATTATTAGCAGTTACCTGATAAGTGAAGGTAAGTTAGTATGTTACGCTCTAAATCTTGTAACGTTTATACATACATGAAAATTATTAAAACCCACAAGTGAAACAAAGTCTTGAATGCAGCATCAACATATGTTATGTCAAACAAAACAAACTGTGTACGTCATATCGCCTGCAGTGGTTCAGTAATGTACACGTAGTAAAGCTGACATGAAGCCAGATATTTGTACATTGCGATACATGTCCTGATAAGTGACATGTGTATTCAATATCAATACAGAACCTTTTTATCATGAGTCTGGACAACATTGCTGTGATCACAGGATTTAATACTTACTGTAACGGCACATGGTATTGTAAAATAGTTGCCATAACATTGTTTGATTCTAAATTTCTTGAATAATTTCAACAAAATATTATTATTTGTAAACGACTACGTAGGCAATGGGTATTCGAGAAGTTACTAAAATGATAACATTATGGTTTGTGAACATATATTAGTTAAATGTTGAAACCGACTGCTCCTGCATTCTTTACTTCAGTACAGTAAACTACGGTTATAACGAACACGCTTATAACGAACTGACCGATATAAATAACATATGTTTTAGTCCCGGCCATTTGTTGAATATATGCTGTATATATGCTTATAACGAACTACGGTTAAAACGAACTAAAACTAGTGGTCCCTTTGAGTTCGTTATAACCGTAGATTACTGTATATGTGTTACAGGTTGAAATATGGCACTACGAAGATACCCAAACATTGGACCAATCGATAGCTTGATAACTACATGCCCTCGATGTGAGAAGACATATGATCCCCATATTAACTGCCCACGTCTTCTGTCATGTCTTCACGCAGTATGCAGCTCATGTTTATCAGATCTGAGCAAATCTAACCATGAGCTAAAGTGTCCGGTCTGTGGTCACGTAACAGTCAGCCGAGGTGCCCTATCCTTTCCAGTAGACTACATCTCCCTCAAGGCCATCCTACTTTTAGAACTCAAGCATTACCAAGGAAAGATAAACTGTAACGAATGTCTGGATCAGAACAATGCCACTTCCAGGTGTCTTGAATGCCGCATGTACATGTGTGGCACATGTAAACTTTATCATGAGCGTTTTTCTTAATATTACTCTGACCAACACGTACTTGTTGAATTGATGGACCTCCTGGAAAAGCCAGATGTCATCATCAATGAGAGCATGCTATGTGAATTCCACTGGATGAAACAAACCCTCTACTGTAAAAGGTGCAATGTAGCAATTTGCTCGTCATGTTCTATGGAGACTCATTCCAAAACATATGTCAATGCCATCACCTCTCACTATGATCAATCCTACAGAAACGTAAATGATAAATGTCACAGAATCAAAGGCACTCTCCGTGAGATTGCTAGTTCTAGAGGGCATTTAAACACTCAGGTAAATAATTTGTATTCACAAAATATCATTAAAAAAGATGAAATTGAGGACAATGTTAATATTGTACATTTAGTTCTTGAACGTCGGAAGAGACTCCTACTACGACACATGCAAGTTGACGTCCATGAGGAACTTCAGATGATTGCAAGGATGAATGCTGAACTGATGTCGAGGATTCAAACATTACAATCAACTTTAACAAAGAGTATGTCAGTGTTGAATGTGTGTTCACCTGCAGAGGTACTGCAAACAACAAATGTGATTAAGTACAGACTGACCCGCTTGGGTTCACAGTCGCAACTGAAGTATACTATGAGAACAATTGAGATTAGACGATCAGGTTTAAATGACATAGAGACACAGATACAGAGTATATGTGCTGTGGTAGAGAGACCGAAGCTGCTTTAAAGAAGTAGGGAATGTTTTGAGGCAACAGCAGGGCCTTCCATACACATATAGATACAAAGACTGGTTGAGTAATTGAAAGGGCTTTACGATAATGTCAACTTAATGTTTGCAGAAAGTGTTGCAAGTCGTCGACGTTTATCGCTTTCGATGAAACACACGAGCATGGATATTGTACTGACAGATCATGTATCATTAAAAAGGGATTAGAATGTTTCACATCGAACAATTTGTGCATCTGGTCCTAATGAGATGAGATGGGACGTTATTTTCCAGCAAATAAAATAATATCTTTTTCAAATTAGATTTTTATTGTCTACACTGGCTGCCACTGTCAAACAGAATTCAGTTCAACATTCTGACTCTAGTATTCAAGGAGCTTCACTGGCTACCACTGTCAAACAGAATACAGTTCAGCATTCTGACGTTTGTATTCAGTGAGCTTCACTGGCTACCAGTGTCAAACAAAATACAGTTCAACATTCTGAGTCTAGTAGTCAAGGAGCTTCACTGGCTGGTATTGTCAAACAGAATACAGTTCAACATTCTGACTCTAGTATTCAAGGAGCTTCACTAGCTGGTATTGTCAAACAGAATACAGTTCAAAATTCTGACTCTAGTATTCAAGGAGCTTCACTGGCTGGTATTATCAAACAGAATACAGTTCCAAATTCTGACTCTAGTATCCAAGGAGCTTCACTGGCTGGTATTGTCAAACAGAATACAGTTCAAAATTCTGACTCTAGTATTCAAGGAGCTTCACTTGCTGCCACTTTCAAACAGAATACAGTTCAAAATTCTGACTCTAGTATCCAAGGGGCTAAATTGGCTGCCACTGACTGGCATAATACAGTTCATGATTTAGACTCTGGTACCCAAGGAGCGTCACTGGATGGCACTGTCAAACAGAATGCAGTTCAAGAGTCTGACTTTAGTAGTCAAGGCACAACATAGATAAGCATCCAAATATACCAGCGAACTCATAACAGGGAACATACCATTCCTATTTCTAAGATATGAGAGCCAGCATCTGTTGACCGCCCCCAAATTACGCACAGCACCCTTAAGGATCGAAAGAACAAAAAGTGTTGTGCAACAATCTTTTAGTTCATCTCCGATGTATTCAAGTACCATCGACCTTTAAGAATGAATGATTAATTATAGCTTTACGTCGTATCAGTATTTTTACAGCTGTTCAGATGATAACAAATCCAACGTGAAGAAAAAAGACGTAAAGAACATCCATTGAAGCATGATGTCAAAGACCACATACAAATCAGACATATATCACAGAAAAAACAAGATTGCCATAATCTTATGGTTATGAATCTGAACAAAAATACCTGTTTTCATTGGAGAAACATTAAAATATGTTTGTTAGTTTTAATGTCGTACATTTTGTAACTTTGAGCAAACACCTTCTGGGCAAGAGTCGGGTAACGCTCTTTAAAAACTTCAAGGAAAGAGTGTGCTCGATTGTTCCACCAAGTCTATTTACCATTATAGAATTAAACTATAATCCACAGGATGATCACGAATGTATAATTTTATTAATATCTGGTGCAAATACGCATCTACACATACACGCGCAAACATACGCTGAAGTATTAAGTAACTAATAATTCATATTTGACAAAAGGAAATCTTGGTGCTGAGACATTTTTATGACATACATGGCTAATGAGTCCTATGCTATGTGAGTTGTACTTCATAATTATCAACACTGGTATGAAAACGAATGCCAAATTAATGAATTATTTCCATTTCCGTATGTCACGTATTGAATCAACCACAAACACAAATGAAGTTGTAATAACGATTTATTCCCTCCCTTAAGGTAATTTTAAATCCCAATAACAATATTTAAAATAAATCTAATACCAAATTAACTAACACAACTAACTAATCTAGCTTCTACTACAACTAACAATACTACCATCTACTACTAATACTAATATCTGAATACTAACAGTACAAATGTTTACTACTAATAATACAACTATCTACTACTAACAATACAACTATCACGATACACTATCCTAATACTAATAGTCTACTTTTAACAATACTAACACTAATACAGATGTTCTAAGAATAACACAACTAATACACAGTAAAACTTTGTGTGTGTACATATATACAACAACAACACACAACCCCCCCCAAAAAAAAACCCCACAAAAAATACAAAGCCACTCGACTGTCACAACAGTTCTATACAGAACTTTGGAATCTCTGATGTTACTGAGCAGTTCACACGAGAATTCTTCCTCGTAATAACGAATGGTGATCTTTCCACCCAGGCGATGTTGTCCCCACTGAGTTAAGGGTGCCTGTTTACATGGATGCCACGGCTGTGTTCATCCTACGATGTGCACACGGAAACGGAGATACTTCTCTCCTTACGTTGGGTCGGAGAACTTCTCTCCTTAGGTGATGTTGGAGGTTGATACTTCCTCCTACGTAATATCGGAGGTTCTTCCCTCCTACGTACTATAAGGTTAACCGGCCAGTTCCGGGACACTACAATATAATATAAGCAATTACAGTCACTGAGGTATGTGTCACTACCTCACAATACATACAGCCATGCACCAATACTCCGATTTACATATTACTGAGTTGAACTGTTTACACTTTGATCATGTTGTGGTTATTGTTACAGTGGCTTTACGCTATTACCATCAATATGTGTATATAATTACATTTGAAAACAATACATAACTCAAAATTCTATCCTCTAAAATACAATTCTACATGAAACAATAAATGTAAAAACTTACGCCAACCAGAGTAGAAGTCTCCCACAATATTAGTCCATGCCTTACATGACCATGCTGATTCTTGCTGACTGTACAAATTATTACCCTGCCCCGCTATTTAAACTGACCCCAAAGCCCAAGCTACCCCTGACCTCCCTATTGTTACACCAATTAACTCCCCAGCTATCAGTCGTACCCAGTCACGCTTCCCTGAACCTAACCTGTTCCCATAGTATTACCTGACAATATCTAAACACAACCCGCTAAGCTTAATATCCTAATGTAACCATACCGTAATACATCTATCTGAAGTACTAACATATAATTAAAATATACAAGATTATCTGTGATCTTGACACCGTAGTAGAATGGTATGCTAAGGAAGTAGGCAGATATTCATCCCGTAAGAAGAGTCAAATGTCCGCAGTCTCTGATATTCAGTGCTGACGTCGTTGACGTCCACATAGACGACATCGATATATTTCTCACTTGCTCTGAAGCTATAACCCCCAATGTACAGACTGTTGTTGTAGAACACCATTTTCCAGGCTTTATAACCCAGATCATAAACATCCCTTGTCTCTGTGCCTGAAGATGACATTCTCATTACCTTACTGTTATCATTGAAATAGATGGTGTTCTCGATCGGGTCTAAAACCACTGCATATATAGAAAGTCCTGTGTACAAAGTCTGCTTCTGTTCACCATCATAGCCAAGAGATAGGACGTATATCGCATTGGCTACATATAGTCTTCTGTTGATTGGATCTAACGCAATGCTGAAGGGACTATGGTACCTTGATAGCTGCTCAACTAGCTGGAACTGACGTCCATGAGTGGTCATCCTGCTGACGGTATTGGAAGGATAAGTTGTTGTGAGGAAGACAAGTTGCCTCGCCTCATCTACAGCCATTCCATAGGAACGAATACCTTCTCGTACTGTTCTCATGCCAGGCTGGTCCAAGTTGTAAGATACTATTCTCAAGGGTGAGTAAGTTGATACCAATATCTTTCTCAGCCTAGATACATATGCTACGCTGATAGTCCTCCTCAGATTTATATATTGGTAATCTTGAAGCGTGTTGCCACTGAGGAATATCTGCTTGGCCTGTGCGTTTGTGCGTGTGTATGGTACAGCAATTAAGCGAGACCTCTCCTGAACTACCGGGGACATCTCCTGCGGCGAGGTTGCTGACAACGACTTCTTAAAATCCATGTACTCATACTCGTCTCTTATATTGTCCATCCTGGTCCGTTTCAACAGTTCCTGCATGGAAGCGGGATCGGCCTGTTCGGGCAGTGATAACGTAGACCTTTCACTGTGAGGGACATCACCTCCCGTGTTCCGAATATCTCTGTTCTTCTCCCTCTGTTGTTCAGCGAGGACTGCTACACTAGCAAGACATGAGTGAACGACACAGAACCACAGTACCAGACTAAGCAATGTGATAGTTACTCTCCCCATCATGATATAAACACATGTATCTCCTCTCACCAGTTTGCCACACTGTGACATACACTTTTGAATGGTTGATCTTCACGTGTTTATCACAGGAAGCCAACAGTGATATTTAGATTTAGATATGCTGAGTTATGCTAAGTACAAAATTGGATAACTGGTTACACCCTTTCACCGCCGAGCACATCCTTTGTTTTGTGTCTATATATCGTAATTTTTCTGGCATTTCGTCTGCACAATCACCGAAAACAATATGCTGGAAACGTAACGTTTCTTTTAGCCTGCCAAATGTTTTTGATACTATAGATGAGGCATACATATGAGGTAGACATATAACTTACAAAGTGTTAATAACGCAGCTTCTCTCGACTTATTAAATACTTAAATATATTTATCATATAATGGGTAGGTTTCTCGGCAGGATAAAGCCAACGGATAATAACGATATCCGTTGGGGTCATATGCGGATAGTGATGCAAATATCAAAGGTCAAGTTGGGACTACTTTCAGTGTTTATGAACAAACATGGCGTCGCACTTGTCATTCGGCGATCGAGTCAGAATTAACCATCGTGAATCTGAATAAACTACAGGGATAATTGCTTCAATTATCAAAAAAACCAGTCTAATATACTGAAAAATAGTGTCGAACTGCGAAGTAACTAAGGCATTTGGCCAAGTTTTGGCAACTTTGGAGATATAAATTTCGAAACAATTTTGCGAGAGCACTAGGCCTAGCCAAGCGGGATCAGTAGCCATATCTGTGCTTGTAGACCTCTGCGGCTTGAAACCTTTTCCACAAATAAAAATAGTTGGATTTAGGCGAAATATGTATGAATTATTACCTTGTTTCGTTTCGGCGCTGTGTATACATCTGACTGAACTTCTTAAAGTTATGACAGAACAGGCCGACTGTCAACAACGTCTGAACGTGGCCGTGACGTCTCATAGACTAGGGTTAGAGTAGCTTCCCTTTGACAATGGGCATGTTACGACGTAAATTGTAATAAGAAGGTAAATTGTAATACTTGCAGCAAATTGTAATATTTTTGACGTAAATTGTAATAACAACGTAAATTGTAATAGTATTTGACGTAAATTGTAATACGCAAATTGTAATAAAAAATGACGTAAAGTGTAATAATCTCTACTTGCAGTAAAATGTAATAAATTCTTACGTAAATTGTAATAACCTTACTACCGTAGTGTCCAAGACGCCAATTGACTAGAAATGATCTTTGTCAGTTGAGCTTGCGTTTCACGTGTACAATTCGTACACAACGTACAAAACTGTTAAGTTAGGGATGGTTGGTATAGGCTTTATCGTACAATCGTCATCAAAGGGTGGTGTCAACATCGATAAATTTAAATGACTGAAAGATCAATCCTCGGTCTCAAAATGATGGGTTACACAACCGTATATTCGACAAATAACTTAATTGTGACATATTGTTCAATACTCTTAATAGGCTATTCAAGATGTTTTTTGCATGACTTGCTTCAACAGTACGTTGACCAGTTCGACACGACTGAACGAGTGATGACGAAGGGTACAAACACAGGCTGGTCAACCAGTGTGTCGATTTGCAGTGGAAACGCTATACGAGTTGATAAGGAGTACATGATCCTTACCTCTGCGCGTTTGTGTGTGTGTGCGTGTGTGTGTGTATGTGTGAATGTATGTGCGTGTGTGTGCGCGCGTGTGTGTGTGTGTGCGTGTGTGTGTGCGTGTGTGTGTGTGTGTGTGTTTGTGCTGTTGAGGCCCAAGTATCGCAGCAACAGTATGATTTGGTTTCTTAGATAGTTACTAGTCTTTTCATCAGAATTTTAACAAAGTATGTTGTAATTTCATAACTGTGCTTGTTGTTTGTTGGAATTACTTTAATCCTCTTAAACCCCCAGAGGAGGTTAATATGCTTTCAGGGGATTATTGTCCGTCTCAAATTAGTGATAAAAAAATTCAAAAACGTATTATCTACTAAGAATATACTTATGTCTTCGTTGGACATACTTTTATCTACGTAGAAGATACGTTTATCTAATGTATTTGCTACATTCTAATTCGTATATCTACAGGTTTGTGTTTCTAGTTTATCTTTTAAAATATCTTACTTTGTTCATTTGTTACATTTTGTATAACCTTGAATTGCTCATATCAGCATTTTTGTGGGACCGCTCACAAAGTAGTGTCACTCATCTTTCACTTGGAACTAACTATATGTAGAAGTGCAGTCATAGATCTTATACCAATGACATATAGAGGTCGTATTTACTGGCATACATACATACATACATGCATAAACACACACACACACAAACACAAACATACACATATTTGTGTATGTGTTTGTATGTATGTGCGTGTGTTGGTGTGTATATGTGTGTTTGTGTGTTTGTGTGTGTGTGTGTGTGTGTGTGTGTGTGTGTGTGTGTATATATATATATATATATATATGAGGGCATAGTATCGGAGATAAATATAATTTGGTTTCTTAGTTTGTCACTATTCTTTTCATTGGAATGTTAAGAAGGCATGCTATAATTTCAATATTTTATTACCGAGCTTGATGTTAGCTGGAATTATTTTAATCCTCTTAAACCCCCAGAGAAGATTATCCTTTGAGGTAAGTTTTGTCCGTATATATGTCACAAATTAGTGATAACTTATGAAAAACGTAATTATCTGTTTCGAAAATTATGTACCGCATTATACGTGAGATACCAAATTTGGTATCAAGGTTGCTTGGCGCAATCCACCAACGATTGCCGAGTTGAATGATCTTAGAATACTCTTCGTATAAGGTCAAAGAGAATATTTACGTTAGTGACAAAACCCTTTTCATTATAGATTTTCCATCCTTTCAATTTTGATAAAAACAGATATATTTCAGCAATAATTGATTGCAACAAATTTATTATACATTCTGATGCTCTTTGAAACTCAACAAGACATGCCCGAATATACCGGATATTAGTTGTGTATGCTTTGAATTATGATTTCGTGCCGTTATCATGATGGATTCTGTTTTTGTTGTTGGGGCAAGGCGTTATTATCCCAGCAAAAGTTGTCAGTAAGTTGTTGTTTGTTCTTCATGACATATGAAAGGAATCCAGACAGTTACACTTATTCATTTATTTCATTAAATATACTTCTTCCTATGGTAGGAAATATTTTATGTTATATTAATGATCCATATGTTAATCATACATTGCTACAAATATTGCAAAAGTTAACATGGTTTGCATTTATTTATTATTATTTCTTTATCTGTGAGAAGTTCAGAGAGATCGAGAATACACAATATCTAATAGTATATGCAATGTAGGTAAAGAATATCCACGCCCCTCTTTTGATATTAATAAAAACATTGTATATAATGTCATGTATTAAGTATTTTCCTTTCCCATGCAGCGGAAATCTATGCTGCATTTGCTGACGACTGTTTTTTTCCTTTGACATTGCACAGGAGATTTGTCACTCATTTGTTGTATTTCAATTCTGCGTCAAACCATAATGTATAAATACGATTGAATTGTCTCGTTTGTTTCAAGAAAACGGTCATGTGCTCCTTATCAAATTAAGTAAACCTCCAATGCAAATCGCCATAATTTCAGGGTCCGGTTGCACTGAGTTCTCTTCGGTAACTCGTAACTCAATGTTATTGCAATGGACTCCTAGCTAAGCTACTATTGGATGATAAATCAATTAACCTATTTGTCGACTAGACGTACCTAATGTAATCCATCATTTTTAACCCGAGGATGGATCTTTAGTCATAAATTTCGATGTGTACAGTTGCTAGAGTATCATTCTAACAATACCGACATGACACAAGCTGCACGTAAAATAATTGATAAAGGTAGTTCTTGCGGGTTCACATACCTACATATACATCGCCCAGGACATTGTCATTATTTGCTTTACATCCTACGAGAAATGTTAAAAAATTTGAAACTTGAATAAATAATAAATTGATATTATGTATATGAACATGTATAAATCAGCTTGCACACAGACTACTGCAGAATGACATGTCATCCATTTGCTAGTTTAGATTAGTTTAAGCATATTTTATTCACAGAACAAAATGAGAATTGTATTGGGGACAAGTTCAGTCAGTAAATGTCAGACTTTCCACATTTACACACCAATATATTTGTGTAAGTTTGTTACGTTATAATTATTCCATTGTGTATATTGCTACCTACATGTACTTTACCAATTGAAATATGATTCCATTAGGTTAAATATGAACAATTATGATGAAAATCGGCAATAGGATATATTACAATTAAGTACAAAACACGCAAAGTATTTCTCAAATAAATAAGAAAACTAAGTTCATTCTAGTAATTAATCCTCTTCTGGACAACCATAGAAATGAAATTCCAATGCGTTTATATATACATATAATTATACAACAATGTACGATAACGACCTCAATCCTCCCCCACACCCATACTTTAATGACGATTGTACGATCAACCCTGTACCAACCCTGACAAGGATAGGTTCTAGTCATTTAACGCCTTTGACACTAAACTTATAAGGTTATTACAATTTACGTAAAAAGTTCTTACATTTTACGGCAAGTTGAGTTTATTACAATTTTCGTCAATTTTTAGTACAATTTGCGTATTACAATTTACGTCAAATTTTATTACAAATTACGTTGTTATTACAATTTACGTCAAAATTATTATAATTTGCTGCAAGTTTTACAATTTACCTTTTTATTACAATTTACGTCGTAACAGGGCAGTTACTCTAGCGGACAGACCGATCGACTGACACATCACTTACCCTGTGACGTAATAAATGTTAATGTGCGCATTCCAGGAAAACTCGCAATGTTTAGGTAATGTTTGTGAGTGAGGGGAAGCGATTTTCAAGCACAGAATTGAAGAATGACATTATATGATAAAGAGGTTATCACGCTTGTGTGTTTGGGGATGGTAAATATCCTGCATTAGGAATAAACATTGTATTTAGCGAGCCTTGCATTAGGAATAAACATTGTATTTAGCGAGCCTTACCATCCCTAAACACACAAGCGTGATAACCTCTATTTATTAAACTAATATGTTTCCATATTCACGTATAATATATAGTTACTATCAGTTCAAATTGTTCACGTCGATGATACATTTTCCCAAAGGGGGCAGAATGAACAATACAACATTTCGTACCTCCGCTTCAAATATACTTAGGTTTGTGTGAACCATGTTTATATTAATAAAGTGGGTCAAATACATCGATACCTGTCCCTCCCCTATTTCCTAAAGTTCAGATCTGTTTTGTACTAATGGTCATAAGAGGTATGTATGAGTGAGTGAGTGAGTTACGTTTGACGCAGATTTGACCAGTTTTTCAGTTATGTTGCGGAGTGCCAGATTGGAGTTTCTAAGTGTGTCTTCACCCACCCCTTGAATCTGTTTACATATACTCCCAACTATACATGGAAACAACCATACATAGTCACATTGTACTTCAGATGTCTGCTATCCTGTAGTGACTTTATACACACGACACACCTCGTCTCATAACTATTAATTGAAACCAATCTGGCAGTGCTTGCTTGTGTTGCATAATAGTTACCAGTGTTTTAACTGGTTCAAATGTCAGGCTCGGTCTTAAAGACGAGACAGGACCTAAAACATGGTGTTACAATATATTTACTTATCGAGTCGGAAACCGGACCGGTAAAGAGTATATCCGTGGCGGATCAACAATGGCGGACAAAAATCCGCACTCTCCAGATAATACCAACCCCATAAGTACATAGAAAGTTGCTTGATCGAAAATATTAGTACACCTATTCGAAGGCCAGTGTCTTAAGAAGTGGCAGTGCAAATAAGAAACAGGTTGCGATGAAATGACAAACATTATATAAAGGGATATTTTTATCAATTCTTTTTAAAAACAACTTGCATATTGTAAGTATCATTTCGAACTAGTCAAGAATTAAAAGAACGTTTCTTAAACTTGAGTAATATTGCATACATTTATCACTACCTGTGACCCCTTTTCGGAATATTCTAAGAACGTTGTCCTATGTACCCAAGTGTAAATAGGCATTCCAAAAGACTACCGTTTTCAAAGCGTTCTGATGCGCTAGGCTACAAATTAAATAGGAGGTATCAAATCTGCAGCGAGACGATCTCAAATATATTTCAAAACGCAGTACGTTTATCTTAAAATATGTATATAGTGCTACCGATTGCGTCATATCGTGAGACTAGTGCTGTATTTGAGGCACCCATATCACATGCACGTCGACATCAGCCAGCCAGTTTGAAACAGGTTTCTGTACACATAATTCGCGTAAGACCTTGATGTTTTATAGTACGCGACGAAAAGGGCTTCGTCATAGCGAATTAGCATGGCGCAAGAATTCAAATGACACTGCAGATCATTTACGATGTTCATTTGACAGAAATTATTCAAATCTAGTTGTTGGAAGAGCTGCTGCAAAATGTGTTTTTCATGGCAAACAGATAGGCCATAAGCGGTACGCAAATGTGCCAGTAAAAGAAAACGCATTGGATGTTAGACCATCCCGCCTGGGGCAAGGCAAACAGACACACAGCAATGTTGGACTGATCTGAACTATAGCATGGCAACCGTACTAATTGCTGCCTGCATTTTCTGTGCTGTGCATCAGGTCTTTTTTTCGGATTCTGTTTGTCCCATGTGGACACAATAACAGCAAGTCCTGTGATCCAATATAGGTCATGCACGGACTGCAATAATCTTCCAGTGATTTTTTCGTGTTTAGGGAACAGTTACAACTATCTGTGTCATTAAATATATTATTACTGTTAGGGCGATGTTGGTAGACTGATATGGTCGTTAATATTAATGTGGCATAAGTTATGCTTATAGGCAGGATGGTTATGATAAACATGTAAGCATTGAAACATATCAAGCCTGACGTAATCGTAGATGTGCCTCCATGTCTACCAGATGAATTACCCGAACCGTTTCACAGTTTATCGCAAATTGAGAATTCTCAAGTGTGATCACGACACCATCAAGTACGGCGACACAATATTGTAACAAAACTGTGTCTAGGTTTTGCATGTGGTAGTCGCTTCCGGATTCTTTCGAATATGCATTCGGTACAAAAATATATATAACTAATGAAAACACAAGCTCCACCTCCATGATACCAGGTGTTGTTCACATTGATATGCACATTTTCGATTAAGATTTGTTTTTCCTTTCACTGAAGGAGTGAGTAAGTGGGGTTTTACGCCGTCTTAACAGTATTCCAGTTATATCACGGAGTGTCAGTTTAATGTGGGAGGAAAGCCCGGAGCGATGCAGGTCTCATACACTTTCTTCTTCTGTAAAACTACGATCAGGGGCATGGTACCGACAAACCTAAAAACATAATCGAGGTGAACCGGGATTCGAACCCACGATCATAGGTCATTAATTTGTTTATGATTTATAAATAAAACAAATTTTCTTTACCGATGACGTCACTTGGCGGCTAACCAGAGAACCGCACCTCCGGGATTCAGTAAGTATGAGCAACCTAGGGCAACCTAGGGCAACCACAGTATGACGTAAATCAATTAATATGAGCTAACACTGGTTAACCAAGGTTAACTCGGATGATAGCTTGGTCAACTGGGTCGTCCAGGGTTTTCCAATCGAACGCAAACACTACTCCTCGCCACTATGACTATGTGGGTTAATAACCCTGTGTGCAATGAAATGATGGATGGCATGCTTTCCGATGACAAAAACTCCCAGAGCACTTGTTTTAGATTTTAGCAAATGAGGTTAATCTCGAATAGTTCTAAGAGGGGTCGGCTCTTGGTTTTTGCCAAATACAAGTTTATGATTAAGACCGGACGTCAAACTTCCATTCATTGGAAACGTTCCGATAGGGGGTGCCCCGACCACCATTAACACCAAAGATGACTTTGTCGCGAAGCACAATAATATCTCACTGAGCAGTGGGTCATCACGAAGGTGGGCATCCAGATCTGTTCATTCATCGAGATACTGCAGGTTAAGCAGGATAATACTGCGATCACAATCCAATTAGTTTGATACCACCCAAGAAGAAGTTTCAAAACCTAGACCTTGCCACTGAGAGGAGTGTAGGCCATTTCTCACCAACCAGAAACCAGTGAACAATTATCACAATCCTGGTTTTACTTTCAGTTTTAAATTGTAAACGAATCTATTGTGTATCTGTGTGTCGCAATTCGTTATCTATGTGTTACAAGCATCCGCCGGTCGCGTACGGTATTTGATATGACCAGCTTAAACAAACACGATGGGGATTGTCCCTTGCTCAGCTGCTGGACAAGTAAGAAGTGCTGGACAAGTAAGAAGTGCTGGACAAGTAAGAAATGCTGGATAAGTAGGAAGTGCCCGACAAGGAAGAAGTGCTGGACAAGTAAGAAGTGCTGGACAAGTAAGAAGTGCTGGACAAGCAAGAAGTGCTGGACAAGTAGGAAGTGCTGGACAAGTAAGAAGTGCTGGACAAGTAAGAAGTGCCCGACAAGTAAGAAGTGCCCGACAAGTAAGAAGTGCCCGACAAGTAAGAAGTGCTGGACATGTAGGAAGTGCCCGACAAGCAGGAGGTGCTGGACAAGTAAGAAGTGCTGGACATGTAGGAAGTGCCCGACAAGCAGGAAGTGCCCGACAAGCAGGAAGTGCTGGACAAGTAAGAAGTGCTGGACAAGTAAGAAGTGCTGGACAAGTAGGAAGTGCTGGACATGTAGGAAGTGCTGGATAAGTAGGAAGTGCCCGACAAGTAAGAAGTGCTGGACAAGTAAGAAGTTCTTGACAAGTAAGAAGTGCTGGACAAGCAAGAAGTGCTGGACAAGTAGGAAGTGCTGGACAAGTAAGAAGTGCCCGACAAGTAAGAAGTGCCCGACAAGTAAGAAGTGCTGGACAAGTAAGAAGTGCTGGACAAGTAAGAAGTGCTGGACATGTAGGAAGTGCCCGACAAGCAGGAATTGCCCGACAAGCAGGAAGTGCTGGACAAGTAAGAAGCGCTGGACATGTAAGAAGTGCCCGACAAGCAGGAAGTGCTGGACAAGTAAGAAGTGCTGGACAAGTAAGAAGTGCTGGACAAGTAAGAAGTGCTGGACATGTAAGAAGTGCTGGACAAGTAAGAAGTGCTGGACATGTAAGAAGTGCTGGACAAGTAAGAAGTGCTGGACAAGTAGGAAGTGCTGGACATGTAGGAAGTGCCCGACAAGCAGGAAGTGCCCGACAAGCAGGAAGTGCTGGACAAGTAAGAAGTGCTGGACAAGTAAGAAGTGCTGGACAAGTAAGAAGTGCTGGACAAGTAGGAAGTGCTGGACATGTAGGAAGTGCTGGACAAGTAGAAAGTGCCCGACAAGTAAGAAGTGCCCGACAAGTAAGAAGTGCCCGACAAGTAAGAAGTGCCCGACAAGTAAGAAGTGCTGGACAAGTAAGAAGTGCTGGACAAGTAAGAAGTGCCCGACAAGTAAGAAGTGCCCGACAAGTAAGAAGTGCCCGACAAGTAAGAAGTGCTGGACATGTAGGAAGTGCCCGACAAGCAGGAGGTGCTGGACATGTAAGAAGTGCTGGACATGTAAGAAGTGCTGGACAAGTAAGAAGTGCTGGACATGTAGGAAGTGCCCGACAAGCAGGAAGTGCCCGACAAGCAGGAAGTGCTGGACAAGTAAGAAGTGCTGGACATGTAAGAAGTGCCCGGCAAGCAGGAAGTGCTGGACAAGTAATAAGTCCCCGACAAGTAAGAAGTGCTGGACAAGTAACAAGTGCTGGACAAGTAAGAAGTGCTGGACAAGTAGGAAGTGCTGGACATGTAGGAAGTGCTGGATAAGTAGGAAGTGCCCGACAAGTAAGAAGTGCTGGACAAGTAAGAAGTTCTTGACAAGTAAGAAGTGCTGGACAAGCAAGAAGTGCTGGACAAGTAGGAAGTGCTGGACAAGTAAGAAGTGCCCGACAAGTAAGAAGTGCCCGACAAGTAAGAAGTGCTGGACAAGTAAGAAGTGCTGGACAATTAAGAAGTGCTGGACATGTAGGAAGTGCCCGACAAGCAGGAAGTGCCCGACAAGCAGGAAGTGCTGGACAAGTAAGAAGTGCTGGACATGTAAGAAGTGCCCGACAAGCAGGAAGTGCTGGACAAGTAAGAAGTGCTGGACAAGTAAGAAGTGCTGGACATGTAAGAAGTGCTGGACAAGTAAGAAGTGCTGGACATGTAAGAAGTGCTGGACAAGTAAGATGTGCTGGACAAGTAGGAAGTGTTGGACATGTAGGAAGTGCTGGACAAGTAAGAAGGTCCCGACAAGTAAGAAGTGCCCGACAAGTAAGAAGTGCTGGACAAGTAAGAAGTGCTGGACAAGTAAGAAGTGCTGGACAAGTAAGAAGTGCTGGACAAGTAAGAAGTGCTGGACAAGTAGGAAGTGCTCGACATGTAGGAAGTGCTGGACAAGTAGGAAGTGCTGGACAAGTAAGAAGTGCCCGACAAGTAAGAAGTGCCCGACAAGTAGGAAGTGCCCGACAAGTAAGAAGTGCTGGACAATTAAGAAGTGCCCGACAAGTTAGAAGTACCCGACAAGTAAGAAGTGCTGGACAAGTAAGAAGTGCTGGACAAGTTAGAAGTACCCGACAAGTAAGAAGTGCTGGACAAGTAAGAAGTGCTGGACAAGTAAGAAGTGCTGGACATGTAGGAAGTGCCCGACAAGTAAGAAGTGCTGGACAAGTTAGAAGTGCTGGACAAGTAAGAAGTGCTGGACAAGTGAGAAGTGCTGGACAAGTAAGAAGTGCTGGACAAGTGAGAAGTGCTGGACAAGTAAGAAGTCAATGTTTATGGTACCTAACAGGATGTTTGTAATGAAATGCTTATAACAGGATATTAATTGTTATTTTATTTATTTACAATATCAAGGGGTGGGATCAACTGCCACTGTCATTCAGGAGAGACTGTGTCACAACTAAACCTGCACTTGCTGAAGGGGGAAATCAGTTACATGTTGTTGGAAAGGTAAGGACAAGGATAAGTTTTATTCCACACTGAGAGGCCACAGGACCACAGTACAATTCTATTTTCAGGAGTTTAACACGTCATATTCTAATTAACAAAGCATGATAAATGAACATTAATAGTTTTTTAAGGCTATGATTATCAGTTGTCGACGCGATCGATATAAATGTTTGTTGAGTGGGATGTATATAAAAAGGCAGTTCTATACATTTACTTCTTAGGGAGGCAAAGATGCAGAAAACAGACAACACTCCAGACGGCAGTATAGTGTAAGTTGATATTGTATGCTATGCAGTTAATTGGACATTAGTAACCTGTGGTAATACTTCCTGTAACTCAAAGGTCACCAGGACAGTTCACATGAACGGACTTAAGAAATGCAAACTGCAGACAGAGCATGCAGCAAATAGGAATGAACTGTTGTGAAGGTCCTGTGAGAACCAAACAGATATTTGAGAGACTCATAAACTTATTGCAATTGCTCTTATTTTTATCTTCAGTGTATTGATGAGCTATTCTGAAATGGACACTGATGGAAAGTCTGTGAAAAGGACACTATCATATTCCAGTATTTTGAAATGGTTTATTTTTTTATAACAGTGAGAATTAGTGCATCAATGTTAATAATTGAATGTTAAAAATGTGTTAATAATTTACACTGTTTAATTCTATTAGCATTCTATAATGTAGTATACAGGGAGGTAACTTGTGTCACCATACTTATAGGGGCAGTGTGAGGGAGATAACTCTGAAAGGGTGTAGAACGAATAAGGTAGACGAAGGGGAAGCGTTACTGGGCAAGCCGGTGGGCGGTAGAATAGAATAACAGAGAGGGTGGTTGGATTTGTACATTAATGGAATAAAGATGTGTGTTGATTGTAGCAGCCACTTACGTGTGTTTCTGGGAAAGTATGATGATGACAATATTAATGCAAATCCTCTTAAAGCAACACAAAACATTTGAAAGCTATAATGTTGAAACAATCTTCGAACATTTTAATTTCAGTCCACCTCTCATAATGTGAAGGTATAAACTATCTTATGTAACATTTGTTTAGAGAAATACAACACTGAAAGGCTTATAAGTACTGGATACCAACTCTGATACTACTACAACCATTGTTACTAAACTACAACGAATAAAGGCCGGCCAAAGGGCCTTCCAAAATACATTCAAGGATCAAGCTTATTCAAGGATTGATGGTGAATCCATCAACTGAATTGTTCACGTTTCACATCAGCCAAAGGTAGCCGTAGCGTACATAAAGTATTCACAAAGCAATTCCCTTTAACCATAAACAGTTCTAAATGTTGAAGTGTCGTCAGCTGTCCAGGTGTCATTGATGACGTCAGTTATCCAGAGAACATGGATGAAGTCAGTTATCCAGAGAACATTGACGGTGTCAGCTGGCCAGAGAACATTGGTGATGTCAGCTGGCCAGAGAACATTGAGGATGTCAGCTGGCCAGAGAACATTTGTGATGTCAGCTGGCCAGAGAACATTGACGGTGTCAGCTGGTCAGAGAACATTTACAACGTCAGCTGGCCAGAGAACACTGGTGACGTCAGCTGGCCAGAGAACATTGACGATGTCAGCTGGCCAGAGAACATTGACGGTGTCAGCTGGCCAGAGAACATTGGTGATGTCAGCTGGCCAGAGAACATTGGTGGTGTCAGCTGGCAAGAGAACACTGACGATATCAGCTGGCCAGAGAACATTGATGGTGTCAGCTGGCCAGAGAACATTGATGGTGTCAGCTGGCCAGAGAACATTGACGATGTCAGCTGGCCAGAGAACATTGACGATGTCAGCTGGCCAGAGAACATTGATGGTGTCAGCTGGCCAGAGAACATTGATGACGTCGGCTGGCCAGAGAACATTGATGGTGTCAGCTGGCCAGAGAACATTGGTGATGTCAGCTGGCCAGAGAACATTGATGGTGTCAGCTGGCCAGAGAACATTGAGGATGTCAGCTGGCCAGAGAACATTGACGATGTCAGCTGGCCAGAGAACATTGGTGATGTCAGCTGGCCAGAGAACATTGATGGTGTCAGCTGGCCAGAGAACATTGACGATGTCAGCTGGCCAGAGAACATTGAGGATGTCAGCTGGCCAGAGAACATTGACGATGTCAGCTGGCCAGAGAACATTGGTGACGTCAGCTGGCCAGAGAACATTGATGGTGTCAGCTGGCCAGAGAACATTGACGATGTCAGCTGGCCAGAGAACATTGGTGACGTCAGCTGGCCAGAGAACATTGACGATGTCAGCTGGCCAGAGAACATTGGTGACGTCAGCTGGCCAGAGAACACTGACGATGTCAGCTGGCCAGAGAACATTGGTGATGTCAGCTGGCCAGAGAACACTGACGATGTCAGCTGGCCAGAGAACATTGATGGTGTCAGCTGGCCAGAGAACACTGACGATGTCAGCTGGCCAGAGAACATTGAGGATGTCAGCTGGCCAGAGAACATTGATGGTGTCAGCTGGCCAGAGACAATGATGGTGTCAGCTGGCCAGAGAACATTGACGGTGTCAGCTGGTCAGAGAACATGGACGGTGTCAACTGGCCAGAGAACATGGATGTGATAAGTTGTCCAGAGAATCTGGATGACTTTGGGTGGTCAGAGAATGGTGACTTCACCTGTCCAGAAAATAATATGATAACCTTAATATCCCATTAGTTCACATATACATTTTTTATTCTTGAATGTTGCATGTCTGTGTTTTTCAGATTTTGGTAGAAAGTCCCAGTTAAACAGGTGGTGAATGTTGCTCATAACAAACGTATGCATGTGTCTCTCAGCGACACGATTGGCACGGGTCTGAAACAAAAGAAGCCCCTTTACAACACAAGATCATAAGGAGCCTTGTCAGGATTGATGTATCGAAAACATGCATGATGATTATGATGACTCTAGATGACCTGCCAAATTAATAATAAGGAACAGGCACTTTTACATTTGTGATTGTAAATATTTCATATAACATTCACCATACAAAGCATGGGAGTGTACATGTGCTTATATATACTTGTACCTTTAACCACTCAAAGGTCTCTGTTTCATACTGCACACAATCAGGCAGTTTCATGACGTTATCCGTAACGTGCTTCTGGAAATGGAAGAATTAGTACTGACTGGTATATTATATAATGGGTAGTCTGATGGTATATATCTCGTGTTCTTTTCTTTTTTAAAAGCGTCCCTTGGCCACACCCTTTTCAGTTCAAGTTTCTTGTAGTAACGCATTCAGAATATGTACATACTTACAAAGTAGTGCCACAGCACTAAAGATCAAATTATTTCTACGGTGTTTTTAAGTTGCAGCTTTAACGAGTGAAGGACATTAGGAATAGGGTTTAGTGTTGCACAACAAGGGATAGAATATGGTATATGTATTTCTAACTTACCAGACATGGTGACAAATCGTAGTACATCAGTTGAAGCTGGACATGATTAAGGGATTTCTTTTTCAAAAACATGTACTTAAATGAGTCGCACTTCTATTCGTTCATAAATTATTATGTTTTGGTATTATGCATTAGCAGTTGTGAAGGATACAATGGGTGGGTCGAGAAACCTTGTGTAGTTGATCAGAATCTTTGTCTTCATCACATTTTCGTTGTGACTTTGAATAACACGTCTAAACTCTTTCAAATTCTAGGTGAAAGCAAAATACACGTTGAGGTGAGGATAGCAATACAAATTACAAGTCTTTGAATGGCGCAAGTATCACTTAGTGGATATTGCATTAACAAAGATCTTTAATTCAAAGCTCAGTCGTATGAAGGCTGTTTACGTAATGGTGTGAAAAATGACTTTGTAGATACTGAAAAGAAATTATCTTTTTAAATTTCAAAATATAAACAAGAAATAATCAAAATATGTTATCAATCATTTCCTTGTTGATTAAGTTAGAATAAGAATATTAATGTTCAACACGTTGTATGTGTTTTACAAAGAACAATCAGTGGAAACAACCCTTTGATGGAAACTATTTGAAACATACTTCCGTGAAAACAAGCAAAGAGCAACTGGTATTGCGATCATAGCAACACCGATACAGATCAGCATGTAGAGAGCGTTGTAGAACGCATTGGTGTAGTAGAACAGTGGAACCATGACAATGCACACAACGAGGCTTGTGATGAGAAGGCCACACAGGCAGACACTCCACGCGTGACATGAGCTGTCAGACAGGGAATAGAATCTCATTTCCCGGGATCTGTTCGCAATATCTTTGGCCTCTTGATACACGTCTTCGGCAAACTGTTTGAGATTATGTTATAATCATTGATTTATAAATTTATTTCTTAGAATATTTTTATAATTTATAACATTACAAAAGAAATTTTATATATATATATATATATATATATATATATATATATATATATATATATATATATATATATATATATATATATAATGTCTTGTATATATCACGTGTTCACGTGTTCAAACGATACCCCGTTAATTGATTGAATACTTCATGATGATGCCTCCTGACTTCACACACGTTTGTATTTTAAGAAGCATGTTTGACGATGTACTTACATCAATCCTCTTACTCAAAACACTTCACATTTGGGTCTTCTCTTTTATAAGGGGTGTAATGAGACAAATTAACTTGTTTCAACGTTATAAAACTACATTGAGGGAAAAAGAATGCCTACAAGCAATCAGTTACACATATATGCCAACACAAAGTGGCATTAGGGATCCTACCTCGTTTCCAAAACGTGAAAGCTCAAGTCTTTGGGACTCTGTTAGATCTCCGAATGCCCATGATGGCCCTTCACACATGAATGTTGAGCATTTACTCCCCTTAATCGTCATGCGTAAACCACTTCCTGTTTAAAAGTAAAGTTGTCGTAGTCGTAAGGAAGTTTCAAAATTTACATTTGTTTCCTTTATTCTTAAATTATTCGGCAAAATAATCTTTTTTCTATTTAAATAATGTTTTTCAATTTGCACAACACATAATGAAGTGATGTGAATATACGGCGTTGTGATGTTTACCTTTCATCCTTAAAAAGTTGATAACACGTGGTTGAAGGTCATCATCTGAAAGAAAGAGAGACCAATGACTGAAAGCACATACAAAGCATTTGTAAATCAGAAATCAATACATTATACATTAATAGCCTTTGCAATCCGTGTGCATGAACGCGGTTCCTACATTTACAGTGTCCTTATGCTTGTTCTTGTATGCAGTTACCTTTACTTAGTGGAGTTCTATTATTGTCAATGTGCCCCGCCAACACATAAGGTGCATTTCTTGTGGTCCACGCTCCAATTGCCGCATTGTTGACATTACATTTGCAACATACAATCAATCAACATATTTCAAGTTGGAATAACTCTATGTTTGTTGCGATAACAGCCAATGAATGTGACCGAGTTGATAAATAGCTAACTGTGGTATTCTTGGGGGCACGGGTGGCACAGTCATCTAATGCGCCACGATTCGCTGTGCAGAGTAGTGTCCCTTGGGTAGTGTCACCTATGATTGTGGGTTCGAATCCCGGTTCGCCCCGATTATGTTTCTAGGTTTGTCAGCACCATACCCGTGCTCGTGGGTGTCACCGAAGTGGTAAACGTCTGAAACCTGCATCACCTCGGGCTTTCCTCCCACATTAAGCTGACACGCCGTGATATAACTGGAATACTGTTATAAACGGCGTAAAACCCAACTCACTCACTCACTTACTCACTGTGGTATTCTTACCTATTCTGACCAAAGTATGCATGTGTAAGACATACCAAATTAGGTGTGCGGTAAGATAAATTCGGTGTCCATCGTTCCCTCGGAGGACATGGGTTGATGTACCTTCTATGTTAGTTCACGTTCCCCGACCCCGAAGATTGAATATGACATCAACCCATGACCTCCTCGACAGAGTTTACATAGTTGATGTACGGCATAAGTATATGTATGGCTGAAGTTAATGAGAGGGTACATTGGCAATTGGATTAATTTGAAAACAGAGATAATCAAATAATATATTAAATCGTCAGGAATGCCACAAATAAGTGTCCTTGGCATTGTACTAACCTGAGTATCTAACAAGCAGCATAACATGTCCCAATTGGGTACATCTTGGGAGATTTAGTTGTTTTCTAATTCATTACGTTTCTTTCCTTTGTTTCATTATATCATTCTTCATTGTTCTTTGTGTTTTATCGCATTACATATTTGTTAATAATTCTGATGTCATTCATACAATGAAACAAAACACACAGCTGTATATTATGAATACTTGTCGGCTAGTTGTTGAGGCACAATGACATTGTTACCATCCTAGATTCTCATTAGCCGTCTCTTACGTCAAGCATGGGGTACAGAGGACGCTTACCCATTGCAGCAAGAGCCCGAATGGTTCTATTCACATGGTCCTCTCCTTTGGGAACATCAATGTAGTTGAACGTCTTGAAAATGTCTGGTATTACACACGGCTTCAACAGAAGCGGTATTATTCTGTTCTGTCGTTCCTCCATAGACAACACAAAGGCCCAATCTCTTTCTTGTTGGCACCATGAACTTTCAAGTGACTCTGGTGTCAGTACAAACACAACCTTCGTGCTCTCAGCGATCCCTCTTTGTATCAACCCCGGTATGCCTTGACCGGCCACAAAGTCTCGTTTTTGCCATAGACACTTAACACCATGGTTGCCCTCAAGAACCTTCACCAGCCCCTCTACCCATTCGGTGTCTTCTTCACAGTGAGAGATGAAAAGATGATGTGACTTCCCAGCGGGAATATCAGGGATTCTGTCATCCAACCTCGCAGGTGAAGTTGTATTGTAGGCTGCAGACTCTGATCCAACATGTAATTGAACAAGATGATGGCCACTTTCCTCAAGTTCAAGTTTTGTTTCTTCATTAGCTTCCATCCCAATCTGTAATGAAATATCATCAAATGATCCTCCTTGTGATTCAGTTTTGCAAATGTTGTACAATAGTGTTGTTATTACACATACGTACCACCTCGCATGACCCAGCGTATAACTAAGCGTATTTTGTGTTCTCCCGATATTAGAAATGGTGAATGTCTTGTTTTTAATATTGTTTAAGGCACCACAGTGGACATGTTCAACTACGTCTAATTCGCTGCGCAGATGTTTTGTGAGATTGCGTTCCGGCTCGTCCTGGTTATGTCATGTCAGCACCATGCCCGTGTTCATGGGTTTCCCAAAGGTGGTGGACGTCTAAGATCTGCATTAAATATCGGGGAAAATGCTGGACTGACGAAGCTGAGTTGTGAATGCATGCTCTTTCTGATGATGCAATATTTTTTTTAAAATCATTGTGGTTTTGTGGTCAGGGTTTTATCCTGTTACAAAATTGGGCGAGGGATAAAGGAACGGAATACGTTCGACCGTCCGTTCGCTTCTCAATCGGGACAAAAGTTTTGAAAACCTATTTAAGTAAGAAAAATAAAATTTTGCCCACTGATGTTACCGCCACCATCTAAAATGTGTTCGAAAATTATATTCAATCTTAACAGAGTAAAGGCCCTAGCTCCACACTTTCAACTTAATGCATACTGACTGAAATGGGGACAAGTTTTCTCAGAAACTACATAAATGAAAGTTTGCAAGCTTATCTGAGAGGTAGTTAGAGATATCCAGATTGAGCTATTTTTTTCCAGAGACACCTCCATTGCGACATTTTAATATTTTGTACATCTGGTCTTCAAAGGGGATAGGTTTCCCGAGTAACTACATGAAAGTTTGCATGTTTATTAGAGACACTTGTTTTAACATTAACTTCCATTTTATTCACTTCCATCTGAATTCTAATTTTCCCCGTGGCGGGGGATAGTGAAAGCGCTGTTTTCTTGTTTTCTCAAAAATATACTGAACTGCAAAAGAAACGTCACCCCAAGTAACATTGCATGAAAAGTTGTCATTTAAATATATGGGTAATTTTTGTCAAAGTTTCTAAAATTTAACATTACCTTGTCAGGAAAAATGAAATTTGATGATAAAAAAGCAGATGACAATAAAACCTATCGCCGCAAATTGAAATGCACATGCTTTCCCCCATTTCTTGCCCTATAAAAATCCACCCAAATCGGATAACATTCATTCCTTATTGAATTGCTACCACATGCCAAGATTGACAAGAAAAAAGCTACACCAAGCCCTTGGACGATTGCAAGCTGGACAAACCGCCCGACAAGTAGCCAATGCATTTCAAGTCCACGTAAGGATCATATACAGGCTGCAGCAATGGTACCAGACCACCAACACTACAGATGACCGACCACACAGTGGAAGACCAATGGTCATCACCCGATGTCATGATCGTCAGATTGTGCGACAGCATCTTCAAGATCGCTTTGTTACTGCTGCGGAAACTGCTCGACAGACAATGGGGACACACCAGCGACACATTAGTGCGGACACCGTGCGTCGACGATTGACGAGCAGACACCTCCACTGTCACAGGCCACACCGAGGACCCATTCTGACACCACGTCATCGCCAGGACCGGATATGTGTATAATTTTTTTAAGTATATTCAAACATCATCATGATCAGCATTCAGCTTCATTTGGTGCCGTAGACATTATATTACAAAAAAATGTTTTCTCTCAGAATACATTGCACAAATTGTTCTTAAACGATGTGACTGTCTCTGTGGTCTAGTTGGTAGAGTGTGTGCACCGATAGCGGAAGGTCAATGATTCGATCCCCGGCCGCATCATTCACAGCAAAAAAAATGCAGTTTCCGGTATACGGATACCTTCCGGGTACCTCCGGACACTTACCCAAAAAGCGTCTGGGAATCCGGTGGCAGAAACCTTGCCAGATACCAGATCCATGGTATCTGTAATCCTCACTTGAAAGTATGCCTCCTGGAATCCGGGTATCCGGCACCGGATACCTCAATCTAGGTGTCAAAGAATCCAGCACCGGATACCCCACCGGATACCTCATACTGAGTTTCCAAAAATGTCACAATTTGGGGGGTGTATCTTGTTCAAATAAGCGTGAAACACCTAAAAATATATTTGAAACTAACCAAGAAAATTGAACATTGCTGAAGGTATCCGGCAGGTATCTGGATAAGATTTTTCAAGATGTCTTTTTCCTAGTAAATAATGTTAACCTGGGCATATCAGATAGCTGTAGTAATATTCTGTGTTATTTTAGTTGTAAATATCCCCTTAAAGTTGAAATCTATGGGCATGTACTTTGGGTGAAAACATTTTTCAATGTCATATATATTTCATTTTAGATGTTCAGCGTATTAAATGAAAAACTATCAGTCCTGGTATGATGATATCCTTACATTTCATCTTCATATTCCCAGTTTGTTCTAGCTTTGTGGTTGAAGCGTCTGATTCACCAGATCGGTACAATGTGTGAAGCCCATTGCTTCGTGTCACCTATCATGATATTGTTGGAATATTGCTCAAAGTGGCATAACACCATACTCACTGACAAAAAAATGAAAGTCTCTGGCTATGTGCTCACTTGGGCCTTTGTTCCTGGTGAGATTAAAAGATTATTTTGGAATGGTATCAGTACTTGTTACATCTAGACAGTAGAGTTTCATTGAAGTTTAAAACAGAATATAATTGCCCCAAATAGGTGCATAAGACTAAAGGAATCCACAGAAAACCCCTAATAAAGAACCAGTACATAAACATATCAATTTATTTTTTCTACTGACATGGAACTAAACACTTTGTTCAGTGAGCTGTATTAATTGTAGGAAAACATTCAGGGCATTAGTATATTTGATATATGTTCAGCACCTATGTTACTTCTTTATGCTAATGAAGCTAAACAAAGAATTTGTTTAGATAAAAAATCGTATTTATTGATTGTATGACATTTCACTGGTTCAGTAACCAGAGGTGTTGGCAAGAACTTTCAAATACAGAAACAGATGCTTCAATGCCATTTTCTAAATAAACAAATTAGTCAAATCTCAAAAGAATTTCAAGTTAGAAGAATATCTAACGTCAATTGTGTTTGTGCAGTAAACCACAAAAGTCATTCAGATTTGTATAGTCAGCGTCAGTGTACACCACATAAACATAGTCACACTGCTGTGGTATTAATTCCTTCAGATTTGATTAGTGTCGTAATAAAACCACCCACAGAATCACACTGATGTGGCATTATTCATAAAGAATCATCACTTTCTGAGGTGAACCTGTTGGTTGTTCTGGGGAGGATAATTCATCATCCGGTGAGTCCTTTGTATGACTTGTCTGAGCTGGTGTCACTGTGAAATCCAGGTACCTGAAACAATTTATAACATCTTTAAAAGCTTGTTATTAAAAAAATAAGAAACACACATATAATGACAAAGTGTAAAAAGTTGTTATCACGATCCGTAAGGTAAAGACAATTTATCAAGCAACTGATATTTAACCATGTTAACCAAACTTCGAACATGTAAATAAGCCATAGCAAACCGTAAATTTTACAGAAAAAAACAAAATTGTATCTGATCTTCTAAAAATAATTCCTGTAGTGCCACAAGGCTCACCTGAATTGTTCTCAAATGTTTGCATTACATCAACAAGGAAGGGTAAACAAGGCAATGCAAAATTGCATAAAACAGGTTCTTATACATAAAAACAGAACTATTCAAAATTATCAAAACATTCAATCACACAAGTCATGTAAGTAATCTCAAAATACTATATAATGAGTGAGCAAGTTAGTATAGTTTCACACGGCTTTTAGCAATATTCCAGCAATATAGAAATGGGCTTTTCACACAATACCCATGTGGGGAATAGAACCTGGGGATTCGGAGAACACTTTACCCATTAGGCTACCCTATCATCCCAAATATAAAAGAAAGTAACATTAGGATTTCATACAACAGACATTTTCACCAAATATCAAGTCACTATACAACTGATTGAATTACTGATTAGAAGAGCAAATACATTTCAATGTAGCAGCTGAATCAGACTTAATTTGAATCGTTCCTTGATTTAGTTGCAATGGGAGCCACATTGGAAATAATTACCTCACTAATTATTGATATTTAATATCTACCATTAATTGGTAGGCCAAAAGAGACACTGATAAAAAATTCAACTGAGAAGAACCGCTCGAACCATCAACTAAAAACTATGTACATTGTATATTACATTTAAGGGACCTGTCATTTACTTGTATGTTCTTATATATTTTTCACACAACTCTCCCTGAAAAGGAAAAATGCAAAGCACTTTATATTTTATTATCCGTTTTTCATAAAACCTCCCCTAGAGACTGCCATATTTTTGGGTGGCCCAGCCTGTTTGTTCTGACCTTAATTCAGCTACTGGCAATATTCATGAGTAAAATCATTACCATATTTTTATCATTTATCCTATCGTTTTTGAAAATTAATTTAATGAAGATTAACAATAACAGGAAAAACTGTCAAATATATTGGTCTGGCAAAGTGTCATCATAATTAAAGTATTTCTATTCGGATTTTGGAACTTTTCAAGGGTAATTGTAAATACATGTGTATATTTCCTATTAGAATACTCATTTGATTGTTATAAAGTTAAACAGTTTTGGATCTATCGTCTGTTTCTAAATACAGTGGAACCCAACTTTGACTTGCGTGACATAATTGAATCATTCCCCAAGTTCTGTAAGCATTGGTAAGCATTGTCATGCATCTGCACAGAGTGGTCAAAGTCCTTGTCACACACATAGTTTGCTACAAGGGAGAATCCAATAAAGTACAGTTGAGACATCAGGTTGTATCCAGACAAATTGTCTGATAATATCAAGGGTGGCCTTTGTAGCATCATAGTATGTAGCTAATCCTAAATATACATTAAACAAGTGACCAATAATAATCCGAAGGCGAGAGATAGAATAATGAAATTAAAAGATGAAATGGACCTAGTTGACCCCTGGCGAGAGAGATACCCGAATGAAAAAAGATACACCTGGCGCCAACCATCTCCATTGAAGCAAGCTAGACTTGATTACTTTCTTGTGTCGCATAATATGATCCCGTCTATTACAGCTACTCAAATAGAGCCAAGCTTTATGTCGGACCACTATCCAGTATCAATGTCATTTACCTTAACTGAAATAGACAAGGGGGCAGGATTCTGGAAATTTAATAACTCGCTTCTCAGGGACAAAGACTATGTAGCTATTGTCAAAAAAACAATATCGGAAACAATTTTACAATACAAGAACTATGACTCTACTGACAGTGACTTTACCATAGACGACCAGATGATTTTCGAAATTCTTCTCTTGCAGATAAGGGGCGAGACTATTAAATATTCATCTTATAAAAAAACGCCAACGAGAAAGAGATGAAACTGAACTCATATATCTAAGATTAATCAGTTAACCGAGGACATGGATGCGACTAACGACATTGAAGCGAAATCTAAGATACTAAAGGAAATTGATACGATAAATGAAAAATTAGAATATATTAATAAGATCAAAACGCAAGGGCTTATGCTGAGGGCAAAAGTAAACGCAGTCGAAAAGGGGGAAAAACCAACCAAATATTTCTTACCGTTAGAGTCTTGAAATTTCCTAAATAAATCTTTCTCTTGTCTGAGTATGGAAATGTTTTAACAAATCAACAGGAAATTCAAGAAGAAATTAGAAAAGTCTATTCCAAACTCTATCATAAGAAAAATGATGTTAGTAATGTTGATCTTGAAAATTTATTGAAGGATTGTAATGTGCCTAAGCTGGATAAAAACTTATCATCATCACTAGAAGGCAAACTTGACTATGAAGAACTACTTGCAGCACTGAAATGTTTGAAAAATGATAAAAGCCCCGGTTCTGATGCTTTTACTGCTGAATTTCTTTAAAAAAATTGGTCAGATATCAACAAATTTTTAATCCGATCTATAAATCAATCATATGATAAAGGTGAATTGTCCATAACTCTAAAAATGTTTTTTAAAAACTGGAGACCTAGCTCACTTTTATCAGTTTTTTACAAACTAGCTTCACTTGCTATCTCCAAAAGAATAAAATCTGTGCTCCATATATTAATTAGCGACGATCAAAAAGGCTTTATGTCTGGTAGGTATATTGGCGAGATAACAAGATTAATTTATGACCTTATGGAATACACAGAATCTAACCAAATTCCTGGACTACTTCTATTAATCAACTTTGAAAAGGCATTTGATACAGTTGACTGGTCCTTCCTAGATAAGACACTAGCTTTTTTCAATTTTGGACGATCAATACGTTGGTGGTTCATGACATTATATAACGGGATAGAATCCAGTGTACTTGTAAATGGTTATGGTTCGCCCATGTTTGATATACGAAGGGGATACCGTCAGGGCGATCCACTCTCTCCATACATATTTATTCTCTGTGCAGAGATTCTTGCCATAATGATAAAAAACAACAAAAATATCAAAGGGCTAACAATAGACAATGTAGAATTTCTAATCAATCAGTTTGCAGACGATACAACATTTTAGACGGTTCTGAACAATGTCTCTTCGCTGTGTTTAATGTATTACACTTCTTTGCCAGATTTCAGGTCTAAAAGTTAACATTGAAAAAACGGTTAATGTCTATTTGGTCAGCCCACAACCTTACTCCCCTTGGCGGAAACACGATTTTAAAATCGTTAATTATTCCTAAGCTACATCACTTATTCAGTTCACTACCAAATCAAAACACTGATGTTGTTAATGCGTTTCAAAGAAATTGTTTTAAGTATTAAAATGGCCCAAAACCTACTTCAAAAATCTCTAAACAAAATACAGCAATGGGCTGACAAATGGGGCTTCTCCCTTAACTCGGAAAAAACTACAGGAATAGTATTTAAACACAAAAACATTAAACCCGCCTCCCCAAAACTCTAGCTAAACAACAAACCAATCCAATTCCTAAAACAAACCAAATTCTTAGGACTAATTTTCGATGAACATCTCTCCTGGGACGCTCACATAAATAATCTAATAACTAAATGTAGAAAAGATCTAAATATGCTAAGATGCCTAACTGGCTCAAACTGGGGGGCCTCCAAAGACACCCTCCTCTCACTCTATATATATCACTAATTAGATCTAAAATAGACTACGGATGTGCCATATACGACACCCTAAACCAATCCCTAAGCAAAAAACTAGACTCAATCCAATATCAGGCTCTAAAACTAATAACATGCACTCAACATGGCACCTCCTACACTTCACTCCAGTCCTTAACTGGAGAAATGCAACTAAATCTACGTAGGGAACAATTAACTCTAAATTTCTGGGCCGCGTCTCAATCCAACCCCCTATTCAAAAACCTAATAAACAAAAATATCAGCCCAAAAAACCAAGCCCTAGCTCGAAAACACCCTCTACTTACTCCAATATCCCAAAGAATAACCAATTACTTAAATGAACACCAAATAAACAATCTTAAACAAAACTGTAAAAAATCAAATATCTTCACCCCAAAACTTAAAACACCCAAAATAGACATAACACTAGCTAGCACAATAAATAAACAAACCGACCCAAACATAGCAAAAAACACTACACCAGCATACATACATGAAAATTGGCCAAATGGTGTCACATTTACACAGACGGATCCTCAGATACGATCTCCAAACACAGGTCCACATCACACAACCAACTAAAGCCACACAATCCTACCAACTCCCAAACAATCAATCAATATTCACGGCCGAACTAATGGGCATGGCCTCAGCCCTTCATAATCAACAATCTAAAAAACAACATAAAATCCTAATACTTACCAACTCGCTCAGTGGACTACAAGCCCTCCAAAATAAAAACACCAAAAACCGACCTGAACTAATAAATCAAATACTAAAAAGCTAAAACGATTTAACTAAGGCAGGCAAACAAATAATATTCATTTGGATCCCCGCCCACGTAGGAATATACGGCAATGAAAACGCCAATAGAGCAGCTAAACTATCCCTTAAAATCCCAGAAATAAGCATAAACCTACCCATCTCCAAATCAGAAATTAAAAGTATCAACAAACAAAAAATCACCAAAAAATGGCATAACCTATATCTAAACTCAAATAGCCAAATCAAAAAGGTTCTCAAAAAAAACCTAACCAAACCAAAAATTCTACATCCGTCCAAAAAAATTGACAGAGTAATCACTAAACTCCAAACAGGACATACCAACCTAAATAACCACCTCAAAATAATAAGAAAACACGCAACAGGAACCTGCCCACATTGCAAACAACAAGAAACCCCAGAACACGCACTCATACACTGCGCCCACTACCTAACACACCGAACTACACTACAAACCACCCTAAATCTAAATAAGGCTCTTACTCTAGAAGCAATCCTAAACCCACAAAATATAATAGAAAAATTCAAAGCCTTAGGCTTATACTTAATCAAAACAGGACTAATAAATCGCATTTAATACCCCAATAAACTACCAAAACCAAACCACATAATCAAACTAACAAACTTCCAGTAACAAAGTAAGTAAGTAAGTAAGTAAGTAAGTAAGTAAGTAAGTAAGTAAGTAAGTAAGTAAGTAAGTAAGTAAGTAAGTAAGTAACCAAGGAAATGTATCTTACCAGAAAATAGTTTTTTCTACTTTAAAAGTTCTACTTATCAGATATAAAATAATGACAGTTTTGATATGCAATTCTCCCAACAAAGACATTTAACATTTGATTTACATAAACTGTACACAAAACCATAAGTTTAGATTAAGTGTACTTAAGTGTACTAAGTGTATATGCTAATATACAAGGCACACATAAAAACACACATGAATATACTGGCACACAGGCAAACATACATAATTTTTATATGCGTATGTACACGCTTGTGCACATATACCTCTACATACCGGCATATCACATATACAAACAAAAATTAGATTGATGCAATTGTTCCAAAATACTTTACATACAAAAACAAGCGAACAGATTCTGTAATAGCATGGTTAATATGGGGAGATGTTTTAGCATTTCCATTTTCACAGAATCAAAGTCATAACCTTTCATGACTCAGATCAGCTTGTAGTGATTTAAAATCATATAAAACTGATTCATGTCAAAGGACCCATCCCGCACTTGTGTCACCTTTTATAAAAATACCATTCATTACTTATTTTTGTGCCCAAATTATGCCATTATTAGAAAAAAATATGTATTATGGATGGATATGATATAAGAAAGCTTTATATGGTAATGTTGAAAATTATGTACAGGAAAACATTGAAATAATTCAATCAATATGTGCATTTATCTCAGAATCTGGTAGATTTAATTAATCAATATGGACTTCTTCAATTAGCTACTTATAATCAGTTGATTACATTATTGCTCAACTGATAGTATTGCATTAGTATAGAATTAGTATTTTATTAATACTTATTTTGTATTTGAGCAGCAATTAGATAAGCCATCGGCTTGTTTGCAAATCCAGTTCGTTATGAAATAAATATGTTTAAAACACATGTAGTAGAACATATTATTACAATAGTTATGATGTGAAAAGAAGTAATGTGTAAGATCCTCAAAATGGTATCCACAAGAGCAGGTAGTTGTATTATGTTGGTGTTTGTTGTTTAACTCTGCACTCAGCCATATTCCAGCTTAATGGCGGCGATCTGTAAATAATCAAGTCTGGACCAGACAATCCAGTGATTGACATCATGAGCATCGATCCACACAATTGGGATACGATGACATGGCCCAACCAAGTCAGCGAGCCTGATCACCCGATCCATTAAGTTATGTCTTACAACTAGCATAGGTTGATCATGTTGATGGGGACCAATTTCAACCTGGAATCCCCGCATGAGTAAGTATGCTGCTGTTAGATTTGATTGATGTCTAACGCCGCTCTCAGCAATATCGCAGCTATACGGCATGAGTCTGTAAATAATGAACAAAAGTAACTGTGACAGGAATCAAACCTGGGTCTTTAGCATGAAGAGTGAACGCTACAACCACTAGGCTACCCCACCACCAAAAATTCCCACATGATAAAGTTGTCATCATGGTTATTGTTTAACTAGGCCTAGTTCAGGTGAAAATGAAAATGTTCATACCCTTAAAATGTCTTATCTTCCACTTCACGACGATCACTGATGCAAAACTTCCCTGTCATTAAGTTTGTTCTTGATTCTTCACATCTGGAAAAATAGGTTGAGGCTATATTATTCATTCTCACAGAGTAAAGTGAGTATATGAAATAAGACAATGACTCAATGAGTCACATTAGCTTACAGAGTATCCAGTTAAAGTAAAACATATCATATACATAAGCAAACTACTAACATGTGATAGACAGGCTACTTGTCCTGTAAAAATAAAATCACACATTTACTTACATGTAGGCTATAAAAGTTAATGTGTCACAAGTAAGTTGCTTACAGGTGGTTAATGACTTTAATACGTGATCATTGTAATTGTCACATATTTACCTAGACCGCCTCCGTGGTCTAGTGGTAGAGCGTCCGCCCGAAGAGCGGAAAGGTCCGGGGTTCGATCCCCGGCCGCGTCATACCAAAAGACGTTAAAAGATGGTACTTGTTGTTACCCTGTGTGGCGCTCGACATTAAAGGGGCACTGATCTAACGCAATTCCCTGGACTGGTTGTTGCCTTTGTTATCGTTTTTTCCCCGTGAGTACCCGGATGATACGCAACGCAACTAAGCGTGACCAGAGACTGGGCTACCGTCTGCAAGGACAGCTAAATAAACTTGGAGGCTGGAGGCAATATTTGTTTTACGCATTTTTGCATAAACACTGATTGGTTAACCATGATCTATAAAGATTTCGACAAAGGGCGCATGTTAATTAATTTCTTCAGCCTAAACAAACAGACAAAAGGAACAGCGGATCTCATCGGATGTCGTCATTGTGAAATACCCCAGATGGTTATAGTTTAATACTAAAAAAAGTATCCATGCACTGAAAGCATTTTCGGATTTCGGATTGCGTCGATAATACGATTATTACTCCCTTGATGCCATCCACGTTTTCTCGTTTAACCCTACACTTGTGTATTTGTCGTCATTCACTTGATGCTCAGTTAATGAATTTATTACAGGTACAATTAGTGGTAGCACCACTTAGATTACCTGACAAAGGTTCCCATTTGGCATTTATTGTGTCTGGGGTAATTATTCAATCTAAATCCAGGTTTGAAGTGAGGTGAAATGTGTGTTATGTAATATGCACGTGGCAGACCAGCAAGAGGTTAATGATCAGTTGATTTACTTTTTTTTTGTAAATCAACGGATCATTCCTAGTCATAAAAGGATTAACAGAAAATACGTTGATTGATTAATCACTGTTATCTTGCACAGTGGATATGACAAAAGTGAGTGTTTACACGTCTAGGTTTAATAAAACAAAGGGAATACATGTACACTCATATCATGGCGTGAAGTGCCGATGTAAAAACAACATACTTTGTTCAAAGGGTGAACTGATAATACGTTGATTGATTGATCATGTTGATCATTGTTATCTATCACTCAATGGTATTTAGGAACCGTGGAAATAGTTGTCACGTGGGCTTTCTCAGCCGACCTTTGAGACTTGACACCTATGTGAAACACCTGAAACAATCCAAGTGATCAGTTGAGAAACGAACACGGGTCATAATAACCCGAAACGATATATATCTTTTAAAATATTTCTTTAATGCGCTATAGACGTTGTTTTCACAGGTCTTTTCCTTTGTAAGCGTGTATATATTACCGTCAATTTGTAAAATGTGATTCTCTCAGGCAATTTATAAAATGTGTAAATATTTCAGTCATTTTGACTAAAAAACCTGTCCAGATTGATTAAGACGACCAAAAGGGCCTACAAACATCACAACAGATTATTATGTAGGATTAGAAGCCAAACAACATAGAAAGTACTTTTCAACGTAACATTTTCAGTCTCTTGGTGATGACATTAAACATCAAAATGTTTGGAATTCGTTATCATAATAATACAGATGGAAATGTTTTTCAGTCACTTTGTAAAATAACTGAATATTTAGGCGTTTAATAAATTTGAAAATGTTACATATTTTGACAGTAAAAAAATATACACACTATAAAAAAGCAAGGCTCAGGTGAAATATGTACTTTGTGTTGCAAGACAAAATAGTGTAAACGAAAATCGCAAAATTACCAAGCAAGTGACTTACCAAAACTTCGTCACCATTACCGATGCTACCCACAGAGATACCTACATTTCCTTATTATCTCGAAAACTGTTTTTCATTTTGTTGATCAATGTGACCATACGCCCTTATTACTACCCATAAAAGTGACTAATGCGCTTACGAATGGCGCAACAGAGGTCGCGAACTAGTCTAGATTTCTGCTTTACATCCGGGTACTCACTGGGAAAAAACAATAACAAAGGCAACAACCAGTCCCGGGGAAGTGCGTTAGATCAGTGCCCCTTTAAGGGGCTACGCATGTCGCTATATAAGTGCAATAATCTTGGACGCGACGTTAAATCCCATTTCACCTCACCTCACATATTTACCTGAAAATGTCACTTCAGTTGCCAGCATGACCTCAGCTGCAATCTCAATATTTGGCCAATTTTGACGAGGTTGTGAAACATTCCTGCTGCAGGAATATCTAGTCCGCTGGGAGGGTCCTACTATTTAACGTCCGGGGACG
The DNA here is from genome assembly GCF_023055435.1 of Haliotis rufescens. Lineage (NCBI taxonomy): Eukaryota > Metazoa > Mollusca > Gastropoda > Lepetellida > Haliotidae > Haliotis > Haliotis rufescens. The sequence continues at coordinate 7,149,309 of NW_025963835.1, read as the reverse complement.
CCCGGGAACGTCCGGGGGCGTCCGGAAACGTCCGGGAGGTTTCAGACGTCCGGAAACGTCCGGGAGGTTTCATCAGACGTCCGGGAATTTAAAAATACGGTGCAGTCAATAAAACATGTCTTTCTCTCAGTTTGGTAAGATCGTGAAAACTGGCGTACAAATAAATAGAAAAAAAATAAAAACAAACAAAAATGAGTACAAGTAACAGGGTAAAAAATATTTGATAGGCCGTAAAGGTTTTGTTCTTTATCCAACAAGGCGGACGTAAAAGTAAAAACAGACAATGTAAAAAATGTTTGTTTGTTTGTTTGTTTGTTTAGCGTCACAGTCAGCAATATTCCAGCTATATGACGGCGGTCTGTAAATAATCGAGTCTGGACCAGACAATCCAGTGATTGACAGCATGAGCATCGCTCCACGCAATTGGGATACGAAGACATTCATCAAATCCAAGACAACGAGCCTGACCACCCGATCCTGTTAGTCGACTCTTACCACAAGTATAGCCGCCTCTTACGGCAAGCATGGGTTGCTGAAGACCAATTCTAACCCGCGTACTTATTTACAATACATAAGATGTTTAATAAATAATCATCAATGTTCATCATATCTATCTATCCTACTTTCCTACAGTACATAATTTATTGTTGAAAATACTACTTTCTTAGAAAGTGAACGTCTTTGCTGTTTTAATCCTCTTTCGTTGTTCTGGTTTTCGGGCTGTCTGTGGTGTCTTGGGAATGTTGAGGCGACCATCAGACGAAACAGTAATGCTTTTTTGACATCTGGGGCCACGCAGGAACTTCCGAAAATGTCTGTCTTTCTCCTGTTGGCTTTTTGATGTCCAGCAGGCATTGGACAATTTAAAGCCTGCCATCCACGGTGTCAGTTGGTAGTTGCCTTGGCCGTAGAGGGCACGGCGCATGTCAGCATACTGGATTTTTACAATTGTGTGAAGTTTGTCAGTTAAATCCGGGATTTTCAATGATTTCCAATTGGTACTTAATTTGATGATGTTGTTCATGCTCTCACAGGCATTATTAGTCCAATGTAACGGAACTGCTTTTGGTCTTTCTTTTGAAGGCAGGAAAATGTCAGTTTTTATAGTTTTAATGACTTTAGAAAGGTAGGAAGAGGAATCGGGAACAGTTGTTGAAACAATGTCTTCTAGTTCCATTTGATTTAGTTCGAACTGATAGGAGTCATGGCTATTCACCAGTCCGGAGGGTCCAAAAATCTTCTGATGAATGAGTCGTATCTGCTGATCTGAAGCGCCAGCCTGATGTCGAAGGTGTCTTTTTATATTTTGTTCTATGTGCCGTTCACATAAAATGTGTGTGGAAGCGGGGAAACAGTTTCGGAGGGCCTTAATCAAGCCCCTTTCTTCATCAGATCCAATTACCAGTTGTTTCCCTTGTGTCTGAGTCCCCCCAAGATTAGAATCTAGAAGTGCCTGGATATGTGAAAAAAATCTGTGATATGTTAAGTATGACCCATCCCAGTGAAGATAAAGGGGGCCTAGCATTATTGGATGGGTCTCTGTACCTTTTCTGTGTAAGTTCGGATGTTGAAACACTAATAAAGTCACAAAACATGCTCCTAAATTGAACGTCCTACCAACTCCAACTACAACCGGTTTTTCTGAGGCACTTGTACAGAACTGTTTTAATTCCTTAATTTGAACCTGTGTGTATAAAATTACTGACGGCGGTTTTCCTTTACACTGAATAATCTCTTGAATGAACTCGTTGGTGTGAATCGAGTTAATGATGCTGATAAGGTCATCTGCAGTGTTCTGCCGCTTGGTGCCCTTGTCTTTTCTCACTGACTGTTTTAAATTTTGTACTTGTTTTAGATCTCTGGCAGCTAATTGTTCTCCCTGCTGCAGGTGCTTATTGTACACATCTCGTGCTGGTTGTGTCTTCACCTCTTCTCTTATCTGCTCGATGACAGTGTCGGGCGTCCTCACAAACTCGGCGGTAGACTTTTTTGAATTTCCGTGAATGGCACAGGACTGTAAAATTGAAATAAAACATAATTGAAAAAAAGTATTAACTCTCAGCTGCATGAGTATACAGCTTGGATTTTATAATTCCGAGGGAGTTCAGACTGACGAAAATGAACGCATACAGATCGTTTGATCGGGGGAAAACAGAAGCGCATTTGAGCAATTATTGACTGGAAGACTACTATTTAGAATAATTAGATTTATATTTCATTCTTGATATTATTACAGAGATTTGCAACCTTTACACACAAGAAATAGGCCTACCTCGGGAAACTTGCCAGTGTATTCGACAATAGGTACTTGTGGATGAACAGGAGCGTGGCCGGTGGGGAACTGTTCAATCCAAGTCACCCGCTTATGATAGTCTGCACATCGCTTCAGTTTGTTATAATAGCGTTTAACAATTAGGACTTCGCTATTTGGAGGCTGAATTGCCATCGGTACTCTCATACTTTTTTTCATTACACAATACAGTCCTTCCTTTTGCTCTAAGTATGTAAATTTGCCATTGACAAAATGATAAAAATGTTTCTTTGTCGACCCCTTTCCCCACACACCACAATCATCTACAAATTTAATTCGACGGGACATCGATCTGCGGGATATATTCTGAGAGTTGTCACAGATAAATGTTTCGTTTTCTTTTATTCCTACAGGAATCTCTGACTGAATGTCTTTCGCATTGATTACTGTCTGAAACAACTCCGGGACGTCCATGAACCTTCCACTGTTGGATACGGAACCACGGACACTTGGTGATGAATCCTGTAGGGACAGCTCATCATTACTTGGAGTGAGAGATGAATCCTCCATGGTGGACACAGGAGGTGCTATTATCTCGACTGATGTATCGTTGGCTGTATGCTGAAACAATCACATCATATACATGAGAGAGATATCCCTGACATAAGCCACACGTACGTATGACCAGACAATCCAGTGATACATATCATGAGCATCGATCCATGCAATTGGGATCGATGACATACTTAAACCAAGTCAGCGAAATTGGCCACCCGATCCCGTTAGTCGCATCTTACGACAAGCATAGTCGCATCTTACGACAAGCATAGTCGCCTTTTACGGCAAGCATGGGTTGCTGAAGACCCATTCTAACCCGGATCTTCACGGGTGCGAATTAAATTTAAATAGAAAAGTTATATTATAAATAAAGTCGTCACAAGTGTTAATATGAACGTGAAATATGGACCTCGTCTAAGACATTATCGTAGACTCGTATTGAAAAGCAAAAAAAAAAGACGAATTCTCTCTATATATAGAGAGAGAACTCGTCACTTTTTTATATAATATCGAAACTGGATGAAAGAGATGCTTACGTCGAGTGACGTCAGATCAAGGTCCATCGTTATATCTGCAGGAGCGGCAGTACCGGAACAGTTCACGTCCTGTAAAGTGAATAATCTTGTCATTCGATGGTTTGTCTATACACGCCTATGAGGCAACTTAATTCATATTAAGACAATAGTTGGCGTACTCTTCATTATCTAATCAACATTTTGACATAATAATTTGTAAGATCATGGTACCTTTATTTGGCTGATATCCATGTCAATCGGGGTTTCGCTGAATACCGGAGAAGACGTTTCTGGCTTCATCTGCTAACAAACAGTATATTGATAAAACTTACAAGACGTATCCGATATGTAGCAATTAGTATATAGCATAAATATATGGTTTCACTGGACATACAGCTAATACATGTATATGAGTGACATACGTTTTTCTCAGGTGTTGAGGTGGTTTGTGTCGTGACGAGGCTTCTTCTACTTTTGGAAATGTTCTTCTTGCTTTATCTGCAAAGAGATAATGACCATTAAATATTTTGGTCGAAAAATAACTAACCATATCTCACCTCTGATCTCAAATGTTACAGTTTAAATTAACATCAGAATCAGCACTTACAGTTTTAGGAGGCCTCACTGATGGTGTAGGCGAGATGGTGATGACAGTATCCCTGGTATCTGTCGCATCGAGTCGCAGAGTGTCACCACTGCTACCGTCGCCTTGATCTAAGAGGCAGTTACTGATCTGGGACATAAGTGAAATATAATACTATCAGGAAAAGATAAGGAATATAACAGAATGACATATAATATGATCTCATTGGAATGTTACAGTTATGCACATGTCATCTCTTCAAGGGCAATGTGTAAAGTATTCATCGCCTGTTGAAGTTTTTTAAAATGACTACGATCGATGATCCTATCCAAGCCTCTTAATTAGTTGTTATATTATCTATTTATTTATTGGTCTTGTCGTAATAATAGCTCTTAAGTGTTAATGTTATATTGTTACCTGTTATAACCGACGTTATACAACATTTATTGCATTTAACGCATCTATAAATAATTTTGTTAAAAAGAGAAATATAATACATACAAATAATTGACATACACTTACGGTAATATCTGGTAGTCCCACTGTAGCCCATTTCCTCTTTTTCATCGGGGGTTGAATTTGCTCACTAAGTAGGACAAAGTGGTTAGGTAACCAAATCCTGTCGAGTTCCGATGCAGGGGGTGTTGTGGTACAACTCCAAGGTATTTTAATGGGCTTGGCGGAAGATGTCCTGCGAGATTCAATGTACGGTTGAGGATAGCAAGAGACTGATCCATCATGCCATTGATTGGGGGATAACACAAGATTATGTTTCTTCCAACAACAGAAGCCACAGCGTGCATAGTCCAAGCAGATGAGTGTGACTTATCCTTTGCACATTCCAGGGTAGCGCTTGTGTAGTCTGTACTGACAAGAGACAGACGCCTGTTGTCTGATAATTCAGTGTAGTAAGGAGCATTCAGTGTCATTTCGATACATGTCCTCACTCGCAGTTCTGTGGCTCTGATTTCTGACCCAAAGACACCAATACTGACAGCGTTGAACAGACAGTTCCCGTTTCCTGTCACCTTCAGTGGACTTTCGGGCATCTTACCACCGTACTGTTGAATAATTGACGCAGCAATATCATCAATAGCATTTGTGGTCACGCTGTTCGGTTTGTTATTTACAGTCAGTTCAGGCAAATTTGAAACCTGGGCTTGGACTTCCGTAATGAGACTCTCAATACCTTTAAAATAAAAAAAAAACTCAAGTTTAGGCGATTGCAGATTGTGTTCAAAAGGGTTAGTATATACTAAGTTGTGAGTAGTGGCAGTAATTGGATTGATTAATCGACACCATTAATTAATGTTATTATAACAAATTGGTGGTTTGATGAATTGCGTATTGCTTGATTCTCTTCGACAATGTCATAAAATACTTTCCATGTAAAACTGTATTCCAAAACTAACATCTAAATTAAAAACTAACTAGTTTATCGCAGTGTAGATCTTGCATAGTGTTATAAATTATTATTGTTCTGCACAAAGATGTTTAATTAAAACGAACTATCTAAATCAACAACAAAAAAGGGCAAAGAGTCAGGGTTTTCACCTACCGAGGGATGCAGCTTCCTCAAGTTTGTCCAGTACAGCACTGTAGTTGAATCTGCACGATGTACAGCAATACTCCCCAGTCCTGGCAGACAATTCTTCGAACTTCTTATCTGTGAGTCCCTCGCACTTAGGGTGGTGCCACGCCTTGCACTGCTCACAAAACACGCCCTTACGACAACCACGGTTGCACACCCGGCAAGGGTTGCTGATTGTCCTGGTGGATTTCTCTTCCACAACAAACAATCCCATTGTCGAGGTTTTCGGTTTCTACGAAATTCCATGATTGCGAATTATTACTCTCTCTGATAGCAATTTCAGATTGTAATGCTACAGTAAGTACTTACTTTGGAGATTTAACGTGCGCTTTCCGACTGATGCGTATTTCGCACACGGGCCCGGCCAGGCCATTTAATGTGTTTCCGAAAGGGGCGAAAGTGGTCTGTGGAACCCAAGGGGAGATTTTAGGGGTTGCTTATATAGAATTTGGGAATTTTGAGATTTGGAATAGATGCCGATGGGATTGGGGAGGAGAACTAAGGGAGGTGGGTATGGTGGATGTTTGTTTGTTTACGTGATTTTGATTTGGTAGGTTATTGTGTTTTTAGATGCGTTTTATTAGTTCCGTTTTTATTAAGAATACGCCTAAGGCCTTGAAGTTTTCTAGTTTATTTTGTGGGTTTAGTATTTCTTCTAGAGTGAGAGACTTGTTTAGATTGAGGGTGGTTTGTAATGCGGTTCGATGTGTTAGGTAGTGTGTGCAGTGGATGCGTGCGTGTTCTGGGGTTTCTGGTTGTTTGCAGTGTGGGCAGTTACCTGTAGTGTGTTTTTTTTTTTAAAATTAGGTGGTTATTTAGGTTGGTGTGTCCTGTTTGGAGTTTAGTGAATACTCTGTCGATTTCTTTGGATTGATGGAGAAATTTTGGTTTGGTTAGTGGTTTGCTGAGCACTTTTTTGATTTGGCTATTTGAGTTTAGATATAGGTTATACCATTTTTTTGTGGTTTTTTGCTTGTTTACACTTTTAATTTCTGATTTTGATATGGGTAGCTACAGTAAGTTTAGAATAGAACTATTTATGTTGTACGTGTTTCTGACGTAGAGATGACATGAGATGTGAGAATTGACCCGCTTAATGTTATTACAACAATTCCTAGAGAAACGTGGAGATGACATGAGATGTGAGAATCGACCCTCTTAATGTTATAATAACAGTTCCTAGAGAAACGTAGAGATTACATGAGATGTGAGAATCGACCCTCTTAATGTTATTACACCAATTCCTAGAGAAACGTGGAGATGACATGAGATGTGAGAATCGACCCTCTTAATGTTATTACAACAATTCCTAGAGAAACGTGGAGATTACATGAGATGTGAGAATCGACCCTCTTAATGTTATTACACCAATTCCTAGAGAAACGTGGAGATGACATGAGATGTGAGAATCGACCCTCTTAATGTTATAATAACAGTTCCTAGAGAAACGTAGAGATTACATGAGATGTGAGAATTGACCCGCTTAATGTTATTACAACAATTCCTAGAGAAACGTGGAGATGACATGAGATGTGAGAATCGACCCTCTTAATGTTATAATAACAGTTCCTAGAGAAACGTAGAGATTACATGAGATGTGAGAATTGACCCGCTTAATGTTATTACAACAATTCCTAGAGAAACATGGAGATTCACCATTTAAAAAGAATAGGGGTGTATGTAGGGTTTTTTTCCAGCTGTATGTTATTTAGTATAATTAATACAAGAACACAATTATAGAGATTACACTCTATTTTTTAGTATCGCTCTCCCGGACGCTCTCACCAGATGCTCTCCGGCGTTGCCTGGACGCTATAGTACCGGACGTTTTACACTCAGTGAGCCATCTGGGGCCACGCATGAACTATTGAAAACGTCTGTCTTTCAGTATTAGTTATGGAATAGTATACAGAATATGACACCATAAAAGAACGTTATATTTTTTTTCCATAAGCAAATTTAGATTGTATCCTTCAAAGCCCACGTTACGAATACCTCGTCAGTTCGAATAACATCAAATCGTATTTGCTTTGCAGAGTCACCATTTAAAAAGAATAGGGGTGTATGTAATGTTTTTCCCAGCTGTATGTTATCTAGTATAATTAATACAAGAACACAATTATAGAGAATACACGTTATTATTTAGTATCATTCTCCCGGACGCTCCCTGGCATTGCCCGGACGCTCCCGGACGCCTGGACGTTTCCGGACGCCCCCGGGCGTTATTTAGTATGACCGCGCTGGGATATCCCTTTGCCTTATTGCTGGCATGCCAGGCAAACACATATTCCATACAACTGTCAAATTCCCCGCTGCTCCTAATATGGCCTGAGATGAACTTATTTGGCAACCTCGTCCCTTTCCGTAACTGCTGCAGAAATGACCGATCGCGTTCAGTGTCTAAGCTGTGGCCCCGTCTCTAATATCACAATATAGCTTGGCGCAACTTGATGACGCGCATAGGGAGCCGTGAACCAGCTTAGTTCAGTGTCGTGAACACACTCCGTCGCAATGGTGACTCAACATAACAGCAGTGCTTCGTGACATAATGTTCCGTGATTTCTGTGCAGAGATCTTATGGAAAGGATTGATTTAGATATTTTCCTGATCTATATACTTTACTGTTAACGTCAAGGGCCCTTTTTTTAGTATTATGATGAACTGTTTGTTATGACGACAAGGATTTGCATAAGGGTCGTAATGGATTTGTGGTCAAAACACGGTGATTTAAATTAGATGCGTTTTTGATAGATAATGATGCAAATTGAAATTGTTAATAAGTACAAATATCTAGGAACGATTATTAACACTTAACTTTCGTGGGATGCTAATACAGACTGTAATTTACAATAATGACCAACAAAGACTTTATTCTCTTTAATAATGATTACACTGTCATGTCCTTGTTTTGTATAAGCTTCATAACTCAATAATTCAATTGGAATGACTTTGACCTTGGCAAAGATCGTTTTGCAACAAGTGATTCCCTATGTAAAGTGTGTGTTGAATGACCCTGGCTTTGTTGTCGAATAATTGTTTGACAGTTGTTAAATATGGGGTTAAGTTTTATCTCTGAAATATTTCAATAAGGACAGTTCTAAGTTGGAATCTTCAATTTTCAATTGAATCCAATGTACAACATGTACAGTTAGGACGTTTCTGTAATGTGAATGCTACTTATGTTTGCAGTCTGGATGAATAAAAGAGTCAGTCATCTGCGCAGCATCAATGGAAAGAGAGAAGCCCATAGAAGAGAAGCAATGAAGAACAAGAGTAGAGCAACAGTGAGTGGTAAATATTTAAAATTATTCTGTTTGGTTCATCATGTTAATGTAGCTATTCTGCAAATATTTCGTCAGTTTGCTTGTTCTTTATGGACAATATCCCACGTCCTTGGGGTACGATTACGAGTGATCAATGAGCCCACTTACTACCTCATCTATTACTTTGGCTTTTTAACAGCTGTAAGTTAATGAGTGTTTCAACTCATCGACATGGAACAATATATATCTCAAATGTTTGGTATATATATTACAAGACTCATATACGATGAATTAAGTGAATTTGCTGCCTTCTATCTGTAAGTACATGTTGAAACAATTCTTTTTTATTCTAATCTTATAATCTTTATACACAATTCTGCAGAAACTGAAGTCCAGCTTGAGATCCGTGGATGAGTACTCCAGGTTGACAGTCTGGAAGGACCCTTCCATATTTCAGTAGTGATTGGCAGACAGTGATGAGGAGTCCTGTTATTTCAATGGAAACCGACTGAGACGTTGTATGCCAAGTGGGCACTGGGACACACTCACAAAGGCTGGTCTGGTTTATGTGAGAAGACCAACCAATGCCAAGCCGGAGTGGGATTCTTCAAGGATGTTCAAGAAATTGTTGTCTTCGGCCATGTGGTAATCACTTGAAAGGAATGATGAATGGGACTTATTGTCTATAAATGTGGACCCAAACACCAAATAGAATGTTCACAATTCTACTAACACAATGCAACGGGGATAGAACCAATCTGGCCTCCCCTCATCCTGGTTCCTGTTCTTCCATGGCAATATAGAAGCAAAGGAGGTTTGAGGGCAAGTAACTCTGAACTGGTGAGCTTGGTCTGCTGGTGCTTTCAAGCGAACAGTTATTCTGCTCTGTTATGAGTATTGAAGAATAGGAGGAAATTGCATACTGCATCAGGAACCATCATGTGAACACTGATCAATGTGTGATATAGGCATATAAATAAAAGAAATTGATAATTGTTTGTTGTTCATGCTTCATTAGCCAGCTGTGTAAATGGGGATGTTCAATGATTTTGACTCAGTTTGATAGCCACAGTTATCTTATGAAACCATGCACTGCTTGGACATCTGAGGAATAACATGTGTTTCCTTAGCTCTGGGAAAGTCTGATGAGACATTGATCTGTTATGTCAAAGGTCAATGTCATAGCCAGACAAAAAGTTTGTTTTGGGCCAAACTGTTCCTTAGGGCAGGGGTAGAAGTTGGCAAAAGGTCATGCATGACCTACATATACTTATTTTTTCTCGAAAGTGCCTTTTTCTGCAGAAGTCTAAATAACACATACATTTAGTGGTATATCATTTTCATACTTTTGTCAATGTTGCATTGAATTCCATCAAAGGACATATTTGGTTTATGTGCTGGATAGCTCTTTGAAATGTTTTTGAAATATTTGTCACTGATATTGAAGGTCAAAAGTGATGACTCATGAAGGGTTGAAGTGTAAGATCAAGGCAATAGTGAAGGTCATTTATAAAGAATTTTCTTCTATTATCACTAAAATGCCTATTTCTGGAGATAAGGAAGTATTGTGAAGTATTATGCATGCAGTATTATATAATATGTTATTTGAATACTCATGTATGAGCAGTGGTAACAAATCACAGTCACCTAATTTCAATGAGTAGCATAAGCCATATTTTCATTGTTGCATATAATTCTGCCTAGGGCCTTCATAAGTGGTAGAAGTGATATGAAGCCCTTTACAATTGTTTCTAAAATAGTCGCAACTAATATTGAAGGTCAAATTAACTTTCAATGTCTTTCAGTAAAAAATGTTCACAATAACTGAGGTAGAGCTCTCTGTTGTGTGATGAAATCTGGTACATGTCACCCTCAGAGTGAGGCATATTGTGTTTCAAACTTCAATGAAGCTGGTATGTCCAGATATGACAAGTACTTGTACCTTTACAAATAATGTTATTGTCATCTCACCAGGACCAAAGGCCCGAATAAGGACAGTCGATGACTTTATACTTTCACTCAGAACAAACTGGAAGTCTGAACATGAAATTTATGGATATCATCATTCATTTATTATACCCCCGACAAAATGTCGTCGGTATATAGTTATACCAAGATTCCGTCCGTCCGTCTGTCCGTCCGAAAACTTTGTCCGCGTGATTTCTCTTAAACTATTCAGTGGATTCATCTCAAACTTAGTACATATAATCTGTGTCATATGGAGGGGTGCAGTCAAAAGAAAAAAAAAGTTTTTATTAATTTTCCATTTTTTTATGAATTTTTCAAACCCTAATGTCCATCTGAAGACTTTGTCCGCGCGGTTTCTCTTAAACTATTCAGTGGATTCATCTCAAACTTAGTACATATAATCTGTGTCATATGGAGGGGTGCAGTCAAAAGAAAAAAATTGTTTTTATTAATTTTCCATTTTTTTATGAATTTTTCAAACCCTAGCGTCCGTCCGAAAACTTTGTCCGCGCGATTTCTCTTAAACTTTTCAGTGGATTCATCTCAAACTTAGTACATATAATCTGTGTCATATGGAGGGGTGCAGTCAAAAGAAAAAAATTGTTTTTATTAATTTTCCATTTTTTTATGAATTTTTCAAACCCTAAGTTAACCCTATCCTAGCTATTTAATTTGTAACTACTGACACACTAGGCGGGTCGGGGGTATTAGTGAGCCACGCTCACTTTTGCACTTGTTAGAACTGATGTTTGTTCATTAAACAGCTTAACATCTAAAAGGAATTATAGATGAAATTGAAAAATTGTCTTCTTCACAAGTACATGCCCATAGATCTCAACTTTTACAACTAAAATAACACAAAATATAACAACAGCTATCTGATATACCCAGGCTAATATTATTGACTAGAAAAAAGACATCTTGAAAAATCCTACCAATGTTCAATTTTCTGGGTTACTTTCAAATATATTTTTAGGTGTTTCACACCGAATTGAACAAAATGCACACACCCCGAATTGTGAGTGATTGAGTGAGTATGGTTTTACGCCGCTTTAAGCAATATTCCAGCAATATCACGGCCGGCATTTGTGACATTTTCTTTTTGAAATTCTGAATGAGGTTTCCGGTGTGGTATCCAGCAAGTTATCTGCCACCGGATACCCGGATGCGTTTTGGGTAAGTGTCCGGAGGTATCCGGATACCAGAAACTGCATTTTTTTTGCTGTGATACCGATATAGAGAAAATAACAAGGACTGGACGGCTCGGAGTCATTATACTGTGTCTGAAAGGGGTATCGTGTTAAAATGTGGCTTGGTATCTTAGTGGGCTATGTAGAACTATAAAAAACGTTAGTCCTCATGTCATAACATTTCACCTCCCGCACACAATGTAGCAAAAATATATGTTTCATATTCTTCAGAATCCACTGAACCAAATTTGCTGAAAGTTACCATAAAAGCTTGTCATAATACGTTTGAAGTGTTACAAAATGAATGATAATAGTTTTGAAATACGTTGAATGTTTCTCTCCAGATTCATGTTCAGTTACTTATTTAATATTTGTCAAGAAGTCCTCAGATTTGTTTGTCTGACTCGCATGAGGTGGTTACGTTAACAACTAATGGTGTTTGTAACAATTTAAACAGCTCATGGTAGCTAATCCGATATCCCATTAACTTCAGTGTATATGAAGGGATAGTCGATATACCGTTTTAGACTTCATAATAATTATATCTTCCTTCTGTACGTGAGTATCAATTTGGGGGAGTCTATGGACATCGCCTAACAGTTTTGTGGACATGTTCCTATTTCTGCTTTTATTTACAACATAGTTAAAGTTTTCACTAAGAACTGGACATATAATTCTCGTCCTACGGAATGTGGTAGTTACGTCAAATATGACAACCACAGTTGTCATCCGATCCGGAAAGCGCCAATAAGGAGAAAGTAGTGTCAGTTGTCAGTAGCTGATATCAAAACGGACAGATACTTAAAGTGTACTGATCAGGTGAGTGGGTTACTGCAATTATCCATATATCGGTGACAAAAAAGCATTTGATCGGTGTCTTTGCATGTTACGCCTTCGAAGTACGATATATCTACACGGATTGGTAGGGTGACAAAAGACGTCGATCAATATCGATAGAACGCGTTCATTATTAAAGGTCACAATTCATTGCGACTGACTCATTTATCACAAAGTCCTTCATCCGTCATACATACACTTACCGTAATGCTTCTCGACTGTTTGTTTCTCCGTATTCGCTCGACTAATGGCGTCACCGCTGATACTGACATGGATTTAAAAATAGATTTCTGGGAAGACCACATTCAATGTTTGTTTTGACAACCGCCATCGAAGGTACGTGTAACGGTATCTAATGCAGCACATGCAAGCCAACCTGAATAGCAAGGCGGTTAGTATTTCACTTGACTTTGACTTGTTGAGGTTACAGGATTAACACACGATGTGTCCTCGCGTTCCACTGGAAAGTTTCCAGACGACCACTTATAGAATGAGTTACATACTTATGAGGAATATATGTCTGTGGTGGTATATTCAGTAGTAACGGTAGGTACATGTAGCTAGGTAAAGTATATTCTGTTTGTTTGTTTGTTGTTGAACTCCGCAATCAGCAATTGCTACTACTACTATATTACAGCGGCAATGTACAGACAAACCAGTGGTTGATATTATGAACAACGCCCCACTCTGTATGGGTACGATGACACACAACCAACCACGTCATCTAACCGAACCACGGTACTTAGTCGCTTCAAACGAAAATTAGATGAATTTATGGGTCATGTCAAAATATACCTCAATATTAATTGGAAAATTTAGTGATGCACAATGTCAGTCTATAGGCATATGAAACCGCCGTGGCGTATATGATTTCTTCTCTTTGTTATTTTTTGTTGTTGTTCATTGTTAAAGTGTTAGTATTCTTTGAAAACTCACGTTCCGGTGACTTGCAATAGGTAGCTGTGAGCTTGCCAACTTTGGCGTGTTAAACGAACACTGCTATTGAACTATCCTTTGTTAACTTAGAATTGTGGGGCATGACATACACCCTCTCGCTCAAATATTCGTCAACCAGTAGCGTCCACGCCGCAAGCTCGTTAACAGTTTTGCAATCAGTTTCCGATCGAGGACCAAACCTAACTAGACTTCGATATTATGTCGTTGGATTTAGACCAAATGGGATATTTTAAAAGATCCTCATATTAAACAGGTAAAGCGGGATCATGATATTATTAAAACTGGTTTCCATAGCTTACTTTTAACATATATTAACATATATCCTGTTGAAGGATATAGAATCTATTAATAATTTTTGTAAAATCTGATAACTTGCGTAATTGATTTGCATTAAGAAGATCAAAGGCGAGATTACTACTCCTGAATTGTTTTCGAAAACCTGCCACATCGGTCAGTGATAGTTATGTCAAGTGTCACAGTACTATGTCAGTGATAGTTATGTCAAGTGTCACAGTACTATGTCAGTGATAGTTATGTCAAGTGTCTCAGTACTATGTCATTGATAGTTATGTCAAGTGTCACAGTACTATGTCAGTGATAGTTATGTCAAGTGTCTCAGTACTATGTCAGTGATAGTTATGTCAAGTGTCACAGTACTATGTCAGTGATAGTTATGTCAAGTGTCACAGTACTATGTCAGTGATAGTTATGTCAAGTGTCACAGTACTATGTCAGTGATAGTTATGTCAAGTGTCACAGTACTATGTCAGTGATAGTTATGTCAAGTGTCTCAGTACTATGTCAGTGATAGTTATGTCAAGTGTCACAGTACTATGTCAGTGATAGTTATGTCAAGTGTCTCAGTACTATGTCAGTGATAGTTATGTCAAGAGTCACAGTACTATGTCAGTGATAGTTATGTCAAGTGTCACAGTACTATGTCAGTGATAGTTATGTCAAGTGTCACAGTACTATGTCAGTGATAGTTATGTCAAGTGTCACAGTACTATGTCAGTGATAGTTGTGTCAAGTGTCACAGTACTATGTCAGTGATAGTTATGTCAAGTGTCACAGTACTATGTCAGTGATAGTTATGTCAAGTGTCACAGTACTATGTCAGTGATAGTTATGTCAAGTGTCACAGTACTATGTCAGTGATAGTTATGTCAAGTGTCTCAGTACTATGTCAGTGATAGTTATGTCAAGTGTCACAGTACTATGTCAGTGATAGTTATGTCAAGTGTCACAGTACTATGTCAGTGATAGTTATGTCAAGAGTCACAGTACTATGTCAGTGATAGTTATGTCAAGTGTCACAGTACTATGTCAGTGATAGTTATGTCAAGTGTCACAGTACTATGTCAGTGATAGTTATGTCAAGTGTCACAGTACTATGTCAGTGATAGTTATGTCAAGTGTCACAGTACTATGTCAGTGATAGTTATGTCAAGTGTCTCAGTACTATGTCAGTGATAGTTATGTCAAGTGTCACAGTACTATGTCAGTGATAGTTATGTCAAGTGTCACAGTACTATGTCAGTGATAGTTGTGTCAAGTGTCACAGTACTATGTCAGTGATAGTTATGTCAAGTGTCACAGTACTATGTCAGTGATAGTTATGTCAAGAGTCACAGTACTATGTCAGTGATAGTTATGTCAAGTGTCACAGTACTATGTCAGTGATAGTTATGTCAAGTGTCACAGTACTATGTCAGTGATAGTTATGTCAAGTGTCACAGTACTATGTCAGTGATAGTTATGTCAAGTGTCTCAGTACTATGTCAGTGATAGTTATGTCAAGTGTCACAGTACTATGTCAGTGATAGTTATGTCAAGAGTCACAGTACTATGTCAGTGATAGTTATGTCAAGTGTCACAGTACTATGTCAGTGATAGTTATGTCAAGTGTCACAGTACTATGTCAGTGATAGTTATGTCAAGTGTCACAGTACTATGTCAGTGATAGTTATGTCAAGTGTCACAGTACTATGTCAGTGATAGTTATGTCAAGTGTCACAGTACTATGTCAGTGATAGTTATGTCAAGTGTCACAGTACTATGTCAGTGATGTACCTGCTAGGTCATCCTTATGACAGACAGGACCAAGTCGACAACACATTAAAAAACTGCATGATATTAACAAGGTCTAACTTCACATGGCAGTGACTGTTTTCTGGATGTGAATAGATATTGCTAGAATGAAACCTGATTTGGTATGTAGCTACACGGTCAACGTTAACCAAGTTGTGTCATCAGGTGCGTAACCATATTTGTCACAATTATTTTATTTTATTCAGAATAACCGTGGAACACATCTAATTATAAGAAGGTTCTACAAACAGCACACCAGTGTCATGATTAAGATGTCAGGCTTCATGGTACTTGGATGTCTGTTTCTCTTGTTTCATTTACACGAATATTCTGCTCAATACTGTGCGGAGGGATATGTACGTGTACGTGCGGGCTGGGTTAAGTGTACACTAAAGAAAACCTGTCAGGAAAGAGGTTTCGTCATTCATAATGGCTTCTGTCGTCGATCCTGTCCGAGGGATTTTTACATTTCTCAAAATGACCGAACCTGTCACAAAACATGTCCGTATGACACAGTTGTGAACGGCTCCTACTGCTTCACTTCTACACAATGTACAGACATGGATATGTTCGTGTATAATGGCGGATGTGTTGAATCCTGCCTACCAGAGACCGTTGTCACAATGTCAGGTGTTTGTGTTCATAATTGTCCAAATGAAACAATCACCAATACTACTCACTGCATTAATCCTAATAACTGCACTGAAGCTGGAAAAGTAATCTACAATAAGACATGTATGGACAACTGCCCACCCGGATCTCCGTATGTTGTTTCTGGAGCTTGTGCCTCAGACTGTCCGCCTGACAAAGTGTTATACCATCACCAGTGTATAACACAACACGGGTGTATACAGGAAGAAGGCAAACTTATTCAAGGTAGATCATGTGTGGAGTCCTGCTCCCGAGACACCCCGAACTTGTATGAAGGAAGATGTCACACAGAATGTCCTTCAGGAACTGTGCTCAATGCTTCACTGTCTACATGCCTTGTAGATTCTGTCTGTGCAGACAGGGGACAATTCATACACAATAAAACATGTATTGCAGAATGTCCACGGTACGTAAGTGGTAAAGCATGTGTTGACGAATGCCCTGAAGGAAATGTGTTGCATCACAAAGAGTGCATTACAATTACAAGGTGTACAAGTTTTAACTATCTGTATATGATTGTGTTTAATGGCACTTGCGTTACATCCTGTCCAGAGGAAGCACCAAATATATACTCAGATTATATGTGCTATGCAGTCTGTCCGCGGAACTACGTTGCGGAGGACTGGCGCTGTGTATCTAAATGCAGTTCAGACAGGGGACAATTCATACACAATAAAACTTGCGTTACAAGTTGTCCTGCTACAGCACCCCTTTTTAATATTGACGGTTTTGGAATGAAATATTGTTTGTCAATATGTCCTGCCAAAACGGTTATCAACGATAAACAATGCATAAGCGATAAGTCATGTAAATCAAAACAGATGGTAATATTCAATGGAGCTTGTCTAGCCACATGCCCCGAAGAGGCACCATTTAATAGTCGTGGGGTCTGTCACCAGCAATGCCCTCAAGGCCAAAGAGCAGGTGACACTGAATGTATTGAGTGTGAATCAGATAAACTCATAGATGGCAAGGAATGTATCTATAAGTTTCAATGTCAAGCAAGAAAAAAGTTTCATCATCAGGGCAAGTGTCTCTTATCCTGCCCACATGGGACGATAGAAAACAAATATGTCCTTGGGAACACGTGTCTAGCACAACCAGACCTCCCATTACTACTGACACTGCTATTTGTCGCAATTTTGGTCTGCATCATCATCTGCATCTGCATGACGATTCCAAGGAATGGAATAGGAACACAGAGCAAAGGAATAAAGGCGACATTGGTAATATTATTTGCATTAACTAAAATGTAATGAAACAACCCCATTACCGCATAGCGCATCTACAGTTTACATTGATCATTCAAAATCGGGTATTTTCCCATAACGTTTAACATTTAAAATTCAGCAAATAAGGGGATAGATGCTTCATTTATGCCTATTATGTTGTACCCATTTGGATAACAACATTTCATAATCATAAGTGACACTTCGGTATATTTTGCAAAAATATGTATTCAATGCTGTAAGACGAGTACACGAGTACCCACGTCTTAAGCTAACTTGCCTGATTGAATCTCAGGCAATGAAAACGTATTTGCAATTTATTCTAAATTGTCCCTGCTTTTAGCGAATTGCATAAGAAAGTAATCAATAACGATAAAAAAAAATTTGAAAACAAATTACTACTGCCTAAAATCAGACTAACTTTAAGATAAGAATACACAAGGCCATTTAGAAAGTGGCCATATGTAAGAAATTTTATATTGGGGATAACACTTTCTTCGTAAAATACAGATACTAATACCTTTTGGGGTTCAGTCCCATCCGGGATTCGAACCCACACTGGCAGAGTGAGACACCTAAGACTATTTTATATTAAAATGTGTTACGTTTGACCACTTTCTAAATGGCATTGTGTATTTAAAGCTTTCGATACACTTGTATCTGTACTTTACTAAGAAAGAGTTATCCCAAATATATTATTTGTTTCTTTAAGATGTATGATTTCTTAATCATTTGTTCAACAAACTTGGAATGAATAACTGACATTTACTTTTAGCTTTCCATATGACATTAATTGGAAACATATCCCTTTTTCATATTCTCGTAAACATTATGGCTAAACTAAACGTCATATCTATGATACAAACATTTGTAACAAATATGTCCAATTGGAAATCCCATTGTAGATATTCCTTTTATACACAATGCAATAACCAGGTAGCAGTAAATCATTTGCCATGTGATCAACAATGTTTTAAATTTCGTAAACATATTGTGTTGTTTCTATTTTTAGACCACCAAGAACAGGCACCAAGTTTATAAAAACCATGGTTTTGAAGAACACGAAGTGGGCGAATGCAGTAATGATACCAATGAGGTCAATATTGGACCATTCCGTCAACGTGGCAATGAAGGAGCTGATGACGTTGACGTTGTGGCTACAGACGAAAATGACCAATATGACATCACTCATATAAAAAGCGATGACCTTGTGGATATCCTGAATGAAATGGAGCAGGGCAGTCAAAGTGAAACATAACATTATATCTACGACATTTAATTCTTGTGTTACAGCAAAGTATTAACAAAGATTAATCAATGGTATCAGTGATATGTCATATTAGTAAGACAGGCAGATGTATTTATATAATTCTGTATAATGGGCAATAGCCATAGTAGTATAGTCATTTGCATTCAACTGAGTACACGGGCACATTGAGGGTACATCAAACTGTATTTCCTCCGTGATAAGCCAACAACACATAATATACCAGTGTACTACAAAGTCTTTACATTCAGAAGATGATGTAGCTTCATTCATTTTCAGTTTCATGAACCCCCACACAAATCCAACGCCAGATTAAAATAATATGTTTCTAATACATCTAACCCATTTAAACGTCCATTTCCATCGATGATCATAACACTACTAGGCTCCTATAGTAATAATGTTTCACCAATATTCCACTGCCTTTACACTGTAAGTAAGTACGATTCATGGTTAATCGATCAGTTCATACATACGTTGTTACAGCTATTATCACTAGAACATGGGTTTTTTAATACATACTAAGTATGTGTTCAAGGTTTTTGTTTTCATTTCCACGCGTCCCTCTGTGTTGATAGGCATCCCCGTGAAACGGAACTACTTTCAGGTATCTTTGGAAATGGACTCCCGCCACTGCCGATGATTTTTCCAATCTCTGCTACGCATTTAAACACAAAAGTATTGACATGGAGTTCTCCCAAATGACCTTGGAAAATTCTTTTGGCACTAACCACGAAACAGTCAAAGGTCAAGATTGGGAAAGCCTCGAAATGTATTTTCCCCGTGAACATCGGGGTTAATTGGTCCTCAGTAATCCATTCTTGTATATCATTTCACGGATGGGGCATTGCTTTCAAAAAAACATTTTGTAATGATTAGCTAAATGTCAAGGTTAGCGTTCAAGGTTTTTAGTAAATTCTTATTCCATTCTTTCTTAAGAAACCCGCAGACATAAGATGCCATTTACCTTTATGTCAAAGGGCAAAGGTTCTTTCGAATTATTGTCAAAAGTTGTATCATAATTATCTCTTGAAAACGGCGCAAAGATTATCAACATATAAGGACACCCTGAGATGGATTTATTTTATCTGGACCCGTGGTAAAGCCCAAGGTCACGAGAAAATTCATATAATGTCATCAACCTCGTCAAGAAATACAGCTTCTTCATTACTTGCTTGAACCGTTTGTAAAGGTAATCTCTTGACACAACTATCCGCACACTGCAATAAGAACATAATTCAACTGCAATCATTGATCTACTTTATGAAACATGGAGATATTTAAATATTTTTTATTCAGTTCAGTATATGATATTACAGAGTTATACATTGAGTAGCTCGCCATGTGGAATACTTATTAGGTGTAGGTTACATACCTATACAGCAAATTTAAGTTGGATACAGGTGTACAACAATGTTTACAAATGGTGAAACGGGCAGGCTACATTTGCCATGTTTAGTGTGAAGCTAAATCCTTACAGCCCATTATTGGAAATTGTTCATGTTTTAAAAAAAAGAGACATATTAACCAGACAATTCATTTGCCATATTGTGTCAAACTGTCTTATTGTATTGTTTTTGTGTGTAATTGATTTCTCTATCCGAAATATATCAATTAAAGTCTTCAGAAACTTTTCAAGTGACACTTTGTTTTTCTTAATACTTGTATATATTTTTATATGTATATATCTTTTGCATGCCAGTATGATGTGATTTAACAGAATGTTAGAGTTGTACCCAAGTAAAATAGAGCATTTTGTAAATGTAAATTGTTTTGAACATTTTGCATTCAGAAAACATTCAAATTTAGCCCAAAACTCTTTAACATGCTTACAATCCGAATATACATAAAGTAAGGATTCAGCATCAGTGCCAGAAAATGAGCACAGATCATCATCGAGAATTTTCATTTTAAACAATTCTTTCTTTGTATAGATGATGCGATTAATAAATGTATTCTGAAAATCAAGTAATTTTACATCTTTTGTACATTTTCTGTATCTGATAAAAACATCCTTCCATGATATATCTAAGTCGAGAATGGTATCCCATTTTTCAAAGACTGTTGGGAGATTTGCTGTAGTTATAGTCTTATCATAAAAATACCTGGAGCCTTTAGGCGCTACAAGTAAGTCCATCAAAATTGTATTTAAATGTTTATTATATAAGATAATGTGATTATTTCTAATAGTATCTTTCCAGGATTTTGGCATGTTTAATAGAACTTGGTAATAGTCAATAATTGTGCCTTTAATTGGGTATTTTCTTTTAAGTTCATATTAGGGCATTATATCATCTTTAAAGAGTAAATTCCCTTTAACAACCAGTTACTTATAATGAAATCGGTTTTTTTTTAAACTAATGATTACACCAAAAAGGTTCTGTTTGTGGAGTTTGTTTTGTGTCTTCTATACAGTGTTCCCCAAGCAGTCAAAACATCTCTCCAGTAAGGGTTAGCTAAGTGTATACAATATTGGCCCCAAGTAGGAATATGTTTTTGGGTGGAAAGATGCTAGGGTTATTACAGTTTTTGTTTTGGAGATGTTTTTTGAGAACTGACAGTTTTAGAGAATTTATAAAAGACCTTACCTCTATCATTCTCAGTCCGCCTTCGTCATATTTTCTAATTAAAGTTGTTAGTTTTATTTTGTTCCTTTTAGCATTCCAGATGAATCTGTACAATATTTTGTTTAGTTCATCAATAAATTCACTTGGAGGGTTTGGAAGAGAGGAAAATATTTGTACTGAGGTTGACAGGGCCATGATTTTGACAACAGTAATTTTACCTATCAATATTAAATTCTTTTCCTCCATTTCCCTAAAATTTGATTAATAATTTCAATTCTCTTCTTTGTATTGATTACCCACAGATTATTTAAGTTCGAATTAAGCTTTATTCCCAATATGTCAAAGTCCCCACTGTGCCTGTCTAGCTTCACATCCTGACATGATTTGATGTCACAGCTTGTCATTGAGCCTATCCATATTGCTTTTGTTTTATCAATATTGATTTTTAATCCTGACATTTTATAAAATCATTTGGGTGTCAATCGCTGCACTTAAACTTTCGTCATTCCCATCTAGAAATATGTCAGTATTATCAGCATATTGTCCAAGTTTATGTTCCACATTATTCAGTTTGATACCTTTTATTGCATTATTATCACGAATCATTATTCCCAACGTTTCTGCAACGAGCATGAATAGATATGGAGACAATGGGTCTCCTTGTCCATATTGCTTTTCGTTACAGAAGAATGTAGAAAGGTGTCCATTTTGTATGATGCAAGATGAAGTTTTATTTATTAGTGTGTGTATCCATTTTCTTATGTTAGGTCCAAAGCCAAACATGTCCAGTGTCAACATGGTAAATTGTTTTGAAACAGTACCAAAAGCTTTTTCAAAGTCTATGAGTAATAGTAAACCAGGCTTATTTTGTAATTTTGATTCAAACAAAATATCACAAAGTATTCGTTTGTTTTTGCTAATACATCTTCCAGGGATAAAGCTAGCTAGGTTTCTGTGTACAAGAGTATAAAGTGTTGTTTTAATTCTGTTTGCTATACATGTACTCATAATTTTATACAATGAGAGAAATTGGTCGCCAGTTTTTGAGTAGTTGTTTATCTTTAGTGCCTTTAGGTATACAGGTAATGACACCTCTATTCATTGTTAGACTTAAAGTGTTATTTCTAAATGTTTCTGTAATATATTTGTATACCCATATTCCAAGTTCTTTCCAGAAAAAATTGAAAAACTCTACAGGGAATCCATAAATACCTGGGCTTTTGTTATTTTTCATAGATTTTACGGCCTTTGTTATTTCATTCATGTTAATCATGTCTTCTGAATAATCAAACTATGATTTACTAAGTTTTGGTGTCTTAAGTTTGTGTAATAAATTTTTGGATTCATTAGTTATTTCTCCACTCTCTTACTTACATTTATTCTCACAGTTGTCTTAGCGCCTCCTGGGTCTTATCAATAGAGAAAAACAATCAAGCCCAACACCTACCAGGAAGATAATTTCAACATAGCACGTAACATAAGAAAGAACGTCTACGCTTGCAGTGAGTGAGTATGATTTTACGCCGCTTTTAGCAACATTCCAGCAATATCACGGCTGGGAACATCAGAAATGTAGTGTAGTAGTGAATCGAGCCCTGGCCTTCGGCGTGACGAACGAACGTTTTAACCACTGGGCTATTCCACCGCCGCTCTAAGCTTGTATGTAGTTCCAAAATCTGTGAGCACTTCTCGCCGAACCTACGCCAATGAACAGCAATTCATATATGTCTGGCTCTAAAGACACAGGTGCGAGGTAGCCATGTCCCTTTACAAATGGCTGGGGTTCCAGACCTACTTTCAGCGCAAGGATACCCGTGACGTAAATATCGTCTATCCAATAGAAACGCATGTTACATGAGGCCTTGTGCAATTGTCTGACGGCATCTAATGAGATCATATACGCTCTCCCGGCACAGTGATTGGGATACGCTTTGAAGGGGTAGACGCTTTCATTGACATACCATTTCACTTTTGGATTTCGTAAAACCACAGGAGCTTTGGATACAGAACAATAAAGAAAATCTCGTTTGTAACCATTCTGATTAATGAACTTGATTAAATAAGGTACATTGACCAGAACGTCATGATCCAGTTTGATAATGAGTTTAACTTTAGGACAGTTTGCTAATATCCAGTCATATGCCATGATGTGTTTATATGTGAGATTACGGTAGTCGTCAATGAAATTGCCTTGAACAATATCTCCGTAGATGCTAGCCTCGGAGTCAACTGACTTCTGAATGGTCACATTTGTTGTCATGCCAATCATAAAAACAGTAGCCATTGACACGTGGCCGCTGTTTCTCAGTGTCATCCATGTTTTTCGCGCAGCTTCCCTTAACTCTACAGACGTTGTCGAAGAGTGCACAAAAAATAAAATATCCAGATGCCTTGAACATACATTTGCACTCAAGGAGAAGGCAAATAAATGTAAATTCAACAAAGGATCTGTCGATTCATTTTCAATTTGGAACCATTCAAGAACTGAAGTTTCAAACACGGTCTTTGGTTTGTAAAGACGATTGATAACTGTTAATATTATTATTACAATAACCGCCCACAGAGACCGTTTTAAGCTTCGGACCCTCATCCTTCAGCACAACAATGAAACAATAACAACAAGCCGTAGATCAAATCTGTCTTCATTGCTCTCCAATCCACAAGTAGTTTCCTCCGTGCTGATAAATATACACGACAATCCTGTCCTCGAAATGCCACCTCATGATAACTTCGTTAAGATTTATCCTTCACGTAGTTGGCTTTAATAATATGTCTGACAATATTTCATATATCCCAGTGTGTGATTTTCAACATTTTCTGTTGTGTTGATTGAAGAAGATATTTTTCGAAACACACAAACACAATGTATTGACCACGTAGCACCTGGTACTAGAGCCAGGGTTTCGTATACACAACACATTTCCACAGGGCGTGTTCACACTGTTGATAGAATGCTTTGTTTGATTGAATATTGCTGTCACATTAATGATTTCTTTTTGTTTTAAAGTTTCCTTCACCCATATATCCATCCATCCTTGAAAACATCTCGATGTTAACATTCCTACGACTGCTGTCTGACTAACGCCTTTCCACTCGGCCACGATTGTATATTGAATAAAACAGGCAACACGTTGCAAACCATCCACATCACTCTGAGAAAAAATCGGTGTCGTGACTACAATGTTCATTGATTCAACAAAGGATCAAAGAATTGATATGAGTTCCAACATAAGACCAATCTCATAACAACGATAACAGATACTATAAATCGACCTACATAGTCAAAACTCACGTCGCTCTTGGTATTTATTAATGAAGCATACTTCACAGTGCCCAGGTACAGAAGCTTACCTTTAGTAAATTATTTCAAACTCTACTCTATTTGTATATTCAGTTTTATCACCACAGTAAGTAATAAGTCAGTCCTAGACGTTTACCACGGTGATGAAACATGCGCATGGGTATGGTGCTGACAACCAAACAATCATAATCGGGACAGTGTTAGGATTTGAACCCCTAGGGTTAAGATCCTGTCATGCCTAAGGGACTTAGGGACTAACTCAGTGATGATGGACAAGGAATCGTGGTGCCTGAGCCGGCATGGCCACATGTGTACCCTGCTGTTATTCATAGTGATAAATAAGCCGCTCAAAGTCACATACTCTATCTGCCTAATTTGATCTAACCACTTTGCTTAATTGTACTTATAGTTATCCTTTAATGTATCAGTGCATCTGTGCATTAGATTGGTTGTATTTTCTACAGTCAAGAAATGAGGTTAGGTGAGGTAAAATGGAGTTTAACGTCACGTCCAAGATTATTGCACTTATATAGCGACGTGCATGCACGTGTGTGTGTGTGTGTGTGTGTGTGTGTGTGTGTGTGTGTGTGTGGCTGCTTGTACTGGTCCGGACTGATGCAAATTTATAGTGCTAGCCCACTGAGATATCATGCCGCAGTTTAACATGAATACCCCACTCAGACACAGTCTACTGACTCCGGTTAGAGGTTTGATTTGCTCTTTCTTCTGTATTATAGGGAAGTGAGTGAATGTTGGTAAACGCCGCGGGTGATCTATACAGAAAGTAGAACAACGTCCCACGCTATGGGGTCACGATGACACGCAATCTGCGAAGTGACAGAGCCTGACAGCACCCAACCCAAATACTAATATCAATCAGTTACCCCAACAAACATAAGGTATTGGTGACCAATTCTACCCTGAGGCCTGAGGCAAAATAGCATAACATTAAATGTTAAATTGAGGAAGTGAAACGTTGTGCTGAACATGGCCACAGTTTTGGTGTCCAGCAATTTATCAGGCACTCAACTCTGAGTGTGCGTGAGTGTGTGTATGAGCGCGCGCGTGGCTAGTTGTACTATGCCTGACTGATGTATGTTTAATAGTGCCAGCCCACCGAGATATCATACCGCAGTTTGACATGGATACCCCACTCAGACATTGAATTAGAAAACCATGATAATGGACAGTTTTTAGTCTTGCTAGTCTTTTTAGTAATGCTAAAGTACATTTAGACTACAAACAAATACTTTGGACAACAAAGTTTCAAATTGCAATGACTTTTATTGATGTGGACAAACAAGCTCATAAAACTACAGGAGCATGCTTCATATTGCAATGTACATAATACCGCATTTTATGATCTAAACCAGCTGCATACCGCACAGTAGCATGCTTACATCCTCCAGGTGTCAATATATAAGCACTGTATAGATTGAACCAGCATCTAACAATACATCGTCCTATTATCAATATGTGTGTACTACTGATTCTGCAACTGCTTCTTATGCTGCATAATGTGATCATATGTCTGGCGAATACCTGCATTTCAAGTACACATTCAGACACATCACATCAAAATAATTTGTGTATCATAAACGTGGCATAAAAACATATGACAACCATTTGTGCTTTAGGCATTTCAACAAAACGTTCAACAGCAGACAAAAACATATGTTAACAGTTTGAACACGCATGTCGGCACCACAAAAAATATCACAACTTAGTGCTTGAGGGAATATCGCAAGGAATAAAGTCACCGCCATAAAATATTCCCATAAAATGAATGCACTTTAAAATACATACACGTCCGACACCAGTAGCAACTTGATGCCTTGTAACAAGAAATTAAGAACCACAACAACATAGGAATATTGCATTTTGAGAAACATTTCAGGCGAAAACGTAACAGAGAATAAAGGAATAGCCCAAGAGAAAACAACAACATCGAATGTGCGATAGGTCAAACAGAAATAGACTTCATTTGTACATTAACAGCAATATAGCGGTCATTGAGCGATCATGATAACATATATACAAGCAATAACAACAATAGCATGTCACTGTATTGACCTCACAGAAGCACATGTGAGACACCGTCCCGTATGTTCGCATGGGTACCCAACTCAGACACAGTACATTGACTCCGAGCTGACCAGTCCTTGAGGTATCCCTTTAATGCCAAGCGATAAGCGGCGTTATAGACGTACCATCTATTAACGTCTGTTGGAATAACGCGGCCGGATATCGGACCACCGACCTCCCGCTTCCTGACAATTATAGTGCCAAAATAACCCGTTAGGCAAGAGTGATCTTAAATAAAAAAGGTCGTCCGAGGGTCAACGGATACCTGAACATGTAACATAATAAATGCATGTATAAGGATTAAATTACTCCAAGTTGTATCTGAAAACTGCCTGAGAGTTTAATGAAAATCGCCTGTGTACTTAAAACCATGAACATCTCAATTTTTCATAAATATATATATGTGTGTGGGTATATACTGTCATTGTGATATTCAGATTTATCTTCAATCATGCATATGTGCATATTATGTACATAAATATTTTTTTAAAAACAAGCCATTCATGTACATAAAACAGTAGTACTGACGTTAACTACATTAATTCGATATCCGAGGGACATTGTTATGTTATCAGTTGGCAGGCGGACGACCTATAAAACAATATAGTGCCAAAAGGGATTCTTCAAAGAACAGGACATTATACCATCTCAAATATTCCATCGAGATAGCGGAGTTTGAGTCAACGAGATTCCAGTGTAAATGCATGCGTACATGGCAAATTTACAACAGGTCAATAACTTGTACACCTTTTCGAAATGACCACATAGATTCTTGAAATAACGAGAATACGGTTGATCTTGTAACCCATTAGTTCTTGCCTAACAACATAGCTGTGCTCTTTGTACGAACACCCTAAGACACAACACACGAATCTGTCTTTTGACTCACATTTGTTGGCTTATTTTGTTTGTTTGTACCTTCACTAAAACGCTTGGTAGGGGAGACTCTCCCTTTCGGTGACCTCCTTTTCACTATATCGTCAGCTTCCGGCGTAGACATCCGGCGAGCCTGATTCTCCCAAGGTGAGAGAGCTCTCGGCGGTGTGACGCAAGGTGATGTTCCGCTTGGGGGTGTCTCAAACTCATCTGTTGTCGAAGGTTCATCAGTGTGTTCAATATCAACCATTGCTGGCGCGTCAACATCCGTACCTGCTTCAGAAGAAGGTATCAAATCTAGCATAAGATGTGAGACCTTTGTTGGGATAGGTCGGTCAATTTCTGCATCTTCATATTCCGCATCTAATGACTGTTGATCACACTGTGACCATCCGGCAGCCGGGTCATCAACGTTAGTGCCATCAGGATTTGCAATTATTTCTTCTGTAGCCACATGACCCTGATCACCACCTTCATCAACTACTGTGGAACTCTCGTCTTTATCTCTCTCAGAGGTTCTCTGACGAAAGTTATCTGGATAGAGATCGTTTGGCTCTGCGTCGACAGCACTGGACGGCGATGAACGTAAGGGGCAGCTTGTGGTTCTTGAATTTTCATCACAGGACATCGGTCTCTCACTGGGTAAGTCCTCTGGAGACTGACAAACAGAATTGTCCATCCATGACAAACTTGCCCGTGGGTCTTGAACACCTTCTTTCTCAGCAGTAGTGTCTTTTAATGCACCTTTGGCGTCTTTCGTACCACTATTCACCGATGCCTCATCAAAAGACTTTGCTTCACTGTCAACTCCTCTTGTTGTCAAGTCCACATCATGTGTATCACTGTCTTCAGTTTTGTCTTGTTTATCCTCAGTAATAGTTTCCAGCAAGCTGTCATCTTTTACTATTGCAGATGCATTTGCACTGTGTATTTGAGTATGTAAGAGACTCCTATTTTCAGAATCGATCATAGTGCTCTCTGTAATATCATCAATCTGTAAACCCTCTGGGGACTGACAAACAGGGTTATTCTGCCCACACGAATCTCCTAGTGAGTCTTCCAAGCTAGTCCCGTGGACAATAGTCACAGAATCACCTTCAGTTTCAGATGCCTGCTCAACTACGTTTGCTATTTCAGCATTTGCCCCAGTCTTTGCATTATCTTTAATTTGTGAAGTAAGCCAATGATCATCTCCACCACTGACATCTGATGCATCCTTTACATTGAAACTCTCCTCTTTCTTGTCAATCGCGTCTGATCCAAACTTATTCTGAGTCAGGTTCTCGTCAGGTCTGTCACGCCTCGCCTGTTTCTCGTCAGGTTCATTATCCTGCTCAAGCCTTGCCTCAAGTTCTTCAAACATCCTCAATTCCTCTTCTTCATCAGTCAACCCAATCAGTCTCTTCTCAAACTCCTCGTTCTTCTCCAGATCCATACTCGCAACTTCTGCATCACACTCTTCATTATCCCATTCAGACAATTCCGTGAGTTTATCTGCTGAAGACCTTAGTTTTTCTAAATGTTTGGCCTTTGTCATAGCAGGTTTCCCGTCCATCTTCAGATTGGTATCAACTCGAGGATCCGTGTGCACCATCGACATAGTTTGTTGATTTATATCTACCACTGATGCATTATCACTGATCTGTTTATTATCATGTTGCTCAGAAGAGGATGGTTCACATTTATATTTGAATTCTCTGTCATTATTCTTTTCCTGATCAGTTGCAGGAAGCATTGTATCTACTTCAACCCTCGTTTCATCAATAAGTCCAGATTGCTTCTGTATCTCAACATCAGCGGTATGTATTGCTTGTTGAAGCTTCCTCGCATGTTTGCCTAGTTCCAGCCAATCTCCGAGCTCGTCTTCATCACACCCTACTTCATCTGCAAGTTTTGACCTCATCTTTGCAATTTCAGTCATTTTGGTATTACATTCAGCAGATGATCCTATAGCTTCTTTACCAGATGGTTCTTTGTACCACTGTGTTTCCTTCCTCTTTGACTTAGCCATGGCGGTTGGCCTTGTCCCACCACCTCTGTGCCCTGAGCTATGCATCCTGGTAGATCCCTTGCCCACTTTTCTGGATTTCGATCCCTCTGTAACAAAATAAAAAGGACATTCAGATGTGAGGTCAGTAATGATGATTTGCCTGGACTGGATACTTGAATAACCAGTTGATACTGAAAAGTAATGTATGGCTGGATTATAAGGGAAAAGGCACAACACACCCAGGTGAGTTGGTTACAAACGTACATTCAAGTTTATTAAAGGGCAAGAAAAGTGAAAGGCATTATTGTGATTTTGTTGCGGATATCAAATATCATAGATACATTTAGTCAATTTCCGAAAGAGAAAAATTCATAATATTGGTAGAAAGAATTTAAATGTCCAACTGAAAGTGCTGAAATCACACGCTCCGTAATCGGCTTCAAACAAACCCTATTAGGGGCGTGGCCTAAAGCTACCGGCGCAGCCGTGCTTATCTATCTGGTGATCCTTAGCCGTAATACATATACTGTTTCTGCTATTACTGTTAATCCTACAAAAATATCAACACTGTAAACATCGTTGAATGTGTGGAACGACCTTTGATCTTGACATTGTGAATAATTAAAACAACAATTAGCAATCGGCAACTAGCGCTTTATTACTAACAACTTGTTTGTTTTCCACCTTGAGCTTTATTACTAACAACTTGTTTGTGTAATAAAACACCAGCTATCCACGGCCCGGTTCCACACAATCCAACAATCGCCTGTTGGTGATTAATCCCTTGAGTAAACGGATGACGGCATCCTCAGTGCTGTTACTAAGGTGACATAAGTTGTGAACACGGTTATCAAATGGATGAGCATTCGAAAAAAAGGCACAATATATTACAGAAAATACGAAGCAGAAGCAGGCAAATTGACATATTTCAACTTTCACAATTTGACCTTCAAAAGACATAACATACAGCTGTACGTAACGACAACACAATCGCCACCTGGTTCAATCTGTGAGCCCTAAATGTACTACATGTGTGCTTTCTGTTTAGTTTCGTATACAGATTTTGCAAGAGCTTCATAATTTATATTCCCCAGTGTCGGTAATACATTTACATAGGTGCCCCAAAAGGAACACTGAAATGTTTTCGCAATGTCAATGTGTTTTTCTATAGAACTCACTGCATTACACGCTATCGGAATTCTACACATATTTGGACGTTGCTTCAGTGAAATCATGAGAAATATACCACAAAACTACAAAACTATTAAATAAGGAAGTGTGTATCTTGTACTGAATATTAATATAACCCCTTGAAAACCCAACATGAAACACAGAAGGCGTTCATTGAAACGTCTAAACGTCAGATGAGAATAACAGAAAATAAAACAAAAACTCAAAATATACATAAAAACGAAAAGATAAAGTATTTCCTGAACTTTAAAGCGATGAAAATGGATTTTGATAGTTCTTTCTTGACATTTTGAGTTTCGAGCTATATTCGGGGTTTTCTTGCTATTACCATTTTCCTTTTTCAGTTTCTTTTTCTAAAAGATGTGTAATAGAAAAACTTTAAACATGTCGAAAACTTTATCGTATCCCTGAAGGATCACTGCACAGCCGTTGCTTCCTTCAATATTTTACTCCAGGTGGACTATACTTTCTCTTCAGTTTCAAATATCAACAGATTGTCGAGTTCCCCATAGGTTTACAGTTCAACCTTTCAATGTGATAATACATTCCTAGGAAATAACATTACACTGTTATGAATAATGTCGGTGCACACGTTAGCTCGTTCAGACTGCTTCCCATGAAGGCGCTATGTTTTCCCTCTTATGATAGTTTCAAATAATGACAGATAGTCGTGTACTGCATAAATTTACTTCCCACTTTCATAATATAGATCCCAAGTCCATAACATATAACGGTTGTAAAGAATTTCTCACTAGCGATAACGCGTTTAAAATGTTAGCTACGAAAGTACAGCCAAATGTACTATTTCTGTTGTTTGAGTGAGTGAGTATGGTTTTACGCCGCTTTTAGCAATATTCCAGCAATATCACGGCGGGGAACACCAGAAATGGGCTTCACACATTGTACCCATGTCGGGAATCGAACCCGGGTCTTCGGCGTGACGAGCGAACGCTTTAACCACTAGGCTACCCGACCGCCCCTCTGTTGTTTGAAATATGGACATATTGCCAAACCCTTCGCACTTTTACCCATTATCGACGCATAAGGAAACGCTGAAATATTTGCATTACATTCGTTGCTCATTCAGTCCGCTATCTCTGAAGATACTTTATTTTCTTCATATTTTTAAATTTGGTCATAGTTTTCAATACACGTTCCAGTTCTATACATTTCCAATCTACAGCATAAAACGTTGAAAACAGTGGATGTGACTTAAGTAACAACGTGTTGGAAATAAGCGTACCTAACTTCAGTGTTCTCCATAACATAAGGTAACTTGCCCAGACACGAGTATTTACATGGAGCAGAGAAATAGCTGGAATAATGGCGGCGGTAGCGTAAAACAACATTCACTCGGGTAGTCATACGATTAATAAGTTCACCTTCCCATTTCCGCAGTGCCACGACATCCTCCTCCATCACACCCGGAAGTAGCGACACGCGGGGACTTTCCACAGCCTCGGGGGATGACATTCCTTCCACCTGACGAACGTCATCTGTCAACAGAAGAGTGCACTCAGTGTTATGACACGGTTAGCTCGGCTCGCCACCCCAGCAGCATCAACTGCTTCAAAACACAGTCACATATTTTGTGCGATAGTTATCTATTTACCATATGAGGTATCAGTCAATACTATTATGCTCACCCAACTGATAATCAACTCACTTTCAACAAGCGACACATATATTACTGCAACAATATGGATGACAGCAGTTGTCCGGGTTATCGTGACCCTGGTGGCATCTGCTCGTGCCACAGCTGTGCAGCCTCTGCACACACGCCCTCAGGTTGTGAACAAAGCCTCGTGCATCTGTTGCGCCTGTGTTTGTATGACATAGGATATCAGCTACTCACAACAGTGCGGCTACAACTCCAGACATATATTGTGAAAATGTCCCTTTGTGTTCATAGAAGTCCATTCCTTGGCAACGGAATCTCTTAAAAAGTGTGGACACCAGGATGACATCTCTACCGTTACTGTTTCCAGGAACCATATGCCGATATGGTCTCTGTTGTTTCTAACTGGTTTATTGAAGCATGCACATTCTATCGCATGGTGTTTGAAACATCTAATATCGATTACATCCACAGAGGCATACTGTATTATTCAATGAAACACGGATAATCGACCGGATTGAAAATGTCCCTTGTCAACGGAGCATGGGTGTGCTGTAACAGCCTTTACCTTTACACACCTTACCTTGCAGACAGCAATCGCCCGAATGGCTGGGTTTCTGGATGAAAGAGGTTTCATTGCAATATATTCTTTTCAACCTCACCGGACATATCTAGCTCAAGGGATAACTTCCTCATACAAATGTTCTTGTGTTTAATTGTATGTTGTTATGACGGGGTACTCAATGTTCCAGCTATATGACGGTGGCCTGTACATATAATTTAGTCAGAATCGGCCGCACCTGTAATTAATGTTATTAACAATGCCCCTCCCCGTCTCGATCACCAAGCCTGACCACCAATGTTGAATCGTGACATGCGACATAGTGTGTACCACATATAGATCAGATGTATGAATATCGGCATCATATTCACCAACATCATTGAATTTCTGGGTGGTAGCACTACAATATTCCTAACTAGCTTCATGCACGTACCTTCAAACAAAATCCCAGAGCACAAGAGCGATCTATGGTAGGTCATACCCGTTCCATCATGCATATACTTGACATTTTCGCTTCACGCTGACCTACACAACGAATCAGCCGTAGTGTTGTGGGGAAGCCATTGTCACAATTAGGTCACACAAGATCTAAAATTTTGTTTTCCGCTCATCACATGGAAGGGCAACCATTAAAACTGAAACCAGCGACCTTTCGTGTTGGATTAGCCCTCTGTACGTTCAGACAATGAACGTATGTTAAAGCAACACTATTGATTGTCTGCTGCAACGCTTCCCGCTCTGCTTCATCCCAGGTGTCGATCCGGCAATAGGTGGAGTTTCCATAATACCATCTCGTGTGTATACTGCCATCACACTAATAACATGATCACATCGACACGTGAACACAGAAGTGTCTTTTGATGGAATGAGATGCAACATATGCACATTTCTGAGATGGGATCAATTTGCCCTATCAATAATTAACCAATGATTACAGCAAGCGCAGACACAGCTTCCTTTTTAAAAATGAGAGCTGCCATTTTGTCATCAGTCAACTTTACAGATTCATATCAGGTTAATGCAAATAATCAATGAAGCAAGTTAAGGAAATCGCACAACAATACTGTACATTGTATATGTACTGTACAGTGGCACATACAGGTGTTCACCTATTTAACCGTTGCCATCGGTAATTAAATAAACGTGATTAAAAGTTAAATAATTTGCCTTGTATCATGTGTGGCAGGTGTCATTAGCACGGGATTCAGCATAATGCCACAGCCAGCAGTGTCACTGCGGAAAGTGACTGATCATGTCTGCAGCAGGCCATACAGTGACTGACAGCATGGCATATATGGCATAAATGATGATTGCGAGTTCATTTCGCTGAATGTATTTATGTGGAAATAAACCCAACAAAGACCTTTCCATATCCATAAGACATCTCTGCTGAAAGCCATACCTATACATATGCCATGCTACACATCACGCCTTCATTGAGTCGCAAGCTATTGCCACACACTATATTCTACACACATACACCGGAGTGCAGCTCAAGCCTAGATTGCCTCAGCTCTAGGGTCTGTCCAAATCTGCAGGGTTCACATGCGAGGCTCTGGTTTGTTTTTATCAGTTACTCTTCCACTGGTGTTTACAGCTGATGTGGGTGACCTCCACTGACACATCTGGAACCCTCACTCCCTTGTCTAAAAATAATGAATGCCAGCTGTGGGAGATCCCAATTACACACAGAGCTACAGATAAGTAGCGTATGTGCGTAAAATATTCCCCAAAAATATTCAAAACCAAATTACTTTCAATTAACTTGCGCACAGAAACGCATGCATTAAATGAAAAACTGAAATGTATAAAATCAGCACGCGTAAGTACCCAATATAGCTTTTTCAGCATGCGTACAAAGGAGATAATATCCGAAGCACAATTACGAGCTAATTTACTTTCCGAGTCCAGCCTATATATTTAGAACAGTTATCATGGATATATACATCAAAAACATTATTTCATTTTTTTTAAATCTTAAAATGTTCACTCTTTTGGGAAAAAATCCAACGGAGTTAAATATAGATGAGTGAAATAATATTGGTTACCAAATGAAAAATGTAATAACCCAATTAAAATTCAAACCGTAGAGAAAAAACTCAATTGCTCAAAAAGTTATCTGGAGCTCTGTTTAGGGAGAGGAAGCGTCCCTGCATTACACAGATATATTTGCAATGGAATCCAGTAAGGTATAGAAGGCAATTCTGAGACTGTGCTTATATACCAGAAATATGTCGCCTGAGTATCAGCGGCATGTTAACAGAAATAAAGGTCTTGCTCTTTATTTTCAATACATTATATTCACCATGTAACAATATATTGCCGGTGCCTGGTCATTTAAGACTTGAAAATTGGGTCGTTTTGATGAAATTGCCTAGTTTGTTTTGGCACTAGTCCGTCATATCCGTTCGACATGCGGAGGTAACTGTGACGTCACATACAGACATGGAGATGTGGAATTGTAGACGAGTAATGATAATCCATTGAAATAACGCAGTTGAGTCAAAAAGTTGAAATACATGGAGGTTCCATCTCACAAGGCGAATAAAGTTAAGACCGCTATCATTGACTATGATGCAGCAACCAGGAGCTCCTTTGAGATGGTGCTTCCCCGAGTGACACTCAGAGGTTGTCGTCTATTTCACACAGGCACTCATCAGACGAGTGCAAAACCTTTGTCTCATTGGAAGTATTATTTAGCATGTATATTGTAATAAAAATAATAATAATAATAATAAAGCTACTACTTATTAAAAGTTAACATCTTAGAACAGAAATAAAGTTGTTCAACCCCAATGTGTTGTCTACTAAACTGCATTTATATGTAGATATTAAGTAACATATCATTCGGCACATTCTCATTACTATTCTTCATATACACAGGTCAGTTACTGTCATAACAACAGTGGACACTGCTACGCGAACAAGCTACAGGCCATGCCTTTTCTACCCCCTTCGCACATCAGACCTGTCTTCAGGAAACTACAAAACAGTCCCTTCCAGTTATCAGTTGGTGTCAGTTGTGTTGAAGACGAACACTGTGATCAATAGTGCGGAGTTGTCAATTAACAATGTTAATGTTAATGTTATTCCTTGTTATGTACTGATGGAAAAGCCTGGATTTTTAGTGTCAAACTTGAAAATCCTTGAAAATCACCAAATTAGCTTGGAAAGCCTTGAATTTGTACAATATAACATAAACGTTCATAAAAGTATTAAAACACACAAAACTAATAGTTATGTGCCAAAGATGTTTAAGTGTAATTTATCACAGTGATAGATTTGACATTTTGTCAAACAACTTGAAGAAATCATGACACGACTTAATATATTTTATTTGTTGGTTGTGAATCAATTTTGTTTGAAAATTTGTGACGTTCATGCTGCCTTTTAGTCTTACGACTAATATACAGTTTGGTCTTACGACTAACTAAAAAAGCCTTGAAATGACACTGATAGTCTTGAAAAGCCTCGGAAAGGCCTTGATTCCATATCTGCATGAACCATGGCAATGTTATGCTGTCTCAAACAGTCTGTTACAACACGTGCAACATGTGGGCGGGCATTATCCTGATGCAACCTGACGTTACGTCCCTGCATTTGAACAAAGAGTAGACTATGATCTCGAACGATGTCGTCACTACAGCGTACGCCATTCAAATTGCCATTATCAATGATAAGTTGTGTTCTCCCTTGACTTGTGATGCCATTCCCGATACCATTACACTTCCATCCCCAAAATGACTATAATGAGTAGCTATTGTACACCCTTGCACGACCATCAGTGTTGTCCCCATAAAACCTCAGATGCTGCCTACACCAAGCTAGACGTGTCTGACGGTGACGTGGAAGCAAAATTAGGCGTATCGCTGGATGTTGGGGTCTGGTGTTGTGCTCCCTCAACCGGTTGCGCGTGGCTCTGCCAGTAGTTGGTCTCAACCCAGGAATCGCCCGAGCTGTTAATGTCGCAGTTCGAACCGAATATGGTTGTCTTGTTTACGTGACATCACCCGTGGACGACCGGTCCGTGGCAAGTGACGAGTGTTGCCCAGATGTAAATAACGTCTCGAAAGAGATGATATTTTGTTTTAATGAACATCAAAAATCAATACCCACGGTGCCTAGACGCTGATTGTCAGCAAGCTGTGGCATTGCTTAGGCGATATTTAAGGTTACCAAAATTGTTTTATGAGCAGCTGATAACTAGACAATCACTGTGCACTGTACAACATTGAAAAGAAAACGTGTATATCATGGTCCCAACAAACATGCAAACATCCCCATTGTGGCCCGTGCATTAACATGCATGTGCAAAGTGAATTAAGACTTTAAAATCCAGTTCTTCATGAATATGTAAAGATGCATGATTTAATTTCAGAATAGATGTATTTTTATTGAATTTAATATCAAGCAGTTACTTTTTCCGTTAGTAGTATATGTACAAAGTATAACAATAATTGTGACAGAATTGAGTTTGTTGTTTTTATATTGTTTTGTGTGGCAGTTTTGACTGTGGATCGTTGGTTGAGGCAATGTTGACCTGCTACCTCTGAGGACGTGAATCATTAAAAATATTTCATTTGAGGTTTCAGATAAAAATGCATATTACTGAGGATTTTAGTGATTAGGAACCCACTTCAAGGTTTGAGATATTGTGTAAATGTGAATCTCAGGATATATAAACAAACTTAATAATACATTTTAGACCAAAGGCTTAGTTCAAGATAAGCATGACATTCCAGATCGAAAGAATCTACTTCATCATGATATACAACACAAATATTTTCATGAAAAACTAAAACATTACTTAGCAGGTATAAAAGTATTTATTACAGAGGCAGACATGCATACAAACCAGTTCATTAGAGCTATTTACATACATGAAGCTTTGAAGAGGCTCAGTGGAATGGCAAATTTGCAATACTACAAACCAATATGGCATCCAACAGGGGTAGTTCAATAACATTGCTAAAATCTTGTAATAGGTTTTAAGATCAACGTATATACTGGGAGTTCCTTAAAGATGAATCAACAGAGAGATGTTTTGTGATGCAATGGACAATATTTGACATCATATCAATACAAACGTGTTCATTTAGTTATTTACAATCCAGTTTTTACTTTTCTTCGTGCATAATGTAAAATTCAATTTAGAACAATGAAAATGTACTTTACAAATGAACTTAAAAGGAAAATATTTACATGTGCATATATTTGATTTTAACTCAAAGGTGTAACAAGTTATCAATTCAGGATATGAAGTTAAATAATTATTTAGTTTGTAAAATATGATAATTTCATAGATTTCTTAATAATTTAAGATGCCTTTATATAACATAGCATCTATGTTTAGAAACAGTTCAGATTATAAATCAAACTAATCTTAAGTGGCAGTCTTTAATACATTATATTTGATAATGCTACATACATGTGCTGCAGTTGTGCCAACAACAAAATAACTTTACCCACTAGAATTGCTGGGGAACTGTTCAAACAATAACATAGAATAGCACTTGCAATTTTAAATCAGCACTCTACATAAATGTACACTAACGGTAATACTACTGACCTTGTACCACACAATCACCACATGAATATTTCCAGAAACAACAATATGCTTAACAGATTTTAGTTTCCAAGTTGATTCTGGAAATTGAAAGTCATTTATTCATGCTGTGTAATATACATCATATTCATGGGTTGAGAGACTCCTAAACTTCATATCATAGTTGTAGCGCTGGCCTTAGGAGTAAAAGATGAGAGAGTGAAACAAAGACACCAATGTGGGTCAGGAAAGAAATAAGAAAGAAAACTCATTTTAACAAAATAAAATGAAATCTGCTAAAGTTCAACTGTTCTGGCAAAAATGATGAGTTGATAATAAGCACATATTTCATAGGTTATTAGGTACATAGAATCTGCAATTGGATGTCAAATAAAAAAGTTCCAAATATTGCAAGAAAATAGGA
Organism: Haliotis rufescens; assembly: GCF_023055435.1. Lineage (NCBI taxonomy): Eukaryota > Metazoa > Mollusca > Gastropoda > Lepetellida > Haliotidae > Haliotis > Haliotis rufescens. The sequence continues at coordinate 7,110,199 of NW_025963835.1, read as the reverse complement.
CCATAGAGAGTACATGCCACCGACAAGCATATTTTGTAGAATCAATGCCTACTTTACAATGTTTGTGGTAACAAACACCATATTATGGTCTACATAAGGCCACCATTTAGAGAACTAGGCATCGGCATATCACTGAAATTACTGAGCAGGCTAAAGTGGATGAAAAATCACTTGAATATCACACAGAATGAAATAAAACACAAATTCCTACAAGTATCAAGTGATTAACCCGAAAAAAAATACCTGAACCCGAATTCAAAGTCTAGTTGTTCTAGTTATTCACCATAAACCTCTCACGGAGGAAAATACCACTACATGAGAACAAATATTTCATTTTATGGAAATACTATGGAAAACAACAGTCTGGGTTTGGGAAGATACTAGTATTTGTGCATTTCCTTGAAAATGAATGCTTACTTGTCATGTTGTGTATGCCATGATACATAGTGACTACAACTACAGCACTACACTCCAAATACACTCACACTCTCTATACAGTTTATACAGTATATGAAAGCTCACTCTGCCACTTTTGACACCACTCAGGATCTTCTTTTACAAATTTCAAAGATTTGAATTAAGAATTGTTCATAACAGATATTGAGACGTTTGTCAGTATCAAGTTAACACATGTTTAGTATGAACTTTGTTTTCGGTATTACCTCCTCAAATAAGTTCCTACATTCAAGATTCATGCTACAGCTATTTACCTGTAAAACTGAGAAGACAATCAGTTACCAACCACGAACAAAAAATGAGGCTGCCTTAAACTTTACTCTCAAAGATGAATCTATACCCAGTGGCTTTAAACCTGCCCTTGAAGTGGGACAAAATAATAGCCAATTGGCAATTCCATTTAGTGTGATTCAAGCCAAACCCGTGTTTGTCTGCTAACTGACTTCATAAGCAGATGAATCAGCAGTTTATAATTACCTTATTAAAACTACACAATATCTTCTTTTAAAACAAAACACTGATTACAATAGATTTAGTATGGTAATGGGCACCAGACGATGGAGAATAGTCCCTTCAACAATATTTCAGTGTATCCTGAGTAGTGTGTGGTGCAACATAGTGTCTCTTAATCATAGGACAAGCTCCTCCACATATGAATCCATGTACAAATGATAATGTTAATATTAATCTATAATGATACAAGACTACTGTGTTAGAGATCTACCCATACACACCCTATACAAAATGGAAACAGACCTGACACATAAGCTTATTACTGTATCTGTCCTCACTGTCATGCTTCAATCAAATAGTACAACTCAAATGCATCATCCACTTAATTCTTTGGTCTTTTGAATACAACTATACATGTACCAAGTAGGGAAATGATTATCAGGGAGATGACACTCAACTTCTACAGTTAGCCAGTTTGTAAAGGAAAAGAAAAGGATCACTCCGGAGATATTTTGATGATAGAAATTGATAATTTGAAACAAATATATACGTTCTGGATGGACATGACTTATCACATATCCACATAATTGTATCCCCTAAACTGGGTCTGTATGTTGCACAAACTAATTGCTTTCTCCCGGTCTTGTCATATTTCAACCTCTGACTTTTCAATGCATTCTGATTGAAGCAAGACAATTGAACCAAATTTAAGCAAGCTTTACACTTCAAGGAGGATATTGCAAACTGAACACCGTTCATCTTTACATTTTCCCTGTAACCATGTACCAGTGTTATATTCTATCATGTGAGATAGACAATAGCACCTCAAAAATTGGCTTTGTTTATTTCTTAATTCTTGAAGAATGGTTTCATTGACATGCTTGGTGATTATGGTGAAACATGAGCATTAATGACAATAAATTACATATTAACTTACATTCTTAAAACTCATACCATGAGATCAATATGTCCTTTCACTTTATGCATCATATCTTTATTCCAAATAACAATGTCTTAGTTTGACCTTGGACATATTTCTTATTGTGCCACTTGCCTTAATTAAGTAACCACATTTACATACTTAAAAACTTGTATCACTGTTTAGCTGAATGAAGTATCACATACTACACTGCAATGGAAATCAGATAAACATAAACCAATGAATTTTCTTTTTCATTTTGCACAAAGCATATGAGTATTAAGAATTCCTGTGGTATAGCACAGGCTGGCAAGCTTGCACAAACAACAGGACATAAGCCTTTATAACATACTTATTGGCAAACCAGCAAGTTTCCAAAACATGAGATGCTTACTTTCTCATGAAAACACAACTAATTACTTATTTTATGTGAATATGCTTATATACAATCCAAGACTATGTTACTTATGAAAAGTTGAGTTCTTTATATTGAGAGAGAGTTTGTACCATTTGTCACAGTTTGATTACATCAACTGTGAAAATTTGAGATATTTTATAATGATGCTGGAGTAGGATTTGTCTACAATTAACTATAAGGGCCAGTATGACATAGAATTAGGTGGCAATAATAATTTATTTCATATTGACGTAAATATAAACCCAGAATGCTACAATCTGAAGTTAATATCATCAATGCACTGAACTGAACATTTCATGACACAGTGTCAGTAATGACACAATGAGCATTGGGTAGTAGGGTCATGCAATGACAGCTGTCACACACAAACATGAGTGTCAGTATCACTGCTAGGGAATGATGGTCTTGCAAGTCACCAACAAATACAAACAACAAACTGGCACAGCAGCTTCGCAACCATCCAGCAAAGTGCCTTTAACAAACTGACTGGCTTGTTTCAATTGTTTGACCAAAGAATCAATCTATGTGGAGCATTTATGTTACGTGGAGATTTCATTTTCCAAAGTGTGATGTTCTTGTACCTGGGCTACACAAAAGATAAATTCATTCCAAATGTCATCTGTATTATTCTGAAAACTATTACGTATTTTAATCAAATAATTTCATTTAATGCCCTACTATTTCATTCAGAATATATTTGTTACCAATATGTTGACAATATCAATGCCATTCAGAAAACAGCATTTCAATTTTTTCACTTTGGTCAAACAACAATAAGCATGAGTTACTAGGTTGTAAAAATATTTTTTTGTATTAAAATACATTTGTCCCATATACACTGTATGTACCTCAATATCAGTAGTAAGATAAATATATATTATCATGCATGTGGCGTATATACAAGGTGTATATATTATACTTCTACAAATATGAATACTACATGTCATACCATTCATGCATGACATTAAACATTTACATTACACCATATTCTTCAATTAAACTGAAAAACTCAGAATTTGATAACGCATATTTTTGATTAAAATCTACTGAAAGACTGTAAATATTTACATAGGTACATTACAGCAGGAAGTCTCCTCAAAGAATATCAATATGCAAAATATCCTTTGTGAAAACTCATCAAAGAAGATATGGTACTATAGCAACTGTATAAAAATATTTATTCCCCAGTAACTCATGCTATTGTGCTTTGCTCCCAGCTAGCTAACAGATCCCTGAGATCAGACTTACAGACATTTATGACAGTCGGTCTTCTTGTGAAGTGTCACAAGCACTTTGGATAGTAATGCCACTAAAGTGCACCTACATTTGGAACTTCTATTATTGTTGGTATTTACAGCTCCACAATAAAGCTGTAGCTTGGCTTCAATATTTGTAAATCCCTTTAAACACAAATGACTAACTACATGAAATGTCATGCAAATAGGACTACAAGCTTATATGTCATAAGATCTACAGCCCCACAAGTGCGCTCCAGTATATCTTGTTTTATTAGGATACTAGATACTAGGATACTAAACGAGACTTTCCATCATATCGATAGTTCTCAGAACAGTATTTTTTCGAAAATTTTTAGGAAGCATGAGGAAATTCAGTGTGTAGAAATTAAGAACAATTTCAGCAGTGTAACAATATATGGTAAATATCAATTTTTCAAGGACCAAATTTGTCAGTTGCCATGACCACCAGCAAACAAAGCATTTCATGCCTATCTCACGATTTCTGTCCCAACAATACAGTGACAGCAACACAGAATTTTTAAAGATGGATGCATCTCTAGAAATAATGCTAGAACTGCTTTAGCAAATTTGGTCATAAGATATTTTCTCATCTTGACAAGGACACTACGCAATACATGCTGAAATTATAATACAAATCAACACATCCTTAAATCTATAATAAACCAGTTTTATTTATTCTGCTTCCTATAAGAAATAAATATGATTCATTTCCCAATACCGTATTCTGAGACTCTGGCAGATATGTTTGAAATGGTTTATCCTTTACTTCCTACATTTGTACTTCCCTTCCCTCTTTTGTATGTGCTTTGAATGACAGTTACACTCATCATCACAAGAAGACCCACTGTCAGGTGTAACAAGCCCAAGAGAGACATCGAACATTGAGTCTCGTAACAAGTAACACAGAGGCGGCATGAAATTGCGGAATGAGCAGATTGATGCGGAACAGGATCTCTTCTTGATGCCACAAGACTTGACTGCACACTTCAAAACGTTTGTTCGTCGTCACAGTTTTCCGTCGAGTGGCCAAACACTGCAATGCAAAATGAGAGCAAACCTGGGTGGCTTCACAGGGCAGCATGAGAGCAAAATGAAAATAAAAACATTCAACTGCTTCAGACAGAATTTATTTTGTTTAAAGTTAAGATAAGAATCTCTTCTTGAACCTCAGAATTCCAATATGATTTCTTATATTCAGACATTATTATTTTGCTATATACTTTTAATGCAATATGTTCACTTTTAAAATGCACAAACATGACAATAATTTTTTGACAAACAAAAAAGCTCAGTCTCATTTATTATTCAGAAAATGAAAAAAAACCGAAATATTGATGCTTCTTAGTTATATGAAACAAGTTCACTCTATTACTTATTCAGACCTCAATAAAAATAATTAATGTAGTATAACAGTTATGATGCATTAATTTATTTTTTTTTAAATCAGAGTTTATGAAACTGGAACACTGTAGCGAATACATAAAATTAAATAAATGGCTCTCAAAGAACGTATGTTTTATTTACTTTAATGTTTAGATCCAGCATTTTATGAAACTGAAGCAGTTGAAAAGGGAATAACATTAATGTGCAATAAACATGTTAATCACTGATAACAGCATTGTGCTATCTACAAGGAAGTGAGAGAAATGCACTATGCACATAGCCACAAGGCAATCAATTGGCACAAATATAGGAGCACTAGGACTGTTGCATTAGTCTTGATATGAAAGGACAATGGTTAATAAGAAGACAACCCAAAGGTGTATGTCCGCATCATTAGGAGAATAAACATGAACATCATGCAGATGATTGTGAGAGATTGGAATGATTTCTATTTTTCTCCCATTGTTGGGTTGGTGTTTTTTATATAAGTTTTTGTCACATTTTTTACACTTGTGCAAACTATGTGATAGTTCATTTCTTAGCATTATTCAATGTATTTCAACCTACACATAACTACGTTTTACATACATATCATACAAGTGTTATTCTAGGTCGGACCCTTCACTGTGTCATCTCAAGTAATGGGTGAAAAATGCATTGGTGAATATCATTTGGCTGTGAACAGAAACAGAACTGGTTCTTGGCATGGATTTACAAAAATCAATCACTGCAGGCAGGGCCCGATTTTCTTGCAAAAGTTTGCTTTTTGGATTGAAAGTTACACTCTTTGTCCCGTTGAAGAAATAGCAGTGGCAAAGTATTTGTTGTTTGTATCTTTGCTTCTGCATCCTTGCTAGATGACCAAGAACATTTTTTTTCTTAATATCCTAATATATTTTCCCATATCAGCAACTGTATATTTAGTTTATTCTTGTCATAGAATATATACATATCACCGTTCACTTATCACATACTTCATTTTGAACCTCAAGGTGACCTTCTCAGTCACATTTTGAGGTCAAAAGCATTTTTTTGTGAAGAACATCCCTTAAAACAGCCACTCATTATGTGAATTGATTGACAATATTCTCAACATATCAGGTATGTCATCACAGACATACTAACACATAAAATCTCAGATTCCACAAAACCAAAGCACCTACCTTCACAGATATCACAGTAGGGGCGTGTTGACTTCCTATCGCCATGGTATTGCGTGGGTGGGGGACTCTCTGACATGGCCTGTTTGGGGCAGTCATCAGTGTCGTGGAGGTCAAACATATCGCAGATATCACAAAACAGACGAGGGGCTGATCGTGGACGGGATGGCCTGAGAGAAACAATCATACAATTTGGTAAACGGTTTATTTGTCATCTATTATGAGTACAGGTGACAATATTATTGCTAAATTTTAAACACTATGCTGATAATACTGTAAGAGTATTGGGACAGTATGAGCATGGCCACAATTTCCTTGCTTTATTTTTGAATTGATGTCAAAGCCTAACTTTTGCACACAGCTTGAGAGGAAGGAAATAAAGGGAGGTCACTCTGACTTTAGGCTGACATGAAGGTATTGATTGTCTGTACAAGATGTATGTACACATTATATTGCCAAATGTTTTGATTGTTTATATTTGTTGTCATATTTGTAATATTTGATCATTGAACATACAAATAGTAGATAAATGGTGTCAATTTCAAAAAGTGACATTAAAACTTGTCATTTCCCTACTGACAATTGCCATATATCAAGATGTCTACAAATCATTACCCCCTTCAAGTTGGTAGACAAACTTAAACGTATGTCCTGTTTAAGAGAGTGACTGAATCCTGTCTCAAAGCACGGCCAGCAATATTCCAACTATACCAAGTGTCAGATCACTGGAATATCAAATTGTAGATCAGAGGAAAGTCAAAATATCACATATCCAGAATTTGCATGTCACATCTGTCATGACAGATAATCTGTTATTCCCCTAATTGCCATGAGGCTGTTGAACTCACGAGATGTCCATGCCCTCTACAGCATCCCCATTATCATAGACCCCGGCCTCCATGGCCTGCAGGCGCAGCTTCATCTCCTCATTCTTCCTCTGCATGTCCACGATCACGGAGTTAAGGAATTCAATCTGAAACACAATGCATCACTGGCTGCCATCATCAGTACACCACACAATACTGTTACATCATTGGGATCAGAAAGACACTATTCAAAGGCTAACTGTCTGTCTGAAGCAACTCCTGATAATATTGTTCTATTTTGAAAAACAAATGAGGGAGTGAGTGAGCTAGTTGTAGGACACTTTGAGCAATATTCCAGCCCATATCATGGCATATGACACAAACAATGGGCTATACACATTGTACCGCTGGTGGGAATGAAACATTGCATCAATATAGTCCTATTTGAGATTAAAGATACAGTGAATCTGCCACAAGCACATTCTTCATTATAGTTAAACATATGCACCTACATCTGGGATGAAGCTATCGGAAAAACTCACCCGAGGTGTACATAAAAACTAGGTCTATGAGAGATGCAGACCACAGACTTTTAATGAGCGTAATTGGTACAAATCTTGGATTCAATGATCAGCTGATGATGGGAGGGATAAGGGACACAACTCTCAACAGGGAACTGCATCTTACACCAGGAATATTTAAGTGAGTAGTAACTTGACAACACACCTGTTTGTCAGATGCCTCCTTGTCTGACTGAAGTTGAGCCACCACAGGATCTCCTGCAACATTCAAAGTAACAATCTTAATCAAGGCTTCAGGTACAAAACAGTTGCACAGATAAAACAAAACCTATGCTGCTTGCCTTTTTAAAAAAAGTTTTTTTAACCTATAGACCTTTTCTGTTATCTATTGTTGAGGTAATTTTTCTGTTTGTGTACTTTTTTCACAAGTAGTGATCTTGACCTAAAGAGTACGAAGTCATGAGCCAGAGTGAGTGAGTTGGGTTTAACTCCGCTTTTAATAGTATTCCAGTTATATCACGGCATGTCAGCTTACAGTGGGAGGAAGGCCTGCAAGCAATATGGCCAAGGATTGGGTGAAAAGAGACTTGCACAAAGCACATGCTGAGGATATGGCCATTTTCATTTTTTTAACTGAAACATGTATTTTCGTGTAGCCAGGGACATATAGAACAAACTATTGATATGTTCACCAGTTTTGAAAGAGAAGAGTCTTAAGTGCAAATGGATGGATCGAAGGACAAACCAAAGGCTCATATTGACAATGTGAATGTATGCTAAATATTTTTTAATTGTATAATTCATCATAACAACCTAATTCATACATAACTCTCAAGAGCATTTTTTAAATAGAAGGCTATAATTCATAAGCACGGCATTTTCTTTCTATGGGTAAAGAGCCAATTTCTTATACCTAGAAGTAATTATAACTGAAGTGTTACAAGGACATCAAAATAACACCTTATTCACCTGACAACTGAAACTTTGTCATATACATCAAGCTAGCAAACAAATGACCAACTAATTACACTGAGACAATATCAAAATTTTACACACTATTTTAGCCATATCCCAGCAACTGATAAATACGACTCTGGGCCCCGCATTGTAAGGGTTGAATGACTCACGATCAGCCAGGTCACATATGTGAGCAACCTAATCAGCGTTTTAGTCAGCTTCAGCATTGGGTTCTTAAAACCATCTCTGACATCATATAATACTCTTGAAACAATTGAGCACCCTTGGTAGTTCCCCTCACCAGCAGTGTCACCGTTGTTGGTGTTGTTGGCGTTGTTCTTACTCTCCTTGACGGCGGCCTCCAGTGAGTGGATCTTGTCCAGAAGTTGGTTCCTCTCAGCCTCTCTCTCCTTCTCCAGACTCTGCAGTGAAGCCCTGTAGCCAGACAGAGACTGATTCTCAGTCTCAAGGTCGCCCACCTGGAACATTGCAACCAGGCTAACAGTTGTCATGGCAACCAGCAATATTCTATCTATCACTGCGATCCGTAAATAATTAAACGGGCCGGACAAACCAGTGGTTGATATCATGAGCAACATCCAAGTAAACTGTGGTATCATGACAAGCAATCAACCATGTCAGATACACACTTCTATGAAACTGGGTTACCCTTTTTGCACAAGCAGTGAAGTGCTTGGAACACTTCAATATAAGATCACCCGTGCCCCCTCTTTTGTGTGGAAACACTTCAATATTTGACCTCCTGTGCCAGCTGTTTTGTGTGGAAACACTTTAATATTGGACCACTCATGCACCCTCTTGTGTGTGGAAACACTTCAATATTAGACAACCTGTGCCCTGTCTTTTAAGTGGGAACCCTTCATTACTGGACCACTTATGGACCCTCTTTTATGGGGAAACCTGCTGAAGACCTATTCTACCCCGGATCTTCACGTTTTTCTTTCGTGTGGAAACACTTTAACATTCGACCTCCTGTGCCCCCTCGTTTGTGTGGAAACACCTCAACATCTTTTTTTTTCCGCTTATTGTTAAACACCACAAACAGCAATATTACAGATATATGACGGTGGAGTATAAATAACAGAATATGGACAAAACAATCCTGGGATTGAAACCATAAGCATCAATCTCTACAATTGGGATACAATGACATGAATAAACCAAGTCAGCGTGCCTGACCACCCGATCCCGTTAGTCACCTCATCTGACAAGTATCCGTTGCAGAAAAACAATTCTAACCTGATCTTCACGGCGTTAGGCAAATTGATAGCAGAAGCAATGCTGGAAATAGTTAGAACACTGTCACACAATCAACTCGATCACACAGTTTTGCAACACATACATGGAGGCCCCAGACTTGGCCAAGACACACAAAGGTCTGTCACCCACCTTTTTCTTGTAGGATTCCAGCTGGGACTGGTGGTGGGTGAGATCCTTGGCAGAGTTGTCTACCTTGGACTGCAGCTCTGCTTTGGCAGACTCCAAGGAGGCTTTGTCTTCACTAAATCTGAAATCACAGATCAATGGATCGTAACTTAGTTTGAATGTTGGCTTTATTGAAGCATGTATGTAGCACAGCTACTTGTGAAAGAGTTGGACTTAATGCTGCTTTGAACAAACAAGTAAGCATGTATCACTGTCAGATTATGTGGGATGAAAGATACAAGTGATGCAGGTCTTAGATGTTCACCAACTTGGTGGAGCTCATGAGCATGGGTATGGTGCTGACAAACCTAGAAACATAATCACTGGGATTTCAAGACACAATCAAAGGTTTTAGGAACACCCGAGGGATGCAACTGTCCACAGAGAATTGTAGCACCTTAGATGACTGGTTCACCTGCGGCCCCCATCAAAAGTATAATCAGGGAATATTTGGGATCCGAAAATCTGGTGCGCCTATGGGACTATAAGACCTTTTAAAAACGATCTGGATAAAACTTTCATGTAAAACTTAGCAATGAGATCACATGCACAACGTATTTAGAACTTACAAATATCTCATGTCGTAATATTTTTCAGGAATCCAATGTTATATAGACAAGACAACATACTGATACACTATACATACTGAACCAAGAACAAACAATGAACAATAAAGATACACAACTTAAGTCCTACATATTTCCTACAAACATTCATGCTGCAGAAACACAGACAGAAGCATGATATATGAGCAAGCTACATTATAATATGACGGGATGACTATATTTATTTGTATCAATGGGCAAGAGTATGAGCAATGCAAGTAACATGAAGGCCAGCATATTTATTGTCTAACTATGTTGTTGAACACAATATTCAAGGTATATCATGTCAACCTGTAAATAATCTAGACAAGAAGAGACGAACCAACGACGGATATAACAACCAATATCTCATGCTGTACAATGACACACAAATCAACTAAATCACCAAGAGTGACTACCCGGTCCATGTTGCTGCTTTTTAAAAGCATATCGGTCCGGAACTGGGACTTATTCCGACCCCGAATTCCTTTCGGGGAAGATACACAGATCCTTCAAAGACTTACCCGGTACTTGTTGGGCCAATACACTTCAATAAGCGCAGGCGAGTGAACATTGTTCTACAACACAGTCTGTAACTATATACCAGTCAGGTGTGTATGATCAAGTCAGATCAGGGCCATTGGGGCACAACCATGACAGACACTCAGGTCACACATTGTAGTCCCTCGTTGATCCTCATTAAAGTCAACACTTCTGATAAGCATGAGGTATGTGGGACCCTATTGGACAAGAAATCCCGGTGTAAATACAGCATTATGCTGTAGTCAGCTACTAAAGTGGAACTCTGTTAGTCTGAAACCCCACCCTTCAGGCAGCTACTGTTGGGGTAATCTAAAAATACACAAAGGGTTTTCTAGCCAATATTTGTTTACTTGGAAATTTGTTGATCTGGATTCTCTGAAAATTTGTTAGAACTATATATCTTGTGAAACAAATCTTGGGTATGGAGTATTATCTCGTTGTTAATTTGCTCCTTGTCCCAACATGTATTCTCCAGACACTGCAGCCATTGTGGCCGAGTGATCCCCATCTGTGTCAGCGCTGGACAAGCATGAGTTCTGCCACTATCCTTCCCAAGCATTCACTGTCTCATATTGATCATTAAGTAAAGAAAGAAATCCCACAACCAAGAACCTAATGCTTTCTACTTGTGGTATGTTTGATACCAGTGGGTGTCGAAGATTTAGGACAAAAGTAAGTATGCAGTGTTGATATATAATATGTTAATATGTTTCTACAAGCATAACATAGGAATACATTGATATTTGACTAGAAAAATATGATATGATTTGTTAGTTGATTAACGCTGCACTCAGCAATATTCCATATATATGAAGGCAGTCTGTAAATAATAAAGTATTGAGCAGACAATCCAGTGACATCATGAGCATCAGTATACGCAATTGGGATACGATGATATGCATCAAGAGGATTACTATGAATAAAGATCTATGTGGCAACGATTACACACAATCAGTCAGGTCACACATTGTAACCACCCAATCCTCAGTAATCAGTGTTTGTGACAAGATGATCTGGGGACCTATGATACACTTGGAATCCTCACACTGTCTTGAAGCAGCACCAGGAGTACAACGATGGATCAAACCACCAGAAGACTTCAACTTCTCATCCCTATCTGGCATCATGCTGATGACAACTTCAGAGTGAGTGAGTGATTATGGTTTTACGCCGCTTTTAGCAATATTCCAACAATATCCCGACAGGGGACACCAGAAATAGGCTTCACACTTTGTACCCATGCATGTGGGGAACCAGGTCTTCAGTGTGACGAGCGAACGCTTTAACCACCCCACCACCTGACAAGTTAAGACATGATTAGTAGACACTAATACTGTGTTAGACCTTCCATAGTATCGGTAGGGTATGGATAACGCTTCTTGGGCCAGTATATCAGTTATATTACAGCATGGCGGCTTGTGGGAGGTCGCCTGCAGTGATACAGGTCCTTAGTATCAACACAAGAAATGAAATGAGAACATACAGATATTCAATCTCTGTAATGATGACACATGGGCATCCATTCAGCACATGGAAATACATCTATGTGAGAATACAATCAGAAATACGTCCCTGCAGTCTCTACCATGATGAATCTCTGTGGCCAAATACAGAGCCCACGAAGCAGGGCCTGTCAAATAACAGGAAGAAACTGCAGTGTGGAAAGATGAAAGTACACCCTTTTGCAGTAGTGGTACAAGTATTGTGATACAACATCATTTTCAATGGTCACCCACAGTAAACATATATAGTCTTCCTAATTCTGTGTGCCTTTGTCCTGGTAATGAAGACAGTGAGTGAACGCTTCTGTCAGCAGGCACCAGAAGTCCAGCTACATCATGGTGGCCTGTGGGTACTCAGGTCCAGGCCAAGCAAACAAGTGGTTGATAGCATGACCAACAACCCACAAGGTCAGAGTAAGATGACACACTTTGTAGGAGTCTGATACTAATTTAGTTGGGGAACTACCATCCTGGAATCTCCACTGGCAATGCTTGGAACTCTTGATACAGGGTAAACCCATTGTCAAGTTTCATGATAATGTAAAATGTGGAAAAGTATTGTAACATTACAAACATATTGATAAGGCTAAAAAAAAAATAGTCTTGGTTCTCAAGCACCGCCCACATCACCATAAAGTCTGCCACATGTTTTTTATTTATTACCATTTTAAAAAAAATATTAAAAAATCCTAACATCGGTACTTAAACACAATGCGATCCAATATAATATGCAGTTACTTCCCTTTACATGCGCACTGCTTATGGTAATGGTGTCAATAGGCGTTTGTATGCTTGTTTATGTAGAGAAGCCCTGTCCCAGGTTGATGTTACACAACTGTTTATTTGGTTACATACTAGTTTGAACAAGCAAAAGAAAAACAAAAACACCGTCCGCCCACCCACCCGCACTATATTTTAAAAGTCATTGCCTGAGAACCAATGCTTTCTTTTTAATCATAAAACAGATGATGAAAATATGAACCAATGTGAACCACCACCCAATGTTGCAAGTGCTTTACATGTTTCACGTCACATAAAATGGTTGGCCCCTAAAAGGGATTAGTTTAAAGCAAGTACAATAAACTACAACAGCAAGTTGATACTAAAAGAGGAAGCATCTCTATGAAGTATAAACAGCATGCACCATTCTAAACGTTAGTCATTTTCTTACCATGAACAGACAAATGTAGTTTAGTCCACAAGGAACACAGCAATCAGAAACAGGACATGTGTTAGACACAATCATCTTACAATATGCCAATTTCATATATTAGATTCTCATTCATAATTTCTGATTGTATGATGAGTGCCACTGATGTTGTAAATGAGGGATTGACTTGACATACTGTATTGTCTAACAGATAAACTGATCAGACACGCATTGCCAAACTTACATTGTCGTCTCAAGCATTAGTGAGTGAGTCAGTCAGTCTTAACACCACTTTGAAACATTTTTCAGTTATGTGCCGGCGGTTGTGTCAGCATAGTGTTGGATACAAGCCAAAGTGACACATTTACCACTTTAGGCTGACAATGGATCATATCGCAGCAAGTCTAGGATTTGATCCCATGTACATCGGATCCTGGCAGGACGAGGGGATGCACAGTCTTGTTGTTTGTTTGTTTGTTTGTTGTTTAACGCCACATTCAGCAATATTCCAGCTTTATGACGGTGGTCTGTAAATAATTGAGTCTGTATCAGTCAATCCAGTGATTGACAACATGAGCATCGATCCATGCAATTGGGATACAACGACATGCATCAACCAAGTCAGCAAGCCTGACCACTCGATCCCGTAAATCGCCTCTTGCGACAAGCCCAGTCGCCTTTTATTATAACAATTAAAACTAACATATTGACGGGTTAATGTACCTCTTCTTGGAGGGCAGACATTAAATCTTATGTGAAGGTTTTCGGAATAGCGTCAGAGCATTATACATATTTCATAAAAAGATATAAATGAGTTCGAAAACGACATTCTGCAAAGCAAATGGTTTTCCTTGTGATGGTCAAGATGAAAGTGTAATAAATGAGGTTACTGAACGTTCCTTGTTCTTCTATATACTACTCCAACTTGCTGAAGAAATTAACTGAAGACAATACTCCGGTCATTATCCTAAACAGTGATAGAGTTTTGACAATCCTAAGATGATAGACACAGTGGCTTGTATTGCTTCAACGATACTCCAATTTGTACAATGGTCTTCTGTGAAACGGTACACTATGCGCATAAAGCTGCTTTAAATCATCACATCCTCATCAAAAGCTGAGCAGGAAAGTTGTTTCCAAATAAATCTGATCTGATCTACCAGTAACTTCAGGAGGTTACTTTAGATGCAGTGAAAACATAATTTCATTTTACCTAACACAGACAAAGCAAGAATGTTAACACAAGTGAGCATATGAGGCCACACTTTCATAACACAGTATGTCACAATGAACATGATTAGAAGACTTGAGACAGCAAGCTGTGGACACTTCACATTGGAACGTTAGTCCTGTATGGAGATATTAGTGACATTAATCAGCACAGATAAATGAAATCTGAAACTACATCTGCATCAGTAGATACATCTGAACTAAAACACATAGCACGATCCCTTGTTTTGAAATTACTGACAGTCGACACCCACCTTTTGCGGTTTTCTTCCATCTCCGATTGAAGCTTTTTGGTTTGTTCTTCAAGCTGAAAGTACAACTTGCATGTTTGATCAGTCTAATTCAACCATACTAAAACATCATGAACAGTGTTTCTAGTTCTAGCAACATCTCCACAGATGCATCGTATACATCAACCAATTGACTGTTTCAGTGGCAACAAAAAATGTGAATTAAAATATACAATTCTTTGAGGACTTAATGCACAAAATGGACACTTGTAATTGTGTTAGAAGCACAGTCACATCACAAATTTGCTATAAACAATTGTATAATAAAATCTTAATTATTTCCAAAGGAATGTTGTCAGCATTATGCGTTCCTGGTTCTACATTTGAGTTGTATGAGTACAACACATGAGTTTCCACCATCAACCTGTACCTCAGAGACACGCAAGTCTGTGTATGGCTGTAGTCTAACACCAGTCAGCAGTATCTCAGCTACAGGGAACCAGTGACTGAATGAATGAGCAGCCTACCATCGAGTTACAATCATATGACATTAGCAAAGACTCTGAGTCTGATCACCTTAGTTGCCTCTTACTATTTTGTTTGTTGTTTATACATAGGTGGCCTGTAAATAACCCAGTCCATACCAGACAATGCTGTGAGTGATATTATGAGTAACGATCCACGCCTCTTAAAACCAGCAGAGACTGATGGGGACCTATTCTGACCTGGACTCCCACGACAAGCACTTGAGTGCCAGCACCTGGTCTAACCCAGAACAGTCTCTACCTTTTTTCGCTCCTCCTTGACTAGTTGAGACTGCTCCAGCTCGGCCGTCATCTTCAGCTTGACAGCCTCTGCCTCCTTCAAGCTGGCTTGGACTTCCGTCAGATGACGCTTTGTGTCCTCCCTGCGTACATCAGGGAAGCGGTCAGGTCTATTGTTATGGTGAGTTGGCTTGATCGCTACTTCGGTCAGTATTTCAGTTGTTTAACAGTATGTCAGTATTTCAGATACATATACATCAACTTGAGGGTAATCTGTGGATTATCTTTAGAAGCACCCTCTATGAAGACCCAAAACTTACATGACAGTCTGTATTAAAGTATATACTCCGAAATGTTGTGTTCCTAATATAAAGAAGTTGACATCCATAAATTCCCTACCTGATGTTACAGATAGTTTAACAAAAACAGGAAACACAGAAGTGGTAGATCAGTGCCGAGTAACTATTATTTAAAAACTACTGCTTGATCTCAGGAAAACAGCTCATTGTCTTTAACTTTTCTAAGTTTCAAGAGTGCTTGTTTGGGTATGTGGTATCAATATTCAGCAGCCATTGCGATCACCTGATCCCATATTTCTAGCTGGAAGGTAACACATGGTGAGCATGGATGCTAAAACACAAAGAATAGGAGAGAATGCTACAGAGATATCACACATAGTCAGCTGCAAAGGCATTCTAAGTTAGCACAACATGACTAGCTTTATACAGGACTGGTGAGCAGCCCAATCACAGACTCCTCAGGATACTCACAAATCTTTACTGAGAACTTGGCTGTCTGACTCAGTTTGTGATTTCTGCATTAAAACTTCTTGCTGTGAGGCTGCTTCTGATTTTAATTTCTCCACCTGAAGTGAAATAGAACCTGCCTGAGGACGTAATAGTCTACACAAACAATTATTTTAAAATCAGATCGGGATTCTTTACTACTTTCTTCTTTGAGTCACCGTTGCTGAGATTGTCCATGACAGACAGATATTTGACAGCTAAAAAGCCAGCAGCGAAATCCACTAAAGTGCCAGTCAGGTAATACACAGCTAAAAAAGGTCATCACTCACCTCCTTCTTATACTCCTCTATCTGCATGTCCTTCTTCTGTATATCTGCTTTGGTTGTCATGGCATCCTGTTGAAGTTGGTTACGCTCAGAGGTAACCTTCTCTTTTTCCGCTTGCACATCTTCACATTGCTTTTGTAGCTGTGCACAGAAAGGGCCATGTCATGATGGATTCCTGTATTACGTATAGCTTTAATGTGTAGCCTTTCCATAGAAATATGTCATCATCCATTTGTGCTTTCAGACAAGTGAAGACGTATGATTTAACGCCGCTTTTAGCAATATTCCAGCAATATCATTGCGGTGGACACCGGAAAATGGGCTTCACACATAATACATATGTGGCAAATTGAACCCGCTTCAACCACTAGGCTACCCCACCGCCCCACTTTAGAACTAATATTGGCAGTATTTCAATGGCTTTGGATTGCCAGACTGACATGCTAAGTGTATAGGCTACAATGCAGCTGCCCTATCTCTACCACCTCTACTCAGTACAGTAGCCTCACCTCCTGCCTGGCCTTCAGTGCTGTATCTCTACCACCTCTACTCAGTACAGTAGCCTCAGCTCCTGCCTGGCCTTTAGTGCCCTATCTCTACCACCTCTACTCAGTACAGTAGCCTCACCTCCTGCTTGGCCTTCAGTGCCCTATCTCTACCACCTCTACTCAGTACAGTAGCCTCACATCCTGCCTGGCCTTCAGTGCTGTATCTCTACCACCTCTACTCAGTACAGTAGCCTCACCTCCTGCCTGGCCTTTAGTGCCCTATCTCTACCACCTCTACTCAGTACAGTAGCCTCACCTCCTGCTTGGCCTTCAGTGCTGTATCTCTACCACCTCTACTCAGTACAGTAGCCTCACCTCCTGCTTGGCCTTCAGTGCTGTATCTCTACCACCTCTACTCAGTACAGTAGCCTCACCTCCTGCTTGGCCTTCAGTGCTGTATCTCTACCACCTCTACTCAGTACAGTAGCCTCACCTCCTGCCTGGCCTTCAGTGCTGTATCTCTACCACCTCTACTCAGTACAGTAGCCTCACCTCCTGCTTGGCCTTCAGTGCTGTATCTCTACCACCTCTACTCAGTACAGTAGCCTCACCTCCTGCTTGGCCTTAAGTGATGTATCTCTACCACCTCTACTCAGTACAGTAGCCTCACCTCCTGCTTGGCCTTCAGTGCTGTATCTCTACCACCTCTACTCAGTACAGTAGCCTCACCTCCTGCCTGGCCTTTAGTGCCCTATCTCTACCACCTCTACTCAGTACAGTAGCCTCACCTCCTGCTTGGCCTTCAGTGCTGTATCTCTACCACCTCTACTCAGTACAGTAGCCTCACCTCCTGCTTGGCCTTCAGTGCTGTATCTCTACCACCTCTACTCAGTACAGTAGCCTCACCTCCTGCTTGGCCTTCAGTGCTGTATCTCTACCACCTCTACTCAGTACAGTAGCCTCACCTCCTGCCTGGCCTTCAGTGCTGTATCTCTACCACCTCTACTCAGTACAGTAGCCTCAGCTCCTGCCTGGCCTTTAGTGCCCTATCTCTACCACCTCTACTCAGTACAGTAGCCTCACCTCCTGCTTGGCCTTCAGTGCCCTATCTCTACCACCTCTACTCAGTACAGTAGCCTCACATCCTGCCTGGCCTTCAGTGCTGTATCTCTACCACCTCTACTCAGTACAGTAGCCTCACCTCCTGCCTGGCCTTTAGTGCCCTATCTCTACCACCTCTACTCAGTACAGTAGCCTCACCTCCTGCTTGGCCTTCAGTGCTGTATCTCTACCACCTCTACTCAGTACAGTAGCCTCACCTCCTGCTTGGCCTTCAGTGCTGTATCTCTACCACCTCTACTCAGTACAGTAGCCTCACCTCCTGCTTGGCCTTCAGTGCTGTATCTCTACCACCTCTACTCAGTACAGTAGCCTCACCTCCTGCCTGGCCTTCAGTGCTGTATCTCTACCACCTCTACTCAGTACAGTAGCCTCACCTCCTGCTTGGCCTTCAGTGCTGTATCTCTACCACCTCTACTCAGTACAGTAGCCTCACCTCCTGCTTGGCCTTCAGTGCTGTATCTCTACCACCTCTACTCAGTACAGTAGCCTCACCTCCTGCCTGGCCTTCAGTGCTGTATCTCTACCACCTCTACTCAGTACAGTAGCCTCAGCTCCTGCCTGGCCTTTAGTGCCCTATCTCTACCACCTCTACTCAGTACAGTAGCCTCACCTCCTGCTTGGCCTTCAGTGCCCTATCTCTACCACCTCTACTCAGTACAGTAGCCTCACATCCTGCCTGGCCTTCAGTGCTGTATCTCTACCACCTCTACTCAGTACAGTAGCCTCACCTCCTGCCTGGCCTTTAGTGCCCTATCTCTACCACCTCTACTCAGTACAGTAGCCTCACCTCCTGCTTGGCCTTCAGTGCTGTATCTCTACCACCTCTACTCAGTACAGTAGCCTCACCTCCTGCTTGGCCTTCAGTGCTGTATCTCTACCACCTCTACTCAGTACAGTAGCCTCACCTCCTGCTTGGCCTTCAGTGCTGTATCTCTACCACCTCTACTCAGTACAGTAGCCTCACCTCCTGCCTGGCCTTCAGTGCTGTATCTCTACCACCTCTACTCAGTACAGTAGCCTCACCTCCTGCTTGGCCTTCAGTGCTGTATCTCTACCACCTCTACTCAGTACAGTAGCCTCACCTCCTGCTTGGCCTTCAGTGATGTATCTCTACCACCTCTACTCAGTACAGTAGCCTCACCTCCTGCTTGGCCTTCAGTGCTGTATCTCTACCACCTCTACTCAGTACAGTAGCCTCACCTCCTGCTTGGCCTTCAGTGATGTATCTCTACCACCTCTACTCAGTACAGTAGCCTCACCTCCTGCTTGGCCTTCAGTGCTGTATCTCTACCACC
Organism: Haliotis rufescens; assembly: GCF_023055435.1. Taxonomy (NCBI): domain Eukaryota; kingdom Metazoa; phylum Mollusca; class Gastropoda; order Lepetellida; family Haliotidae; genus Haliotis; species Haliotis rufescens. The sequence goes on along the minus strand of NW_025963835.1, from coordinate 7,090,441 downwards.
TCTACTCAGTACAGTAGCCTCACCTCCTGCCTGGCCTTTAGTGCCCTATCTCTACCACCTCTACTCAGTACAGTAGCCTCACCTCCTGCTTGGCCTTCAGTGCTGTATCTCTACCACCTCTACTCAGTACAGTAGCCTCACCTCCTGCTTGGCCTTCAGTGCTGTATCTCTACCACCTCTACTCAGTACAGTAGCCTCACCTCCTGCTTGGCCTTCAGTGCTGTATCTCTACCACCTCTACTCAGTACAGTAGCCTCACCTCCTGCCTGGCCTTCAGTGCTGTATCTCTACCACCTCTACTCAGTACAGTAGCCTCACCTCCTGCTTGGCCTTCAGTGCTGTATCTCTACCACCTCTACTCAGTACAGTAGCCTCACCTCCTGCTTGGCCTTCAGTGCTGTATCTCTACCACCTCTACTCAGTACAGTAGCCTCACCTCCTGCTTGGCCTTCAGTGCTGTATCTCTACCACCTCTACTCAGTACAGTAGCCTCACCTCCTGCCTGGCCTTCAGTGCTGTATCTCTACCACCTCTACTCAGTACAGTAGCCTCACCTCCTGCTTGGCCTTCAGTGCTGTATCTCTACCACCTCTACTCAGTACAGTAGCCTCACCTCCTGCCTGGCCTTCAGTACCCTATCTCTACCACCTCTACTCAGTACAGTAGCCTCACCTCCTGCTTGGCCTTCAGTGCTGTATCTCTACCACCTCTACTCAGTACAGTAGCCTCACCTCCTGCCTGGCCTTCAGTGCCCTATCTCTACCACCTCTACTCAGTACAGTAGCCTCACCTCCTGCCTGGCCTTCAGTGATGTATCTCTACCACCTCTACTCAGTACAGTAGCCTCACCTCCTGCCTGGCCTTCAGTGCTGTATCTCTACCACCTCTACTCAGTACAGTAGCCTCACCTCCTGCCTGGCCTTCAGTGCCCTCTCCCGCTCTTCCTTGGCCACCTGAATCTCTTCCTCCATGCCCTGTTTAGCTGTGGAGCTTTTCTGAGTCTCTGCCTGTAGTTTAGACAGTTCAACTCTGCACTGAATTAACTCGGTGTTGATAGCATCTTTGTCACTCTCAAGACGTTTTAGATTTTTTTCAGCCTTCTCCTTCTCAAACTGAAACAGATGAGGATAGAAAACAGACACATGATATGCAAGTGTAGGAACATTTTACAACAAACACTCTCTATTCTAACAGTCTTTTCACTGAATTCCTGTTTTATACTGAAATCAATGCATGAGAGCTTGTAAAGGTTTTTTCTTGAAAAACCTACGAGCAACCATGCAAAATCTAAATTACTTCCACAGTCTTATTTGAATCCTCAGCTATACTTCAATGTTTCATTCCATGGTTACCAATTTACCTTCAAGGCCTCAACTGCTACTTATTTTCATTGTTTCCATGGTAACTGCAAGTACTATCATAGTTTCAACTGCTACCTACTTTCATTGTTTCCATAGTCACAGTACTTACTTTCATGGCCTCTCTCTCCAAGGTGATCTGATCCAGGACCTGTTTGTGGGCCTGTGTCTGTAGTTCTTGTTTCTCCAGTTCTTTGGCATTGGCACTTAATTGTTTCCTAAGGTCAGTAATTTCCACGTCCTTTGTCCGTTCTAATTCTACTCTATCTTTTTCAAAATCTTCTGTTAATTTTCCTATTTTAGTTTTAGTTCTATCTAGTTCAGTTTGCTGAAATAAGGAATTGTTAAAGATTAAAATATGACATGGTAAAATTCAGCATTATTTGTTGTAAAAATGATTTTGTTGCAGATATGAAAGAATTACCATCAAATTCATGGTCAAGAATTTAAGCAACACAGATCTTTATATGAATCTTAAATCCAATGATCAACCCTGAAAGTTCAAACCAAATGTTCTCCATACTGACTTGCTAGGCCCAACCACGCGAATTCAAGTTCTTCACTATGACCACATCACCACTACACATTTAACCACATCTAACCCTCCCTACCCCCACCCCCCACCATCACATCTAGCCCCAACCCTGATCACATCTAGCCCCAACCCTGATCACATCTAGCCCCAACCCTGTCCACATCAAGCCCCAACCCTGACCACATCTAGCCCCAACCCTGATCACATCTAGCCCCAACCCTGACCACATCTAGCCCCAACCCTGTCCACATCAAGCCCCAACCCTGTCCACATCAAGCCCCAACCCTGTCCACATCTAGCCCCAACCCTGTCCACATCTAGCCCCAACCCTGTCCACATCTAGCCCCAACCCTGACCACATCTAGCCCCAACCCGGATCACCTCTAGTCCCACCCCTGACCACATCAAGCCCCAACCCTGCCTCATCTAGCCCCAACCCTGACCACATCTAGCCCCAACCCTGACCACATCTAGCCCCAACCCTGTCCACATCTATCCCCAACCCTGACCACATTAAGCCCCAACCCTGACCCCATCTAGCCCAAACCCTGTCCACATCTAGCCCCAACCCTGATCACATCAAGCCCCAACCCTGATCACATCAAGCCCCAACCCTGACCACATCAAGCCCCAACCCTGACCACATCTAGCCCCAACCCTGACCACATCTAGCCCCAACCCTGATCACATCTAGTCCCAACTCTGATCACATCTAGCCCCAACCCTGACCACATCAAGCCCCAACCCTGATCACATCTAGCCCCAACCCTGACCACATCAAGCCCCAACCCTGACCACATCTAGCCCCAACCCTGACCACATCTTGCCCCAACCCTGATCACATCTAGTCCCAACTCTGACCACATCTAGCCCAAACCCTGACCACATCTAGCCCCAACCCTGACCACATCTAGTCCCACCCCTGACCACATCTAGCCCCAACCCTGTCCACATCTAGCCCCAATCTCAGCACATCTAGCCCCACCCAGCCCCACTCCTCACACATCTCGCCCAACCCATTACACATCTAGCCCCGCCCCTCACACATCTAGCCCTGCCCCTCACATCTCGCCCCACCCCTCACACATTTTGCCCAACCCGTCACACATCTAGCCCCACCCCTCACACATGTAGCCCCACCCCCCACACATCTCGCCCAACCTGTCACACATCTAGCCCCACCCCTCCCACCTAGCCTCCATCCTCACACATCTAGCTCCACCCCTCACCCACCTAACCTCCACCCCTCACACATCTAGCCCCACCCCTCACACATGTAGCCCCACCCCTCACACATCTAGCCCAACCTGTCACACATCTAGCCCCACCCCTCCCACCTAGCCTCCATCCCTCACACATCTAGCTCCACCCCTCCCACACCTAGCCTCCACCCCTCACACATCTAGCCCCACCCCTCCCACACCTAGCCTCCACCCCTCACACATCTAGCCCCACCCCTCCCACATCTCGCCCCAAGTCTTACCACATCCTCCAATGTTCCCTGTAGCACCTTCACATCATCTCTACTTTTATTTACAATACCCTCCTTCTCCTTCTCTTGGTCTGCCTTTAATTGTTCTATTGTTTCATTAAGGATTGCAAGCTTTTGTGTAGAACTGGACAAGTCGTTTTGTAGATCCACGATTTTTCTGAAAATCGAAAACATGTGCACTCTGTTATTGACCTTAAATACAGCATACAGAAATTGACTGCAAGTCTGAAATCAGAATACACCATCAACATTACAACATATTTCACAAAACATTCAAAAATCTTCATGTCAACACTATTCCACCTAACAACAAAAACAATAAACTTGACATTATTAAAACACATTAATTCATAGGAAAAAAACATTGAACAAAACAAATCTTTCTTCCTTTGTGAAAGGCTAACATGCATTCCTAATACATGTAATGACACACTGCTGAACTTGACACCACTTAATAAAAAAAGAAGGATAAATACAAATTCTTGATCAAATTAATTAATATTTTTCACACATTATATATTTTGCTGCTCAACTAAAAGAAACAAGGTGATTGTAACCATGTGACTTCTAACCTAGGATAAATCAGCATGTCTCCTCCTTATCTTCAATGCATTTCAAATGTCACATCCACAGAGGCATAATGCACTGTCTACTTCTACTAGCAAGGCACATGTCTCAATCTCCACATAGCCTGTCAATCCAACACTACAAGAAGATACAGTTCTAGGACCTAGGCTCAAACTCCATACATAATCCCAAACTGCATTCTTTAATCATATTCCCAAACAATTACATATCAAAGAAAGCTGTCACTACAATCTGATGATGTCATCATATAAATATCCTTGTAACATGTTCACAAACACAAGATGATCATTCACATGAAATATGAAACAATCACAAGTATCAATAAGGCAATCAGACACATGGATCAAACACCACTCACGATCGCTCCTTCCATCTCAAATTACCCAAAATATGGGTCTGTCATGAGGGAAAAAAACATGTTTCTTAACATATTACAATTCAAACTACGGCATGGAGAACTGAAACCTGGGTGTATGGAAAGGCAAGTCTGCTAGAAATCGTCCGCGAATTATCAAAAAATACAGACAAGGGACAAAAAAACACTGTCCTACTTACAGAGATTCCCTACAGACGAGAAAAGGACAGCTCTGACAGAATCGGATCTAATCGAGGCCCGACCATCATGAGCTACTGCTAATATGTAGATGTGTTCGCAAGCGTTCACCGCAAGACAAAATCAATACTCACCTCCCAAAGCAAGCTGTGATGGTCGCCCTTTTCACTCAATTATTATAAAGTATGAAGATCTTTGAGAATTCATTTCAAAAAGTTATTTCTGATGTACTAGAAATATATTCCAATTTGAGCCCAAGCCCTATATCCTTTCTCAGTTCCAGTAATGGTTGTACACCACTTTCCACAACATGCCAGCTATAATACAGAGTGGGCTTTGCATATAGTACCCATGTGGGGAATGGAACCAGGTTGCAAGCATGATGAGCAACGGCTCAAATCATAGTCTCTCTCTATAATTTGAAGAGATCAGGTACTGTACATTATTAAGAGTGACCAACAGACTTTGAAAAGCATTCTCTGAATCACAATTATACTCCATCTCAGCAATCAATGTTTCATCATTGTTAAAGGCAACTTGTGTAAAGGCACATGATTTCCAAAAACAAACATTGTTACAGTACAAGCAATTTTGATGCCAAGTTCATTTATTGGCATAAAAGATAACAAGAACCGAATTCATATTATGGATCTTTGGCATTTGGTGTTTTCAATACATGTATCTCAAAATGTCACACTCTAAATATTGTTTTGTTTCGTTTGTTTGTTTGTTGTTTAACGCCACACTCAGCAATATTCAAGCTGATGGCGGTCAGTAAATAATTGTGTCTGGACCAGACAATCCAGTGATTGATATCATGAGCATCGATCCACACAATTGGGATACGATGACATGCATCAACCAAGTCAGCAAGCCTTGACCACCTGATCCTGTTAGTTGCCTTTTACAACAAGCATAGTCGCCTTTTTTCGGCAAGTATGGGTTGCTGAAGTCCTAACTACCCCTTATCTTCACGGGTCACTAAATATTGTCTGCAACATCCACTACACTGCCACATCACATGACAGTGGCATAATTAAACACATCTATCTTCACTTACCAAAACAACAATAGACTCGTCCTTTTCTGTTTGCCATATAATTTAATCAGCCAAAAGCAGTTGAAAGAAGACAAGGCCATTTAGCATTAAAGGCCATTTAACTATTAAAAATCCTTTTTGTCAGCTAACCCAAATTTTGTTATGTTCATTTAAATCTTGTAGTTTGTGATTACCCACAACCTGTCAGTAACACAACTGGCATTAATTACATTAACACCAAGGCTAGAAATGGAATACAAAAAACAAAAAACAGCAGATGCTTTGAGAAGTATTTGTTTTCACTATGAATACTGAAATCATTTGAAAGAATTCCTCAAGATATTATGATAATGAACCAACTTGACAAATAATATTCAGTTTGTTTGTTGGCTGTAATTTACTACATTAGTTGCGACATTAACCCCTCTTTGTTGTGATGTCCTAGATAACAGCAAAGCTGTCTTCAAAACAATGCCTAAAATAATTCCTCATTAACTGGAGCTGTATAAGGCCCTGTGGTATACAGATTTATTGATTATAGTCTGTCCCGGTGGTGGCTTGATAATAATGTCAATTTGCCTGTAATATCACACGGTCATATTTCTCCTGCCCTGATCAGGACAAATATTATTAAAATCACAGAGAGAAACCTTGAGAAATATTGTACCATTCCTTCTTTAAACAAATATAGTTTTCTTACTACATTTAGTATGCTCAACAGTGAAATAGCATAAACATGTTGTTCACAAGTTCAAGTAGTTTATGTCGTCTGGACCAAACTGACCAAGCTGAAGAAATCTCTTCTTGAATGTAATACATGTATTACATGCTTGTAAACTATATCAAAAGTGAAACCATAATAATTTATTAAAACAAACTAAAGACAAATGGATTTTGATTTAACATGATTTCTGAAATTCTATGAATAAAAAGAGATTTCTTTTGGGTGTAATCTACACCAATAATTCACTAAAGATAATGAAATACCATAAACTAGCACATGAACAGCACTAATAAAATCTTCTCCTTAAAATAATTTCATCATTTCTACCATCAGATGTAATTAATACAACTTTCAATATTTTTCCTACTTTACTTTCTTAATGTCAAACCCCATCTCATCACAACACTGCAGAAAGGAAAACAACAGCTTCCTACCCCCCCAGCACACCCTTCCCAACAGCAGCTCTCTAACCCTAAAACATGTCTCGAGGAACAAGCGAAGCTCACTAACCCTCAGGGATTTGTCTTTTTATTGATTGGCTCTGGCTTGGCCAGAGGTGACTCAGCAATGAAAACTTGACTCCCTGATCAAATACCAGGGACCGCATGACATCTTTGTCAATCCCTATGATCATACACAAAATTACTGGTTCCCCATTCCCTGCATGGTGTTGCTCTTGTTTCACATACTACTGGAAAGAAATAGTTTAAGCGTTAAACTTGCTGTTCACTCAGTTAAATTTGATGATACACAGCAACTTTTTGTATCTCTCAAGAAAACAGTCTTCTTCAACACAGCTTGGTTCCCTTCTTGCCATCAGTATTGGTGACAGGCTGAATTTGAAATTTAAGAGTTTTTAAATGAGGTATTTCATGAAAAATCGATACTTAAATGTGAAACGAGGAGATAAACATACATACAGAATTTTCTACATCGGTTGCCATTTTGTTCGCATATTTTTCTTAACAATATTTTTGCTATTTTGAAAGTACACAGGATTACTTTTTCACCCTTTTTTAGAAGTTGTCTCTCATGCAAAAGGTATTCATAGTAAGATTCAATCATTTTTTTTAAATTGAGAAAATATTTTAAATATTTTATTTGCCCTAATTGATATTTGTTTACACCGTGAGTCACAAATCCAGGCCCAATTTCTTCCACTAAGCAGCAGCTTCTAATCCATAACCATAGTCCTTCAGAACTGACAGTAGACACTGACCTCATGAGGCTGGTCACTGTGACACCCAAACCAATCAGGAAATGTCATGAGCCCTTATGCCTCTCAATAATAGGCAAGAGGTATAATGACAAGCAAACTGTCTGGGAAGCAAATTTAATTACTCCTGAATCCTGATTACTACTGACGTTTTCATGGTCCATCCTGTGAAAGAGTAGGGACTAACATCACTTTTAGCAATATCCAAGCAATAGGATGACAAGAAGGAAAGTGTTTCATATGTACTCATGTGGAGGATGAAACCTGCATATTAACTTGGAACACTGACCAGGGTCCACTTGCACAAAGCGATCTTAGCGCTACGACTATTGTAAGCCTATGTTAAAGTATGGGAGTTACGATCATCTTAGCGCTAAGATCGCTTTGTGCAAGTGGGCCCTGGTGCTTAATTGTTATGTCAGTCAGTTAAGATAGATTATGACATCAAACAGTAATTCATCATATTTTTGTTTGTTTGGTTTGTTTGGTTTGTAACGTTACACTCAGAAATATTCCAGGTATATGATGGCAACCTGTAAATAAACGAGTCTGGACCAGACAAACAAGTGATGGATATTGTGAGCAACGATCTACATCACCAGGGTACAATGACATGCTCTCCACCCGGTCACTGAGCCTGACCACCCGTAAAACACCCGTCGCCTCTTACGATCAGCATAGGTTGCTGGGGACCTTTTCTAACCCGTAAATACCACAGCATGGCATCTAAATGTGCGAGAGAGACCCAGATCTTTCTGGGTGTAGACATTAGCATTTTGGTGAAATGTTATCACACTGACAAACCAAGATTCAGGGGACATTTGCGGGTTTTATCCCATCATCAGTTCCTTGTACAGCTAATGGATGTAACTCTGCATGGAGAACTGAAACCCCTGAGCAAATTAGGCCTATAGTACTTTCATAATCCATTGGATCAAATGCCCTTACATCCCATGTAGAGAATCATGACATGGCCAGACAATCAGCTCTGCACAGCACTGTGGGCTGCCGAGAGCACTGGGTCACAAGTGCACCTGGTTTCTTACAGTCGTTCAATGTAGGACCTAGCAGTGGTCATAGGAGGGCTTGTGCAAACTAAATCAAACCTTATTGCACACAACCATTGTAACTGAAGGATCAATACAGTAATCAATGCCTACCAGAGTATTGTCAATCAGCTTATAACTGACCATTGACTACCTTGACCACAGACTATAGCAGCAAACTGGGGCAAACAAGAGCTTGAGTAAAGTCAAATGGACTGTAAGCTGACAATGGTCTGTTTGATGTCCATACCCAGGAGAGTGTCCCCCTTCCTGACCACTGGTCAGCATGACTAGGCCACATCTGCCTCCATAGCTCCAGGGCCCACTTGCACAAAGCAATCTTAGCTCTAAGACGGTCGTAACTCCCATACTTTAACATAGCCTTAAGATAACCTTAACGCTAAAATCGTTTTGTGCAAGAGGGCCCTGATCAACAAGGCCAGGACACATCTGCCTCCACAGCTCCTGATCAACAGGCGCCTGCAGACTTGAGTGCATCCAATCTTAGTGCCCAGTGACACTGATCAACATGATACTCCATGTCTCAGAGGCCCCTTCTCGCCAGATACTGGTCACTCAGTGCTGTACATACCTCCAAACAAGAGAGTGTTCTGACCAACACAACCTCGGGTGTTAATGGAAACTGATTTATTGAAATTGAAACCCTCTGAGAGAACCACGCAGAGCTCACATTTGTTGCTGACCATAAGCTTATCGACTGATACTACTGTTTATCATCTGGTGATCAGTACTTGCCTCTTTTGAATAACATTAATGCGCAAACGTGAACGAAAATTATATAAAAGGCCTGTCATCATCGTGAAGTGAAATGATACAATGTTCGATTTGATGTCATTTGTTTCTCGGTCCTAATTGACTCTTAGTCGTCTGCAACAGCTGCCCTGTGCACACAAGACACATCACTGCCAGAGTTCCCTTCTGTGCCAAGAATTCTATCACAAAGGTCATGGGTGGCTGATTGATGTAAGGCACTGCCCCACCAGGATCTGGAGATCCATACACAACTGGAATGTGAATACATCACTAACTGTTAATGAACGATCTTCTCATCACTATCGACAATGGATGACTCACTGTCCTGCTTGTCTTTGAAACTGCTACACATACATTTATTTGGCCTTCCATGAAATGAAATCAATAAACTGCAACTAACATCCTGAATATGTTAATGTCAAATGGTAGTACTTCTAACTAGTTACAAAAGGAATAACAACAATATGGGGTTTTCTTCTCCAACACTGTCTGATTAGACAAATCTAAAATTAGATAACCATATAATACTAAATTTCCCCCATGTTAACCATCTGCAGGTGAAGTTCACCCATTACTGATGCTCCAAAGCACTGACTGGATGTCCTGTTTGGCATCACAGTTTTTCCAGCTATTTCCTGAACAATTATCATGGCAATGAGAAATGACCCTTAACAAGAGATTTCATAATCTTTTTCTGATCCCCAAATGTCATACTGTCATAACCATACCATTTAACCCTGTCAATGTTTTGTGATCTGATCCATTTTTCAAATCGAAATTATTAATTGTCTAAAATATTGTATACGATAAAATTATCAGGAAAGCCAGATGAAAATTTACACAATTTGTCTGAATCATATAATCGAGATTTCTGAAGATTATGGAAAGAGTTTGGTTGTCTTTTTGAATAGACGGCTGTGAGCTTAGACGATTTGTCGGGAAAGTCATATGTATGTTCAAATGATTTTTCATAGGACACAGTTTTCAGATCAAACATATAGTCAGAATTCTGAGAAAAAAGTTTTGACATTTTGTCAAAGTATTCAGGTGCCAAGGTCTTGACAGCCTCAGTGCCATTAGCTCTTTGACCATCCTGTCCCTGCTGCTGATTGGGTTAAGCCTTCAAATCCTGTGTTCTATTTTAGTAGAATCAATTTCACTGCCAGAAAGGGTGAAAACTGATGTTCACAAGAGATAATCAATAGCATTCTTCACAAAGACAGTGGAGGTTCAACTACTAATTCCTGCCACAGTTACAGTCTTCTATGAAGGAGCTCAGTACGCATAGATCGGACAGTATGTTTATGCCACACACTATTGACATAGTCAAGTGACTTTCACAGTTGTAACCCTTGGATGAATTGTACTTTCTATCATTTGAGCACCATTTAATTTTCAATCAACCAGCAACATTGTCAAATTACAGGTCACTGGAACCTTCAACATCAACATCCAATCCCCACATAAACTCTTATTATACCTCAATCAATTTAACAAAATCTCACCATACACACAGATTAAACAACATGACAGATCAAGTAATCATCGTAATCAGAGGAAATCCCAAATATCACAATCAGCGGATCCAAGACTAAGGGATGCAACTCTGCACAGCAAATTGCAGCAGCCAAGATCACTGGGCCACATGTTCTTCCCTTGTGAGTTCAAGGAAATGTATGAAATGACATTCCTGAAGACAAAATAAATACAATTTTATAAATATCTAAGTTAGTTAAGTAATGTAAACAAAGATATGCCATTGACTAACTGCTATGCATGCTTCTAGTATCTTCAAATCTTCCAACTTTATGAATACATGTGAATATATATGCTTATTAAGAGGTTTCTTATTATGTTTGATGTTAAGTTTATATTGTGGCAACCGAAATGGTGGAAACTCCCACCAAGGGATGTGATTACAAGACAGATTATAATGTGGGAACTTCAATTAGTAGGAACATGGTCAATGAATTATTGTAACTGAATCATGCCAAGGAACAGGCAGTGATATGATAACAGATGAATCTTTTCGAAAAGAATTCAATCATTGTACAGTTTTGGAGGCATTACTTATACTTCCAAATCTGGCCGGTGCCACAGTGAGGGTGTTCTAGCTATATCGTGTTGTCTTGCAGTGAGTGAATGTTGTTCACACGGCTGCGCCATGACAGCTGTACCACCATGACCTGTTCACAAAGCAGATGTTGATAGTGAGAGCAATGCTCCACTATGCTACAATGAGATACACTCAGCAGTCACACAGCCTCATCACCCAGTGCCCATCCTAGTCAGGTCCTGTGACAAGCAATAAGTAATGGGGTCCTACTCTCACCTGGGTTACATATTTGGCAAAGGTTAACTTGACTAAGAACGGCCTAACACATTGAGTACTGTCCACTACCAGCCCTCCTTGGACAACATGGTCACCATCATTGTAACCCTCTATGACACCTATGTGAACTACTTCTGAGATGGAATCCCGAAAATAGGGTAAAGCCAATAACCTTCAGTGCTTTAGGGTCTATTACTTGGGCACTGCTATGGTCATCCACCCATCTTATTGTTCCCAGGACAAGTGGGTTAGAGATCCTACGTTTCTAAAACACATCTCATTGTTCCCAGGACAAGTGGGTAAGAGATCCTACGTATCTAAAACACATCTCATTGTTCCCAGGACAAGTGGGTAAGAGATCCTACGTTTCTAAAACGTCCTTTGGGATGCAACTCATTAGAAGTGATTTGCAATGCCTTAAGACATCTGGGAACCTGTGGCCATAAGTTACTGAGCCTGGGCCAGACAAACCAGTGGTTTATATTATGAACAACGACCATATTACTGCAGTATGATGGCGTGTCACCAAGGTTCCCAAGGCTTACTCGATCCAATCACGTAGCCTCCTGCGTCACGCAAGGGATGCCAACCTAATGCCAAGGGATGTGGTACACTGAATGTCTTGTGATTCACTCTGGTAGACAATTACGGTTATTGATGATTAAAATCTTGATACATCCCTGACTGGTGGCCTCTGACTTCTGCAGTATAAACATATGTATATTTGAAATGTTTTTCTTCTAATACAGCACTTTTGGACGAAGCAAATCAAAAGGGAAAATTCTAAAATAAAAGTTTTCATCAAACTTCTCTAACAATATAATCTTTGACATAACTCATTGATAGCCTAAACAATTTTCTACATTAACTTGTTTAAATGTCTCACTTACCATCCAAATGTCTCTACAATTTGACGTTATTAAGACTAACTGAAAATTAAGAATTGTCCTTATCGTGATATATTCCTCGACAACTGCTTAAAATATCTGTGAATCCAAAAACTGTCCTTTTGTTTTTTTAATTTGCCAACTTATCACAGTGCAGCTTTGCTGAATTCGAAACAAAAGTATCACATAGAACACTAAAAGACATATAAAAAAACACAAAACATAAATATCCACAACCAATGTATAAAGAAGCATTGCTTGGCTTGATAAATAAGTTTATATGTGTTATATGTGAAAGCATAACAGAACAAAAACCCTCCCATCAGATATACACAAAGAGCAACACAGCATGTGTACTGCAAGCAAATACCAGTTCTGAAATGTGTACTGTATACTGCAAGCAAATACAAGTTCTGAAATGTGTACTGTATACTGCAAGCAAATACCAGTTCTGAAATGTGTACTGTATACTGCAAGCAAATACCGGTTCTGAAATATGTACTGTATACTGCAAGCAAATACCAGTTCTGAAATATGTACTGTATACTGCAAGCAAATACTAGTTCTGAAATATGTACTGTATACTGCAAGCAAATACCAGTTCAGAAATGTGTACTGTATACTGCATGTAAATACAAGTTCAGAAATGTGTACTGTATACTGCAAGCAAATACCAGTTCAGAAATGTGTACTGTATACTGCAAGCAAATACCAGTTCTGAAATGTGTACTGTATCCTGCAAGCAAATAGCGGTTCTGAAATATGTACTGTATACTGCAAGCAAATACCAGTTCTGAAATATGTACTGTATACTGCAAGCAAATACCAGTTCTGAAATATGTACTGTATACTGCAAGCAAATACCAGTTCTGAAATGTGTACTGTATACTGCATGTAAATACCAGTTCAGAAATGTGTACTGTATACTGCAAGCAAATACCAGTTCTGAAATGTGTACTGTATACTGCATGTAAATACCAGTTCAGAAATGTGTACTGTATACTGCAAGCAAATACCAGTTCTGAAATGTGTACTGTAAACGGCAAGTAAATACCAGTTCTGAAATGTGTACTGTATACTGCAAGCAAATACCAGTTATGAAATATGTACTGTATACTGCAAGCAAATACCAGTTCTGAAATGTGTACTGTATACTGCAAGCAAATACCAGTTCTACAATGTGTACTGTATACTGCAAGCAAATACCAGTTCTGCAATGTGTACTGTATACTGCAAGTAAATACAAGTTCTGAAATATGTACTGTATACTGCAAGCAAATACCAGTTCTTAAATGTGTACTGTATATGGCAAGCAAATACCAGTTCTGAAATATGTACTGTATACTGCAAGCAAATACAAGTTCTGAAATATGTACTGTATATGGCAAGCAAATACCAGTTCTGAAATGTGTACTGTATACTGCAAGTAAATACAAGTTCTGAAATATGTACTGTATACTGCAAGCAAATACAAGTTCTGAAATATGTACTGTATATGGCAAGCAAATACCAGTTCTGAAATGTGTACTGTATACTGCAAGTAAATACAAGTTCTGAAATATGTACTGTATACTGCAAGCAAATACCAGTTCTTAAATGTGTACTGTATACTGCAAGTAAATACCAGTTCTGAAATGTGTACTGTATACTGCAAGCAAATACCAGTTCTGAAATGTGTACTGTATATGGCAAGCAAATACAAGTTCGGAAATGTGTACTGTATACTGCAAGCAAATACCAGTTCTGAAATGTGTACTGTATACTGCAAGCAAATACCGGTTCTGAAATGTGTACTGTATACTGCAAGCAAATACCAGTTCTGAAATGTGTACTGTATACTGCAAGCAAACACCAGTTCTGAAATGTGTACTGTATACTGCAAGCAAATACCAGTTCTGAAATGTGTACTGTATACTGCAAGCAAATACCAGTTCTGAAATGTGTACTGTATACTGCAAGCAAATACCAGTTCTGAAATATGTACTGTATACTGCAAGCAAATACCAGTTCTGAAATATGTACTGTATACTGCAAGCAAATACCAGTTCTGAAATATGTACTGTATACTGCAAGCAAATACCAGTTCTGAAATGTGTACTGTATACTGCAAGCAAATACCAGTTCTACAATGTGTACTGTATACTGCAAGCAAATACCAGTTCTGCAATGTGTACTGTATACTGCAAGTAAATACAAGTTCTGAAATATGTACTGTATACTGCAAGCAAATACCAGTTCTTAAATGTGTACTGTATATGGCAAGCAAATACCAGTTCTGAAATATGTACTGTATACTGCAAGCAAATACAAGTTCTGAAATATGTACTGTATATGGCAAGCAAATACCAGTTCTGAAATGTGTACTGTATACTGCAAGTAAATACAAGTTCTGAAATATGTACTGTATACTGCAAGCAAATACAAGTTCTGAAATATGTACTGTATATGGCAAGCAAATACCAGTTCTGAAATGTGTACTGTATACTGCAAGTAAATACAAGTTCTGAAATATGTACTGTATACTGCAAGCAAATACCAGTTCTTAAATGTGTACTGTATACTGCAAGTAAATACCAGTTCTGAAATGTGTACTGTATACTGCAAGTAAATACCAGTTCTGAAATGTGTACTGTATACTGCAAGCAAATACCAGTTCTGAAATGTGTACTGTATATGGCAAGCAAATACAAGTTCGGAAATGTGTACTGTATACTGCAAGCAAATACCAGTTCTGAAATGTGTACTGTATACTGCAAGCAAATACCAGTTCTGAAATGTGTACTGTATACTGCAAGCAAATACCAGTTCTGAAATGTGTACTGTATACTGCAAGCAAACACCAGTTCTGAAATGTGTACTGTATACTGCAAGCAAATACCAGTTCTGAAATGTGTACTGTATACTGCAAGCAAATACCAGTTCTGAAATGTGTACTGTATACTGCAAGCAAATACCAGTTCTGAAATATGTACTGTATACTGCAAGCAAATACCAGTTCTGAAATATGTACTGTATACTGCAAGCAAATACCAGTTCTGAAATATGTACTGTATACTGCAAGCAAATACCAGTTCAGAAATGTGTACTGTATACTGCAAGCAAATACCAGTTCTGAAATATGTACTGTATACTGCAAGCAAATACCAGTTCTGAAATATGTACTGTATACTGCAAGCAAATACCAGTTCTACAATGTGTACTGTATACTGCAAGCAAATACCAGTTCTGAAATGTGTACTGTATACTGCAAGCAAATACCGGTTCTGAAATGTGTACTGTATACTGCAAGCAAATACCGGTTCTGAAATGTGTACTGTATACTGCAAGCAAATACCAGTTCTGAAATATGTACTGTATACTGCAAGCAAATACCAGTTCTGAAATGTGTACTGTATACGGCAAGCAAATACCAGTTCTGAAATGTGTACTGTATACGGCAAGTGAATAAAAGTTCTGAAATGTGTACTGCAAACGGCAAGTAAGTAAGAATTTGGCACATGTCTTTGCTAGAAGAGTGAAAATTTCTCAGGGTTTTAAGAAACAAATGTTTTAACTGTATAACTTCTAAATAACATACTGCCATTAAATGAGTATGTGTTTATACCACTCTAAAAATATTCCAGCAACATTCCAGCTAGGAAAACCCAAGGAAGGGCTGAACCCATTGTACCTATGCAGACTCAAATCTTAGTACGAAACTCAGTGACCGCTGAATTGAAAGTTAAAGCTGTAACTGCCTAAAGTGAGGTGTTATCTTGTGAATGCAGTTAGCAAGTGTTTCCAAGGCCAGGTCTGCTTATTCAAACTTTGCAGTGTTCTCAGTGTGATACTTCCCATGCATGTGATCATCATTATCCCCAAGCCAGCCACCTGCCTGCTACCTAGCAGAAGATGCATCATCAGAGAGGCTTGTCAACTGTTATATAGACTATAACGCCTTAGAGAGATGCAGGTCTGCGGCAGTCCCAGCTAGGTGGATTCAAGTCATGCTGGTTGTTCCAAATAATTGATTGCAATGATGATTGATTAGTTCAAATCAATCATGAATTCTGTTATCCATAATGTTCCAAATACATATAAGTTCTGCTTAATTAATTGATGGGAGGATAACATCCACCTTCCTTGGTTTTTTCAACACATATTTA
Source organism: Haliotis rufescens (assembly GCF_023055435.1). Taxonomy (NCBI): domain Eukaryota; kingdom Metazoa; phylum Mollusca; class Gastropoda; order Lepetellida; family Haliotidae; genus Haliotis; species Haliotis rufescens. Next base: position 7,073,752 of record NW_025963835.1, on the reverse strand, counting down.
GAAATGTATAATCAATGTATCAGTTAATGATTAACCTTATTTCAATAATTACAACTAGTAGACCCACACTGAAACTGTAAACCAAGCCATGGTGACTATTCCTTCTTCAAAGAGTTTGACAGGAGTTGATGGTCACTGGACCATGTTCCAGTAGCACTGTGTGTTCATTGTTATAACACCACACAAAGAAAGCTTCATTCCAGATACCCCGGGTATAGCCTGTAAATAATCATGTCTGGACCAGACAATCTAGTGATTGATATTGTGAGCATCAGTTGCTGGTGCACTGACATGCCGGGACCACCTATTTCATTAAGTCGCTTCTTACGACCAGCATAGCTTACTGGGGACAAATTCTAACCTTAAATCTCCATGGGTCCAGGAGCAATGACGAATAATGACCTGTAAATCTGTACCTGGGCGTCAGGCAATGGTTCTTATAAATCCCTGCCAAACGAGCATGGAACAAGATTGATCCATACATTAATCTTATCGCTGTCTATGTAAGCCAAGAATGAATTATCTGGATAATTTCAAAGCCATAATAAGTTCTTGAATATGGCATGAAGCAAAAATGAACTAAGTCCTTCATTTACAGATTAGATTTTTTGGTATTTGAAAATTGCATAAAAATAGATAAAAGATTACCCGGTAACAGTTATATTTTTAAAGCAGATTCTACAACAACCCATATTTATAGCTCCCATGTCTGCAGTATAATGGGTGACAGTGAACAAAACCCCGGAGGATGAGGATTGTGCAAATTAATCATGTGGGGAAAGTATTCTGAAAAGTAAGGGAAATCATGAATAATGAAAAGTGAAATGGCACAAGCAAAAAATGATGAAGCACATCACACAAAGCCAAACCCATCAAATATTAAAAAGGATTAAATCAAAATCAAAATTCAAGAAAACGAATGAGCAATACATGCAATAGAATACCATGCTGAAAACAAAGGCATACTCTGAGAAAACCAATACCATTAAATCCTGACAATGGAAGGTAAATGGTTCTTGTGGACACGTTTTTAAATAAGACCAGCTCCAAATTTGAATTTTGGATCAAAACCAAAGTGTAGTTTTGCCGATTGCTTGTAAAACCTACAAACTTTCCATAATTCACTACAGAATACAGATTATTTATCAAAGTTACTCTCAATCAATGTTATATTAGGGACAAATGGTAATCTAGATCAGGTACTTTGTGTAGATCTAGACTTCCAGTTGTGGGACTTCCATACTTGTGGAAGCCTCAGTAGCTGAGTGGGTGAGATCACTAACTTTGTGTGCGGGCAATTAGGTGCCTCACTCTGAAAGTGTCGGTTTGAATCCTGGATGGGACACAACCCAAAAATGTACTAGAATTTGTATCTAACAAAGAAGGCGTTACCACAAACATAAAATCTGTGACATTTGACCACTTTCTAAAAAGGCATTGTGTATTCATACTCTCAATCAACTTGAATTCACATATCCATATGTAATTGAAACACACCAATGTCCTTAAGTATCCATTTGCCTTCCTCCCTCCTTTAAAACAAGGAAATCAACCTGTTAATGAAACCAACAAGTGAGTAACAATGACACCAAACGTGCATGCAACAGTCACCAGGTAAAGCAGGCAAGCAGCTGGCATGCAGTGGTATTACCAAGCTGAGCTGTGGGTTTAGGACAACTAACCTAGTCTTCTCGGCTACTTGGTCATTCATCAGTGAGAGTTGCTTAGAGTTATCACCCGAGTTTTTCATCAGGTCGGCCAACTGCGCTTCCTTCGGGGAGGAAAAGGAAATGAAAATAAAAACACACTTGCCGAGCCGATGTGCCAACACTGAACGGAGGAGAATGAACCACAGGTGTTAGGTGATCAATGACAAATGTGCAAATACACAGATTTCAAAATGTGACAGAAAATTTGCAATGATGACCATTAATATGCATCTGTTTTTCTCTTTGCCATGTCAATTAAATTAACAAAGGGAAGATAAAAAGATATATGTATATAATTTTGAAACACGATTTTTCCTGAACAATTTGATATAAACTGTAATTTCAACCATCCTTATTTGACTTCTAAAGAAAAAGTCACTGTGATTTTTATGAAAGATGGTCTGAAATTCTGTAGTGATTTATTCTTATGAATTAATGATATCGACAACAAAATAATTTCAGTGATGAAATATGAAATATGTATGTGGGGCACACAGTCTCACAGTATTAATAATGATAACAGAAAACAAACAACACATTTAAAGCTCAACAGCAAATCAAATTACATGACAATATTCAATAGGAAACACAAGATGGTGGAGACAGCCAACACTGAAATAGAAACACAGTGGAGGAGGCACACTAGAAGCTATGGCAACCAGGCTCAGCACTTCCGTGCCAGGATATAAATCTTAACCAAAATAAAACAAAACAGTTGGGCACCTGGATGATCTTGCACTTATTAAAATAAATATATTAAATTTGACTTGCAAGTTTTAGATCAAGAACTTCAGAAATATAACAAACATTGTGTTTTTCGGTTACCATGGAAACAACCATTATATTATTTGTAATATTACCTGTCAGTTTGCCTAATAACTGTTTCAAATGCAAAAACAACAATACTCCGAGGTAAAGGCCTTCACACACTTTCAACTGTTTGCATGCATTAAGGCATGATAGATGGATTTCATCAACTTTCACACAAAAATTTGACCTGTAATTGTTTGATGGAGTTATTATTTTTAAAGGTTGTTATTGTGAACTTTGCAAACAGTTGTAAAAATAACTTGTATTATTTCAAGGAATATATTATTTTCCATGTTCGGGAACAAATATTTATGATTTTTTTTGTATGAATACATCTGAAAGATTTAATTTATCTCTAAATCTATTTATCATATCTTTTCCTATTGAAATTGACCCATCTCTATCCAAGAGGATTGCACCATAAACATTGTCTTTATGATACATCCAGATACTCGTTAGGACAGGGTGCAGTGATGTTATGTGGAGGAATATAGGTGGAGATCCACAACTACCAGGGTTAATCTGACAACTCCTTCCATTTACCGAATCAGTACTAGGTCTGCAAAATACAACATTGTGATAGCTACTTAACGACTGCTTCAGAAAACCAATTTATTGATGAACTTGAGTAGTTAATAAATTATCAAAATAAACTGAAGCCAGTTGCTAACTCTATTCAATCCTCAAACAGGGTACTCTTAGTGTATGTCTCTTAATTATAGCCTCTACAATTAAATAAAACAAACATTTTATCAAACCCACTACCTACAACTTGACTTCATCCCAGTCGCTTTAAACTTGAAACAAAACCAGATCCAATATGGTATCATACTTTGTTAATTCTTAGGCATACCTTGACCTTAAACCTGTTTTCATGAACTTGGAGGGTAGGTTTCTACATACAGTGTTCTGGGCTGTAAGACAGATGAACTACTCCAAGACACAAGAAGTTGTCACACTACCCTGGACACTATTCATATGTGCTACATCATCCTCTAGCTAGTATTGACAATATATGGATAGGAAATCAGCTTCTATGGATCTAAAATATTCAATTAATTCAGCTGATCATTTCCAGGCAAAATCTTGGAAAGTTCGAGAATATTTATCCCAATAAATTTTCAAGAGTCTGTTAGGTTAAAGCAAGCCATATTCTGCGATGCTGCTATCCCATGACATCACCATTCAGGTGTATTGCGTTGCAGAATGCCTGTGATCAGAAGAAAACAAGTAGGGATTGTGTAGTGAGATATATTTCTGTTTATGCAGAGGAAAGAAGAAATCTGCCTTGATGCAGAAGCATATCCAATTCAGCCCCTAGTTAGAAGTTGAAATCACCAATGGGACGATATGTATAAATTCACTAAGTAGTCATGGTTCGCTTGTTTAACAGTCATTTCACAAAAAGCATCATGAACCATGAAGGGACCAGCTGCCCAGTAATCTGAGTCATTGATCAAGACCACATTTGAACGAGACTCTCCAAGATTTTGCTTCGACTGTATGGATGACAACTACTGGATGTGAATGTTTTAGTCTGCGACTACAAGCGACTGTGAGCTGTCAACACAGACACACAGAGGGGGGACACACCCAAAGATACACAGATACACAAGCTACATACAACTCTGTTACGATCATCAGTGAGCTCATCCATCTTGTCCTTGCTTGTTGCTAGCTGTCGCTGAAGGTCTGAAAGAAACACATTTATTTTCAAACTAAGAAGAAACACTGTAATGACAAGGCATCTTAACAAGACATTTTTATTTATTTATTTTTTTTCACAGTATTAAATTGTCAGGTGTCTTCCAAACGCCCAAAGATCTCATGCTAAAGGTATCCTCAGGCTGACCAGGTTTCCAGTTTGAACAGGGTGCATTATTCAGGAAAGAAACTGTTGTTTAATTTTCCCGTTTATTGGCACAGTTTACAGGTACAATTTTACAGTCCTGCTTGGAAAGAGGCAACATGTTATACATCTGACAAAACAGAACATCTTGGGCTTCAGTTGTGAGGTTGTCAGTGACAACCACATATATAAAGCTGATTGGTTGTGAGGTTGTCACTAACAAACATATACAAAGCTGATTGGTTGTCAGGCTGTCAGTAACAAACACATATACAAAGCTGATTGGTTGTTGTTCCACAACACTGTGCCACGCTCTTCACATTCATTCTCTGGGAGCACACATTCAACACCATTCTCAAACAATAGTTTGAGCGGAGTTGTCTCCCTTCTATGCACCACCCAATCACACGAATGAAAACATAAAAAAATCCAAAATCAAATTTCACTTTTAATTTATATATGTACACAAATATACGTTTCTATAATTTTAAGCATTTTTTTTAAGCTGTATTGCATTACACGAGTTATTGACATACTGTCTCTTGTCAGTAACTTACCACTTACCACACAAGTGAAATAGAATGGAAAGCTATTCTCAGCATCATTTCATTTTGAATAAGAATGAAACTTCATGGTAGCGAATGGGTTCATCATGATAGAATGGAGCAAAACTACTCTTGATAATAAAGCATGATCATGTTTAGAGGCACACCAATTTGCTTGTACTGTTATTTTTATGTCAGTACTCACTTCCCTAACTTTGTAGAATGTAACAAGGCAAAGATGTGTTAACTAGAAAGATTACGGTACATCAAACCCACCCTTGTTTGGAGCTGTTTTAAAAAAATTCAAAATATTTTGCTGAGCTAAATAAATGTGACAATATCCTTGTACCATTAACAGAAATTTGAACAAAAACTACATCTAGATTCCTGTTCAGTCTTTTATTGTCATTTAGAAATTGATGGAACCTGAAGTCACGAAACTTTTATTCCAGCAACCATGAAGAGAAAAAATGTCAGAAACAATAAAAAAAGTTTTCCATAGAGTTTCATTTCATTATTTTTATGTTTTCTCTGTACTTGACAAATTGTCCTCTTCAGTATCATAACGTATCAGCCTTGAATTCCATTAAACAAGACTCAAATTAGTCTTGTCTCATAACAATATAATTAACATCAAAATTATTATTTGTATACACACATCAAAATTTCTGAAATATCTACAAGAACAAAATCTTGTTTGATCCAAATATTAGCATAAAAGGCTAACAACATTTTACAGAACTGTCAATATTTCCTGAATTGATGCTTAAAAGAACTGAAACTGAATGTTTCAAAAGACATATTTTGTTTAGATGGGGAAACAAGACTAAAACTATATTCCAAAGACACAGGCCAATAGCCTTTAATTCATCCTATCTATCACAGTGAACATAATACAGTCAAGTCCCGTTAATCCGACATCGATGGTTGCATATGATTATGTCGGATTAACAAGTATGTCGGATAAAGGAAATTTAGTAGTATGAACGTTTGTGATGGAAAATCTGAAATTACACAATAGATAAGGATTCAAGCACGTAATAAAAAATATAAAATAAATATTCATATTGTTATGTTACATTGTTGGCGGAATATGTTTTCTAATCATGCAACCTCTAAAGTTTAACACATAACAACTGTTACGGACTGTATGACGGATTCAAAATACTTAAAAAAGCATAGTCTGGAATGGAAGTCGCAACTTTGAAACTGGTACCCAAGCTAGCTGCTTTCTAAGTGGCTAACGTTGACTTCCTGCTGGTCATTTCATTGGTAGGTCATAGTTCGCGAAAGGTTGTTCTGACGTGACCTGTAATGGGATGTCCTCGTCGATAGCGAGAACTTGTATCTTATTTTAATAAGATTGAGGTAATCTAAGCATGTGAATTATCCTGTTTTCTTTATTTAAAGCATTATTGTTTATTGTTAAGCAAGTTTATCTCTGCAACCGTTGTAATATGCAGCTACCAGCCGATTCGTCTCGCATCAAAACACAGGCTGTGTACTCGTGGGCATATGACCACGGAGTACGCTGATTACTGTGTCGGATTATCGAGACTGATTAATGAGTGATTTCGGTAATTCGTTGCAAATTAGGTGTGTCGGAGTGCGAGACTGTCGGATTAACGGGTCTAAATAACACTGATTTAATCGGTTCCCATCATTAGTGTCGGATAAAGCCGATTGTCGGATTAACGAGTGTCGGATTAACGAGACTTGACTGTATAATGTGTGTCCAAATGTGGACATATCCTGAAATTAGAAGCAATATTCAGCTCATGCACACACACACACTTCAGCTGCAGGCAAATAACTGTGGGGTTAAACATCATGTTACGCCATGTATTTGACATATCACAGCTGTCCGCAATGCCAAATGCACTATGGCATATATTACACACCAAGGCTCAATAAAGTGAGCTGCATTTAGCACCTGCTGCTGCTACACTAGCCAGGTCCAACTGGACTCACTCACCAGCCTTTGACTACATAATCCAATTATAATTGCCTTTTGCAACACACAAAGGGTTCAGGAATATCTAGAGCTGAAACTCGTCACATGTGAGTGTCTACAAATGCCCTGTGTACTCAGGGAACAGACACTTGATGGTGAGCATGAGTGAATGGCCATATCACCATGCACTGAGAATAATCACATCTGTGTCAGGCAACCAAGTGGTTAATAGCAAGAGCAGTCATCCACATAGTCAGGGTATGTTGACCCACAACCTGCAATGCTTGCAAAACACGCAACCACCCAATCCTGTCAGTTTTGTGTTTTCAGAGGAATAAGGAATGAATGTTATTTAATACCACAGTCAACAATATTCCAGCTACATCAAAGTGACCTATAAATAGCTGTGTCTAGTCCAGATAAACCAGTGACTGACAGCATGAGCAACAATCACTGAGCCTGACCACCTCATCCTCTCTAGAGAGTTCGTTAGGAAGCAGAAGGTAATGGGAATCTAGGCTTCCAAGGGATCCTTCCACGGAATCCCCACAGGGACTGCCACGCTTGCCGGGAGAAGCAGTCAGGCACATTGTCAGAAAGAAACCCACCTGATCCCCGCGACTTCAGGGAACGGACCTCCTCCGAGAGCTTAGACTGGGCTTTTTCATTCACTTCAAGTTTGTTAGTCAGGTCTGAAAGGTTGCCACACAAAACATGTTAGAGAAATCTAGGTGAAGAAATTGTGAACTTACACCAACACCTTATCAATAATGCAATAGGTTCAAAACAGGTTATGAAATAATATTAAAGGTTTTGGTCCTGAAAACACAATTTTGTATCATTGAATGTAAGTTCACAAATATTTCAAGCAGTGAAAGGGACCACTCTCAACAACTCAAACCAAACCACACCCTCCCCTGCCAGTGCTGAATAGACATACAGAAAGCCATGGTTAACCACATCAAGGAACAGTTGAAACTGCTGGGTTACATCTTAACTTACTCAACACACAATCATGTCTGCCTTCAAGTCACATACTGTTTGGTGTGAAACGTGTGCCGTATATTACCGGTTTATGCCAAATGTTTGAGACTAAATTCAAAGGCATTAAAACGCAGGTGAGACAGTACCCTAAACCAATGTTCTTTAAAAGTATTTAGCAGACACTCAAATGTACACTGAGGCCTGTATATACAATGTTATACGGGTATTGGAAGAAACATTACAACAAAACTTAAAATCCTTACTTTTCAATCACATTTTGTGAAATATACACTTATAAACTTTGAGAGAGTGTCAAAATATAAGCCAGTTGATGACTTGATGACTTACTGATTGTGCATTCATAACAGAATGTCCTTGTCTGATTTAACCATGCTCTTCTGCATTTTACCCATGTACAGTAAAATATGTTTATAACAAACACACTTATACTAAACTGACGGATATTACACACTTAATTTTTGGTCCCGGCCATTTGCTGTATAGATGTTGTATATATGCTTATGACGAACTACGGTTATAACGAACTAAAATTAGTTGTCCATTTTTAGTCTGTTATAACTGTAGTTTACTGTACATGAATCTTATGGGGCTACAGCAGGGACAAATCAAGTGTGACAATACAGAAATGGTGCATCATCTAGTCATACACATGCGCAAGACACACAAGAATAACACACTCCATAGATTGTACATAACTGTCAATCTGTTTCATTGGGCCATCATTAAGAAATGTTTCAGACAACCCAATCAAATTTCCAAATGTCAGTTAGGTTTTTTTCTTATTGAAACAACCATAAAACTGAAGCAAATAAGTCACTGTTCTCATAACATGACACGCATGGCACTTGAAACTTTAGCTTCAGACAAAGTTGTTCATTTTCCAAATCAGGGGAGCAGTCTAGAAAACAAAATGTTCAGAGACAAGAACATACTTTTTATGTGGAAATATTATAATTGATCTACGGATTGCCCAAAACGAATCATTTTTGCTAGAGATGACAAGATTTGTATATGTCAACCTCTTTGTTTATTTGCCAGACAATGTTGCATCAGGTATTGTTATACCTGGAAGTGAGTGAGGGAGTATGGTTTTACGCCGCTTTTAGCAATATTCCAGCAATATCACAGCAGTGGACACCAGAAATGGGCTTCACACGTTGTACCTATGTGGGGAATAGAACCCTGGTCCTCAGCGTGATGAGCAAACGCTCTAACCACTAGGCTACCCCATCGCCCCCATACCTGGAAGTTATGTTATTATCAATGTGTGAGTGAATGAATGTTGTATTATGTTCCGCCAGCAGTATTCAAGCTGTTGTAAAGAATCCTGTAAACAGGTGGACTCGTGGTCAACTGCATGAGCAACGAGCAATCAGGATCAGCTGTCAGCATACATGACACACAATCGACCAGGTCACACAGTGTCACCATGTGATCCTCATGGATCACCACAGGGTTCACCATCAGAATTAACATAAACAAATGAGGAAGAGGATAATCTTCTGCAAGTTTTAACAATTTTACTCACATAAATATGTTTTGGACTTTGACAAAGTCCATTACAACCCTCCCATGAAACATCTTGGACGGAGATAAATGAATCCACAAATCACTGACTACATGATAAATAAACCAAGACAATGACATCATCACATCTCATCATTAAATTCAACATAGTAATGAAAAAATAAACTAAGATCACCACTCAAAGTTTTTGGCATCTATCACCCCAAAACTTTCTTATACTAACGACAAAAACACTTCTCTACACTATACTCATGCAAATATATCTGAATGTCACAATATACTGTTTCACATACCAAACAGACATAGATGCAACCAAGTATACTAAAGGCTGCAACAAATTCTATCATCTTTATATTTCTGTTGAATGTGCTAGAATGCTAGAATGCTAGAATTGCTAGAATGTGTTGAACATCCCAGACATGGACATAATCAAGCATTTCTTGTGTGTCATCAGTGTAAGGGGGATTGTGTGTCTGGGTGCCACACTGCCATCCCAGGTTGAGGGGTTCACCTGCGTAAACACTGCGAGCCAGCTAGGGCGACATTTACTATTAACTTTCTTTAATCATATTTGAAATAGTTGTAAGGTTTATAGGTTTGGTCAGAGCAGTGGACAATCTCATTTCCAGCATAATTTCCACAATAACATATGTTGCAATGGAGGATCAGTGAGGCAACATGAACCAAAAGACAAGACTGCTTGTACAGGGGTAACCTACCTGTGATGTTATCCTGCATCTTCTGCTTTTTGTTGTTTGTGTCTGTCAGTTCATCTTGCTGTGGACAACAACATCACTTCAACATCAAACATGTGCCAAACATTTGCTAATACATCAAACATGTGGCAAACATCACTCTACATCAAACATGTGACAAACAGCATCACTCATACATCAAACATGTGGCAAACATGATGAAATGTGGCAAACATCACTCTACTTCAAATATGTGGCCAACAGCATCACTCATACATCAAACATGTGGCAAACATCACTCAAACATCAAGCATGTGGAAAACAAGACCCTTCAAACATCAAACATGTGGCAAACAGCATCACTCACACATCGAACATGTGGAAAACAGCACCATTCATACATCACACATGTGACAAACAGAATCACACATACATCAAACATGTGACAAACATCACTCAAACATCAAACATGTGGAAAACAGCATCACCCATATACATCAAACATGTGGAAAACAGCATCACTCATACATCAAACATGTGACAAACATCACTCAAACATCAAACATGTGGAAAACAAAATCATTCATACATCAAACATGGAAAACAAAATCATTCATACATCAAACATGGAAAACAACATCATTCAAACATCAAACATGGAAAACAAGATCATTCAAACATCGAACATGGAAAACAACATCATTCAAACATCAAACATGGAAAACAAGATCATTCATACATCAAACATGGAAAACAAGATCATTCAAACATCCAACATGGAAAACAAGATCATTCAAACATCAAACATGGAAAACAAGATCATTCAAACATCAAACATGGAAAACAAGATCATTCAAACATCCAACATGGAAAACAAGATCATTCATACATCAAACATGGAAAACAAGATCATTCATACATCAAACATGGAAAACAAGATCATTTAAACATCAAACATGGAAAACAAGATCATTCAAATATCCAACATGGAAAACAAGATCATTCATACATCCAACATGGAAAACAAGATCATTCCTACATCAAACATGGAAAACAAGATCATTCAAACATCAAACATGGAAAACAAGATCATTCAAACATCCAACATGGAAAACAAGATCATTCATACATCAAACATGGAAAACAAAATCATTCATACATCAAACATGGAAAACAACATCATTCAAACATCAAACATGGAAAACAAGATCATTCAAACATCGAACATGGAAAACAACATCATTCAAACATCAAACATGGAAAACAAGATCATTCATACATCAAACATGGAAAACAAGATCATTCAAACATCCAACATGGAAAACAAGATCATTCAAACATCAAACATGGAAAACAAGATCATTCAAACATCAAACATGGAAAACAAGATCATTCAAACATCCAACATGGAAAACAAGATCATTCATACATCAAACATGGAAAACAAGATCATTCATACATCAAACATGGAAAACAACATCATTTAAACATCAAACATGGAAAACAAGATCATTCAAACATCAAACATGGAAAACAAGATCATTCATACATCCAACATGGAAAACAAGATCATTCATACATCAAACATGGAAAACAAGATAATTCAAACATCAAACATGGAAAACAAGATCATTCAAACATCAAACATGGAAAACAAGATCATTCATACATCAAACATGGAAAACAAGATCATTCATACATCAAACATGGAAAACAAGATCATTTAAACATCAAACATGGAAAACAAGATCATTTAAACATCAAACATGGAAAACAACATCATTCAAACATCAAACATGGAAAACAACATCATTCATACATCAAACATGGAAAACAAGATCATTCATACATCAAACATGGAAAACAAGATCATTCAAACATCAAACATGGAAAACAAGATCATTCAAACATCAAACATATGGAAACAACATCATTCATACATCAAACATATGGAAAACAACATCATTCATACATCAAACATATGGAAAACAACATCACTCATGTGGCACAGTAATGGACAAAATGATGAACTCTTATGCGTTTACAAATTACACAAAGTTCATCAAGTATTTTGAGATAAATTGGCAACCTAATACATCCACCAACCCAACAAGCCCTCCAGCCCATCCTCCCCTAACAACTAGGCAACATATTAAAATATATTTTGAAAATTAAATCAACCATTTTAAGAACCACAAGAGAATCAACAGGGCAATTTACACATTTTTCTGAGCATGAACTCAGTTAAAAAATGACACCATATAGGCAGACTCATAAATAAAAGAACTTGCCAAAGTATAACATGGGCTGATTGTTATGCACATTCACAAAAATGGTCCCCAATATTCTTAGTACCCAAATAATATTTCCTTGTCATACACCTTCCTTTAACACTAGTGCACTGGTCACCGTACAACTTTGGTGTATGTGAATCTACATCCTATACAAAGAATAGATCAAATTTCATTATGATGTCCACATAAACAAATTACTCATGGCTAAAAAATCAATATCTTCACACTTTCATGATACACATAAATACTGATACATACTTTTATCATCCACATCAAATACAAAGAAAAGCTTTAACACACAACAGCCAATTATTTTGTTCAACAATACCTTACATGTTAATAACAAATCTATAGGTACAAAAACATTTTATCATTTTTTAAACATATCAATAATGTTTGAAAGAATTAAAGCATAAAGTTCTATCCTTTTGAATGAAATATCATATAAAGTACCCCATACCCCTGAAAACTCTGATCTCAGGCCCAACTGACTGACACATGTACTCAATTTAATTTCTGCTCAAGTAGTTCTTAAAAATACACATAAGACACTTTCCCTGCAAAAACGTTTCAATCATTGAGAGCAATCATTTTCTTATTTATCCTCCAGTAGAATGGGTTCATATGAAACATGTTCTACATCCACATCAAAAACCTTATCCTACAGACTGCTCGTATGACGGGCTTCCCGCTAAGTGTATAAGAGCATGCTCTGTCAATGACTAATGAATACCTGCACGCTGCTGAGTTTATGCTGTAATATAATACTACTGTATGATGGGCAGATGAGTAGCATGGCTCAGTGACAAGTCTTAAAGAAGAAGAAGAATCACAAAACGCTGCACGCTTAAACAAATCACAAATTAGTGAACATGTCAAAACAACATAGGGTGAAATATTGACCGGGGAGAATGTGTCAGCCCTGCCAGATAGTCTGTGCAAAAGAACTTACAGTCTTCTTATTGAACCTGTCCTTTCCATCTCTTTCAGCAGATATTACTTTTTGCATATGGGCTGTCATAAACTAAGCTTTCTTGATCAAAAGAAGACATTTTATTTGACTTTGGCTTCGGACAAATGGCTAAAGTTGCAGACTGATAAAATAAGTCAAAAGCGTAAAAACATTTTGAAAAGGTGTGTAAAGTGTAAAAAATTGTCTCAACTCTGTGGACTGAAGCTGACAGTTTTCCGTGGTCACAAATACAACAGTATAACAGGTGAGGATCAGGCAGGGCACAGGAAAACAGTATACTTCTTACCACTTCAATTTTTTTTAAACCTATTTATGATCATATATGTCAATCTCCAATTTCATTTTTCAATAATGTTTAATATCTAATGCATGAATAATAATAATACTTTTATAAATATTTGCCCTCGCTGTATGTCCTGTGCCCTTCTCTGATGATTCACGGCAAGTGTTATAAGCCTCTCACACACTGCATAAGTAACACTCTCAACATCAACATCATGTAACACTTTTTACCCAATACAATAGCTGATAGCAGGTTCTGAAGAAGACATTTTAACAAATGTGAGATTCTTTACGTCTATTATCTCAATTAATCACATAATTTTACTAACAATAAAGAACCTGATAGAAAATTTCTCAAAATGTTCATTAATCTTAAAACCTAAAACAAGACATTTTACTGAATCTAGAGTGAAGGCTGCATTAGTCTTTTTCTTTTACAAATCACAGTTCAACTTCAGAAAATTTTCAAATCATTTGCCTTGGTTCAGGATATGAAGGGGAGATAACCTTTAACAAACTTAATTCAGCATCATGTGACACAATGGCAAATGACAGTTTGTCTTCCCTGCTGGTCCATCCATCAAAGGACTACACATATATAGCAGTGATTGTGTACTCCCAATCACATGAACCTATTCTCACCAGAAAGCCCTGTGACAAGTACACGATAACTTCATTGAAGTGACTGTTGTTTTATGCTGAAGTCAGCAATATTCCTGTTACATCGCGGCGACCTGTACTGGCCAAACCAGTTGGTGATAGCATGAGCATCAACCATGTTGTAAAGGAACACTCAACCAGGTCACACTGATAACTACCAGACCCTCAGTTAATCATCTCTTGTGACAAGCTTGAATACGAAATTCCTACTGGGTAACGTCACAAGGGGAGAACTCATAAGAACATTCAACCCAGCTATTCACTCTACATACAGTAACTCTAACAAGTGCCAATGTCTCTATACTTGTGTCATACTCCACAAAGCAATCTTGGTGCTACAATGATCAGAACTCCCTTTAATGTTCTTGGTTTACAGATTTCATGTGTGTGACAAACTCTTGTCAGCATGGGGCAAAAATAATATAATAAATAAGATAATTAATGATATTGTTTGTTCTTCAAAAAGTTATTTGAATATGAGCTAGTGAAGTTTGTCTTGTTTAATCTGTTGTAACCTATTGTCTTGTGGTTCAGCTGAGTGGATGCACAATTCTTTTATTGTGCTTGCATAAAAAAAAGTATTTTCAGACATATTTTTCCACTTGTCCTTTTCTTAGGGCTTGCAAAATCTGTAAACCAATTAAGAAAAAGCTGTTTTGCCTTTGTATGTTTGTATTATCTTATTATGCTGATATTCTTGAATGTCATATCCAAATAATTCTAAGCATAAAAACATTGGCAGAATAATATCCTTAAATTTTAACATGATGAAATTTATTCGTTAAGATTATTTCATAATTGACACAGGTTGAAAAACTCATCAGACAAGCCCGTTTCATGCAAACCTCAATCTGAAAACAAACTGCATTCAGGGGTGGTGGACAAGTCAACATGGATTAACATAGGAAGGGAAAGACCACACAAAGCAATATTGTCCAGTATCCAAATACATCCAGGATATATGGAAGACAACTCAGACCAAAAAATATAAACAAATTTGCTTCAGTGCCAAAAATGGCATGCATGTCTTCACCTGTATTTGCCACACATGATATGAAAATTACTTTCCACCTACATTCTTACCCCCATATTCACTACTTTTTACTAAATTTAACATTTATTGGTACATAACAGATCATATTTATCAAATGTACAATAACTGGAACAACTTGATTTTGATTTTGAGATTTTGTTATAGTCTACTGCCCCTTCATGAATAATCATTTGTGCCATGTGTGAGACATTGATATTTGTATATTAATAACATAACTACAGGATTGTTATTAAATGTACATTGGTACCATAATAAAGCAGTGTCTCACTTGAATCATCTTGCTAGGTCTCCCTCTTTTACATATATTCTCTCAGATTTAATACTTATAAGACATGAATATACAAATTCAAAATTCAAACAGGATTTTAGTTTTACTTTCAAATATTGCTTATAAATATTTAATTTCTTACAATTTTGAAATTCACTTGTTAATCACATCTGATTATTCTCAAACAATAAAGACAACAAAATGTCTCTTCCATCACCAGACATGACACACAATGCTGAGTATTTTAAACAAAACAGAATAATATGCACATGGATATTTTGTTCACAAACAATGCCTGGAGCATGCATCAAAACACATCACTAGCTGCTCTAAGTTGAGTATAGTATCAAGCAAACAGTTCCTGCTAGCTGTCCAACATTCACTTGTTAAAAGTGTGGATCAAAGCTAAGCCAATCACAAAAGGGTTGAAAATACATGATGCATAACAAAATTGGTTACTTGTTCATGGCAATTTCGGATGAGTAAAACAAGGGAGGCGATTTTGATCTTTCTTGTTATTAAATAACAGCAAACAATCCTTCTTAATGTATGCATAATTGCTGCCCGTGAATAGATAGTTGTTTTACAATGAAGGTAATTTTGTGGATATATAATTTGCTTCCTATGAACTCATCATCATAAAATAACATCTACTTTTCTCAGAAAAACAGAGACAGTGATAGGTATGGACTTTGGCATTAATATCTAATTTTGAAACTGGGTACAATTATCTCTTTATCAGAGTGAAACATCTTTCATTGAAAAAGTCATTTCTACAGAGTGGCAAAACTATAAAAAAAAACATTATGCTGATGACAATTAAAACATGCAGTAATCAATGCAATTGTCTTCAGTGTGATAACAAACATTTTATTTTCAAACTAGAGCAGCCAGATATATAAGATACTGAAGTGCTTGATATTACTGTGTGGCCTACCCTTACCTATGTATTGATGAGGTTAGTATGGGGGCTACACTAGTGTTAGTGGCGAACGAAGTTTGTCTCGTCTTCAAACAGATGCATCAGGTCGCGCAACCCTCGCAGCTAAGGGAGATGGAGAGTAATTATTCATTAATAACATCAGCAATTCTCATGATCTTTCACAAGTTTCTTGACCTTAAATATCATATGTAAATCCAAAACAACTTCAACAGCACAAACATTGATTTGTTAGAAACACATACCAAAATAAGACATAACATTAATCAAAATAGTTTGCCCTAGCTTTCTGTCATCTAGTGAACATTCTTGCTATGATTTTATTTTCCTTTCATGAAACAGACATATCTGAAGTCACATCTTTCCACTGTACTCCAGACTTCGCATTAAAAATGTCAGATTGAAACTTGTAAAAGTTCAACATAAGATAGCTTAAAGAAGAAGATACATTTCTCCAATGACATTTGTAATGACCAAGTCAACTGTACAGCCAACTGTAAGTAACCCAGCGTGCTGCTGTGGTGACCCCGCACACAGGCAAACAGGCACACACAGGCACACACAGGCACACACAGGCACACAGGGACACTACACTGAATGCTGACAACTCCTCACTGGGCCATGCTACTCGGGTACTGCCTCACCATCATCTTGTGATAGATGAACGAAGCTAAATGAACGATTCAGGTTGAAGTGCAGTATCTATTTTGACTTGGACACAAAACCAATCATGGCATGCAAAAGATCAGCAACCTAAAGAATTCAATATCATTCAAATATTTCTACGCAGATGTTGTTTATGGTGGTTTGAAGCCTTGCAGAATGTTTTCAGTAAAACAGATTCAAAATCTTAAAAAATGGTGGAAAAGTGATGAAAAAAAAGCAAAACTCAAGCAAAGCCAGACAAATAGATTTTCAAGATGACAAAAAATAGCAACTTAAGTAAGTTTAAACTTTGATTTTTCTTAAAAAAATACCTTGATTTTACTAGAAAACCTCATATTCATACTCATTGAACAAAGAAAGATCATATATGCATATACAGATGTTTTTGTCATTACTAGTAGTAACCTAAACAGTAACACGATGTAAAGGCAATCCACATTTACAAAAAAATTATTTATTGTTTGATGGTATAGCAAAGATACAGTGACTCCCATCTGGGGGGAATCACACATTATAGAGACTGTCTATGAGAGTCTAGCATGTACTACCAACATAGGTCTTATCCACGTATTCTAGTCAGTCTGCAAGACACTAGGCCTACAGCTAGCCTACAACATACCACTTCTACCAGCTTGTCCTGGAGCTGTTTAATCTCCTTCCTCTGTGACGACAAGGCCTCCTCCAAATCCACCACCCGGTTCGTCTTCTCTGCAAGATCCATGCTCACCTGGCTTGTCTAAAATTGAGACATCATGGTCAAAGGGATATAACACCAAACATTTTCATTCTCAGGTTTTTACAGCGCTAAATTGTATAATTTGGAACAAAACATACAGGTATGTATTGGGTTTTCCTATGTTAAATTAAGCATCATCAAGTCTACAGACATAAGGGCTCTCCATTGACAACACAGTTGGGTATCTCCATTCCACTGTGAAAAGTGCATATGTTGAGTTGGTTATCAACTTCAATAAAGCAACCACTGATAATAGCCTTTTAAGAATGACACTGTTCATATGTTCAAACATTGTTTTTGACATCAATATATTCTATCAGCATCTATGATGGCACTGAAAGTGAAACACGTCAATGCATATTCTTCAAGAAAAGAAAGCAAAGTCCTGAATGGCAGCACAACATTCCTCGTGAAGCAACATATATTGCTCCTCCATTGGTGAGGGAGGGAGGGAGGGAGGAAGGGAGTATGGTTTTACGCCGCTTTCAACAATATTCCAGTAATATCACGGCGGGGGACACCAGAAATGGGTTACACACATAGTACCCATGTCGGGAATCAAACCTGGGTCTTTGGCATGACGAGCAAACGCTTTAACCACTAGGCTACCCGACCGCCCCTCTATTGGGGGAGAGAGGAGCACCAAATATCAAGTTCTCTCTGATTTAGCTGCGGTTAAGCTGTGACAATCAGATGTAATAGTGCCTTGAAATGAGTAAGTTTTAAATTACCTATAAGTATTTCCATGCTCCTTGTATGAGGGCATGTCAGCATGTCAGCCTCAAGGAAGCCACAGAGACCGATGCTGAAGATATCTACAAGTGTGGTGAAACCAGTGAACGGGGGTGCAAACAGACCGACAATCATAATCACAGCCAATATGGGATTCAAACCTTTGATGCCAGAAATATTTCGGTTGGATTGCCGATCTAACGAACTGTACTTGATACACATCCTCCATGACCTTCTCCTACCTTAGCACCTTCCTCGAGTCTTGACGCCTCAAACGTCTTAATCTTGTTCTCAGCCTGGGTGAGTTTGTAGGTGAGTTCCTCCATCTGATCCAAGTAGGTTGTCTGAGTTTCATCACTAGTCTTCAGTTTTGTCTGTTGCTGGGCAACCATTTCCTGTCCAATTCAAAAATTCAGTCAATGTCTGCAAACACCAAGGCGGATGTCGATTTTGTTACATGAGTTTGATTGGACTGTGCATAGACTTGTTAGTCCAGCAAAACATAACTTCATAATTCCAGCCTAGTCTGGCAAGGGCTAAAATTGGACTTTTATGGTCAGTAAACTCCCTTGCCTCGGGAAGATGAGGGGCCAAAGGTGTCCATTTAACATTAGTCTTGAAGTTTCTTGAGATAGAATATCTGCCGGTAAAGTCAAAACTAAGAACTTATTTCAAATAGTTTTACTCATTCACATCTGGCAATATTACATGTGTGACAGTAAACTATCTTTAACACTGCATTACATTTAACACAACTAACCTTCAGGTGCAACTCGGCAATGGAGTTTGGCTACTTACTCCCCACTTTTTGCTCTCCGCCATTGGAAATGTTCCGTTCAATCAGGGTTTTATGCAAAGCACAAATGTGCCGAGGATGCACAATAATATTCAATGCACCTACAACGCATCAAGTGCAGATAAAGGTGTCTTATTTCATCCATCAATCATGACCACTGTCCACATGATCATTGATTCATTCCTGACTCTAAAGTAATTATGAAAACATACAGTATACTACACCATCACATTACTTTACAGGACCCTCATATCGCCTGCAAGGAGCCTTAAAATTATCATTTATATTAGTCAAGGTAAAACCTTCATTATTTTTTAATATCCCCAATCATCAAAAGGCACCAGTTTACCACTGGACTAATCTGCATAACAAGTTCATTCTAAGTAAGGATAAGAATTTACTTAGTACTCCAACTTCTAAATACCTATCAAAGAAGTTTATTCTAGAAACATTCAACCATTTTGGAGTTCTTCCCCCGGAGACAGAAAACAGACGGCTGATGGACAGATATGCTGATGGCTATATTCCCCATTTTTCAAAACAGGGAGACAACAAGTGATGTGGCACTACAGCTACAGTAGGTCCATACCTGTATCCTGGTTCTAGACTCACCTTGAGAGCTGCCAACTCCTGCTCCAACTTGTCAGCTCGCTCCTTCTCACGCTTATGGCCGCGTTCCAGCTCCCGCAATTTGGCCTCATCTTCTTCAGTTCGACACTGACAGAAAATTATGATCAAATGTAAACAAGATGAACACAAAGGAAGCTCAGTCGAGAGTGAGTGGATGTTGTCTTACCGGTACATCACGGCACATAACCAAGCCTAGGTAAGGCAAACACCTGGTTCATAACATGAGCAATGATGAACAGTCTCAGATAATGACCAGCCAGGTCACATATAGTAATAATATTAACCATTCACTCCTGATTATCCAGTTGACAAAGACAATGAGGGGATACCAGGTATCCACATAGGAAGTTTCTTCATCAAGTGTTCTGATCTCTATACAGTATACTGCTCCCTTACCTCCAGATCATCCTTGCTGATTACTTCCTCCTCAATCTGGAACTGCAGATCTTCCACCTTCCTGGGAACACATCAAGATTGGGAATCACTCAACATAGGGCTCCAGTCCCAGAACTTGTGTTCAGGTAGCATAGCTTATAATAAATACAGCATGTACCTCACTGCCTGGGGCATATGTTTGTTGATATACTTGTTTTCCTAGACATTCAGATAACTTTTTTACACAGACAAGCTATCACATTGAAACACTTACCTAAATGAGTCGCCAGAAGAATGACATTGTCCAAATAGGGTTTTCGTCACAATGATAGACTTGTCTTCATGGGGGCTATTGTCACAATGATACACTTGTCCTAACGAGGGCTACTGTCACAATGATATACTTGTCCTAATAGGGGCTATTGTCACAATGATACACTTGTCCTAGTGGGGGCTATTGTCACAATGATACACTTGTCCTAACGAGGGCTACTGTCACAATGATATACTTGTCCTAATAGGGGCTATTGTCACAATGATACACTTGTCCTAATGGGGGCTATTGTCACAATGATACACTTGTCCTAATGGGGGCTATTGTCACAATGATACACTTGTCCTAACGAGGGCTACTGTCACAATGATATACTTGTCCTAATAGGGGCTATTGTCACAATGATACCCGGGTACACTTGTCCTAGTGGGGGCTACTGTCACAATGATATACTTGTCCTAATGGGGGCTATTGTCACAATGATATACTTGTCCAAATGGGGGCTACTGTCACAATGATATACTTGTCCTAATAGGGGCTATTGTCACAATGATATACTTGTCCTAGTGGGGGCTATTGTCACAATAATACACTTGTCCTAATGGGGGCTATTGTCACAATGATACACTAGTCCTAATGGGGGCTATTGTCACAATGATATACTTGTCCTAATGAGGGCTATTGTCACAATGATACACTTGTCTTCATGGGGGCTATTGTCACAATGATATACTTGTCCTATTGGGGGCTATTGTCACAATGATATACGTGTCCTAATAGGGGCTATTGTCACAATGATATATGTGTCCTAATGGGGGCTACTGTCACAATGATATACTTGTCCTAATAGGGGCTATTGTCACAATGATATACGTGTCCTAATGGGGGCTATTGTCACAATGGTATACGTCTCCTAATGGGGGCTATTGTCACAATGATATAATTGTCCTAATGGGGGCTATTGTCACAATAATACACTTGTCCTAATGGGGGCTATTGTCACAATTATACACTAGTCCTAATGGGGGTTATTGTCACAATGATATACTTGTCCTAATGAAGGCTATTGTCACAATGATAGACTTGTCCTAATGGGGGCTATTGTCACAATGATATACTTGTCCTATTGGGGGCTATTGTCACAATGATATACGTGTCCTAATAGGGGCTATTGTCACAATGATATACTTGTCCTAATGGGGGCTATTGTCACAATGATATACTTGTCCTAATGGGGGCTATTGTCACAATGATACACTAGTCCTAATGGGGGCTATTGTCACAATGATATACTTGTCCTAATGAGGGCTATTGTCACAATGATACACTTGTCCTAATGGGGGCTATTGTCACAATGATATACTTGTCCTAATGGGGGCTATTGTCACAATGATATACTTGTCCTATTAGGGGCTACTGTCACAATGATACACTTGTCCTAATGGGGGCTATTGTCACAATGATACACTTGTCCTAATGGGGGCTATTGTCACAATGATATACTTGTCCTAATGGGGGCTATTGTCACAATGATATACTTGTCCTATTAGGGGCTATTGTCACAATGATATACGTGTCCTAATAGGGGCTATTGTCACAATGATATACTTGTCCTAATGGGGGCTATTGTCACAATGATAGACTTGTCTTCATGGGGGCTATTGTCACAATGATACACTTGTCCTAGTGGGGGCTATTGTCACAATGATAAACTTGTCCTAGTGGGGGCTATTGTCACAATTATATGTGTGTCCTAGTGGGGGCTGCTGTCACAATGATATACTTGTCCTAATAGGGGCTATTGTCACAATGATATACTTGTCCTAATGGGGGCTATTGTCACAATGATATACTTGTCCTAGTGGGGGCTACTGTCACAATGATATACGTGTCCTAATGGGGGCTACTGTCACAATGATACACTTGTCCTAATGGGGGCTATTGTCACAATGATATACTTGTCCTTTTGGGGGTAATCATCAGAATGATATACTTGTCTTAATGAGGTAATCACAACATGACAATACATTACTACATAAGAGTGAGTGAATGTTGTTTAACACACTGACCTCCTCTCTTCCTCCAGCTTGACAGTCATTGCCTTCTTCTCCTTCTCATACTCCAGGACAATGGCCCTCAGCTGCAGGATTTGTGTCTCACTGTCAGCCAGGATCCGTTCCTTGTCCTGCCTCACGTGGGTCAGTTCACCCTCAGCCTATACATACAAGCTCATAGTCTATGGTCAAACTGGACATACAAGCTCATAGTCTATGGTCAAACTGGACATACAAGCTCATTGTCTATGGTCAAACTGGACATACAAGCTCATTGTCAACGGTCAAACTGGACATACAAGCTCATAGTCTATGGTCGAACTGGACATACAAGCTCATTGTCAACGATCAAACTGGGCATACAAGCTCATAGTCTATGGTCAAACTGGACATACAAGCTCACAGTCTATGGTCAAACTGGACATACAAGTTCATTGTCAATGGTCAAACTGGACATAACTCTCACAGTCAATGGTCAAACTGGACATACATTTAATTGTCGAACTGAACACACACACATAGAGTGAATAGTCATACTGAATATTGTACACCAATAAATGGTCTTCAACACTCAGTCAAATAGGCATGTTCTCCTCTGTGGTCACAAGAAAGTTATCTCCCTTACCTCATCCACCTGCGCAGCTGCCCTTGCCACTTCAGCTCTTTCGAGGTCTCGCTCTCTCAACAGTTGTTCTATATGCTCTTCCTTTTCCTTAAGTGCTTTCTGCAAAGTGTCCATTATAAACATGCAGATGAAAACAGAACACTGGTATAATAATTTTACTCTATGCAGTCGAGGGTTCTGAAATTCTAACATTACCCAAACATCAGGCAACAATTAAGCACTTGTGGTTTATCTCATACAATGATTCAGGCTTGCAAACATGTTGGTCCCTTGTGGGAATTCCCTGACAGAAAACATGCCCAGCACCCAATGCTTGTCGTATGAAGTTAGCTGGTACAATGTGCGACCTGTCTGATTGTGTTATTGAAACCATGATGCTCGCGCTGTCAACCACAGGCTTGTATACTTCAGACTTGATAGAGTACTGTGTTTACAACTGTCTCAGGGAGACATTTAACTGTGTGTTGTGATAGTCAGACATGTCTTACCATGGCATCCATTAAGAGTGTGTGTTGTGTCTTACACAGCTCTCAGCAATATTACTGCTGAGGACATAGGATCACCCAAATCACTGAGCCTCACCACCCAAGTAGACTTGGATGACAAGTACAGGTTGCTGGGGACCAATTTTAACTCCCCATGGGGGCATTCTGTGAGAAATTAATTCACTATCAATGCTGCGTGAGTACAATAAGACTTGATCAGCAAGCTAATACATCTTGTTAATCAGTGATGACTCCAGCATCAAGTAGCGCCTACCAGTAAATAACAACAAGCATTGGGAACTTGGACCTTTTCTACAGTCTTCCTCAGGTGATGAATGTTAACGAAAATTATGGAATACATTTTGATAAATTGTTGTCTTCTTCACACTGAGTCTCCTTGCTGACAATCAATCAGCACTGTCTGATTGTCAAAGCTCCTAGAAAAACTCTAGATAATCATATGATCATCCTCTTGTACAAATCAATGTTCTGAGGGCCGGATATTACTCCTGCTACTAATGAAACATTGTCTACTCTAATTCTTTCTACCATATCAAGTTCTATGGTATAATGCATTTACTTCCAGTGTGTCATCTGGGCGGGCAGACTAATGGTCTGAGGGCTGTGGAAGGCCATAATGACCAGAGCAACATCTGACATCATGGCTTTCCAAATTATGGCACAACATCAAGGACACATAATCCCCCAAGTTTCCACTTGTAAGGAGCACCAGAATCTTTGTGAATACCGCCCCAGTACTTCTGTTTTCAGCATACTGACTGAAGGTTGTTTAACAGTCAGCAATATTGCAGCCAACCATCAGTTGTTGCCCATACAACGATGAGTTGTATGGGCATCCAACTACAGAGTACGAAGAAACACAAAGTTACATTTATAACAACCTGATCCTCATGTTAGCCAGTTCTATCCTGTATCAGCCTCTACACGGAACATATACTTCTTCATCCACAATTTGGGAACACAAAAGTATTGACTCCTCAGAGTTTTATATTACAAAATCAAAGTCTATATTTTTGTAAGACTGTTCTTATTACCTCTGAAATAACCTCTTGAAAACTTCCCCTATTAATTAACTGGATAGGTTCTGTACAAGTGTAGTAAGATACTCGATATACAAGAGCTCTGCAGGTTACAGAATGTATTAGCCAGAGACACCCACCACCTTATATCATATCACTGATGATACTCATGCTGATGTTTTGTGCACATGACTATACAATTACACTGGAATATCATTCTGTGATGGAAACTGACCAGGTGAAGAAGCTAGGTTTTGCTTAATAGTTTGATGCACCTATGCTAACTATAGATCTGTTTTCTTAGACATGAGAGCATGAATAAGTTTTAATGCCAATTTTAGCAAAGAATCTTAACAACAGGGGTTCAATGGTCTGTCACCACATGACCAGAAATACTTCTCAGCCCAAATGTTAAACATTTAGTGTGTAGTTGAAATATGATACAAGAGTTGGTCCTTCTCAGTACATTATTTCCTGCTGTTGTATTCACTACCCTCCATCAACTGATTTCTACCATCAACCTGAGCATGAGTGAGTGAGTTATTAGCAATACCAGTTGGGGACACCAGAAATGAGCTGCCCCATGTGGGAAGTTGAAGCCATGTGTTCAGCATGATGGGTAGGTGTCATCCCCTCCCCCACTTCATGCCTCCCTTACAAGACTCTGCTAGGAAGTGAATACTTCGGAGAGAATACAGCAGAACTGTCTCTATTATACATTTGCATGCTGACTATAAAATCTGGACAGACTATTAACAGCATTTAATTTTAGCCATTAACATGATTAAACAAATGTTACATTACCCTTTTTTCAACAGGGATTTCTTGATACACTTCATAAGCATGAGACAGAATATACAGTCAGATAACCTTCCCACCTATCTTACAAGGAGTGTTCCGATTCAGCACATATTGATTTTTGTCTCCTAAGTCAGAATGATTCATCAATATGACATCATTCATGCAAGTCCACTGATTTTAGAAAACATTAGATTGTACAGCCAATATTTCTTTCTATTCAAAGAACTTGTGTAACAAGCACATGTTTGAGCATCACCTTGGTTATCTAAGGATTGTTGTGTCACGCTGACACATCCATCTCCTCTATATTGCAGCCAATGATGAGAAAAGAAAGTCTTACATAAGAGCCAGATTAAACCTGATCCCTCTTGAAAAACTATACACTTTAATCACAGGTGAAAAGACAATGACAGTAATATGCAGGAAAACAAATTAACAAGATATTTATCCTCTAGTTCCATACTATTTGAAATATATTTAGACTCACAAACTCATGGACAACATATGCTTCTCATCAGTGTCAGGTATGACTCCAACCTAATGGGTTTGACCAGTATTTCAGCTGTCTCATGTTGTATCAGTGATGAGTGCACACTTTGGCAACTGATGGAAACCAATGTTTGAAATAGATTGACCAAGGATCATAATCAGGGTAAATCTGGGATCAGCAGATCCTGGTACAAGGGATGCAACACTTTAAACCACTGGTATGAGGGTAAGAGCCAAAGGAATAATTGTCTTTGCCATAATCATTGTCCAAACAAGCCTGTAAATATACTGGAGGAGTCGTTAACCCTGGATGTACAGTTAAACACAAATTCTACAATGATCATTATAATAGGTTATGAGGTCACAATTTGTGTGGTAAATGTTTAATTCTATGAAAACATAAGCAATCATCATCCAGTGACACTGGTGATATCACCCCAATATATGTGTGCAATACGCCTCTGTGCAGGGCACTTGGAGATATTCTATTTGAAACTAGTTCCACAAACCTTGGTTCCAACAAGTGTTTACCTACAATGGTTTAAGGTTAGGGTTAGTTAATTTGTTTCTTTGTTGTTTTACGCCGCACTCAGCAATATTCCAGCACATGACGGTGGTCTGTAAATAATCAAATCTGAACCGACAATCCAGTGATTGATGTCAAGAGCAGTGATCTACACGGTTGGGATACAATGACATGCATCAATTAAGTCAGCGACCCCATCAGTCGCCTCTAAAGACGAGCATGGGTTGCTGAAGACCTATTCACTACCCAGTTCTTCACGGGTCGGGGTGGTTATTGGCAGCCTGGTGGTTAAAGCTGTGGCTTGTGCCACAGGCACAATGTGTAAATCCCATGTATGGGGTTTCCTTGCTGTTACATGGCTGGAATATTGCTAATAACTCACTACCATGGATAGGATATCAATACCATAGACTTTCACTCCTTTATCAGATTTGGCTTAGATAATAGGTTTTCATTAACTATCATATAGTTAAACATATTTAATTTCCCTTCATGAAACATACATATTTTGATTTCAACATTTCAACATAACAAAATTTTAAAAATTTGATCATTTAACTCTTACATTCCACAATACGTTTGTGATGAGATGAATACGACAAAAATACATCTAAAACAATTCAGAACTCTATAGACTTATGCCCCCATTTCACTACGACCACGAATATCCTGAATCACCCCGAATCGGAAAGTTTTCATGTTCGTAGATAAATCTCAATCATTTCTTGAAGATCTTAAATGAATCTTATTTGATTCCAAAACATTTGTACAGTTTACGGGAGTTTGTCTAATCGGTGAGAAAGTGTTTGTTTGTCAAAAACTTTTGTGGAAGGGCCCCCGAATTGCAATTTCGTGGCTGTATCGTAATCCATTCGTAAATAAGAATTAAGTAAGAACAACATTTGGCATGTTCGTAACTTAGTTGTAGGTGATTCTTACAATTTGTGCATGATACGTACATGAATTTTGAAATAGTACATGTTTCTTAACCCATTCCTGGCATTCTTCATATTTTTCAACACGATTAGCCACGAAAGATTGTATTATTGGCCGAATCATCACGAATTTCGAAAGTTACCGATTCGGGCTGATTCGTAGTGAAAGTGGGGCATAAGAGAAGTTTTCAGCCAGATCTAATTGCATCATGAACCCCCTATATTAATCATGGACTATTCTCCTTAGGGTTGTCAGTATGGGTGAATTAGACTGACCCACTCACCTGGAGGGCAGATGTGGTAGCAGACAAGTTAAGTGAGCTTGGTCTTTGGCCGCTTTTGGAAGCCTGCATGTTAGTTAAAGTAGATATATGCATGAGTGATGGCAGTTAGTCAAAGAGTATACAAGGTGAGGTCTATTTATATAAATATGAAGAGGAAAAGTTAAACCTATATCCTGCTGCAGTGGTAGTCCTGATAATTTGCTTAACATTTTATTTTCATGCCACTTTAGCAGCAACCAATTCTCAGCTCTCATTCGAGTTCACCTGTCCTTTGAGAATAACTGCCAGTCAGCAATACTGTCCAAGGAATACACCTCATAACAGCATAAAAACTGTCACCATTGCATCTGAACTAAGAGCAAAACTGTCATAGGAGCAGAACTGTAGTCCTCAGTTCACCTGTCCAAAGGACAAACGATCATAGAAGACAACTGACGTCAGAGTACAAGAGCATTACTGTCGTAAGAGTCTGAGAAGTGATGTTAAATAGGGTGAAATAGGGTGAAATAGGGTTTAATGTTGTGTTCAAGGTTACTGCACTTATATAGTGATGTGCATGTGGGTGTAGGTGTATGTGTGTATTTCTGCTTGTACTAGTCCAGACTTATATCAATTTTATAGTGCTAGCCCACTGAGATACCATGCCGCAGTTTAACATGAATACCTCACTCAGACACAGCATATTGACTCCGAGCCGACCAGTCCTTGCTTTAGCCCCTTAATGCAGGCAGGGTAACCACAAGTACCATCTTTTAATTTTTTGGGGTATAATACTGCGGGGGTTCGGAGCCTGAACTTTCTGCTCTCTGGGCGGATACTCTACCACAAGACTGTGGAGGCGGTCTAAGAGTCTTCGAGAACAACTTTTGTCACACTAATTAAACTGTAGCTGCCATTTATTTGAGATCCATATCATTAAAAGGAAATCCTGAAACATTTTTATGTGTCTTTCAAAATCTGATATGCTTGAGTGATCATCAGTGAAGCATTAGGAGCTACGTCTGTTTGGATACTGTGTCTTACTGCAGCCTGTAAATTATTGGACTACACGCAGCAGCAGGATTAAGGCAAAACTAGCAAGATGTACCCCAAGACAGCCAGTATTGATTTTACTTTTCAACATCTTTTACACAATCCTTCATGAAGTATATTTAATAGCTGAAACTCGGGATACGTCTTGAGTAATATTACACAGTTAAATAGCTTGAATGAGAGAATATGTACACAGACTTAATCAAGTAGATAAATGATTAAACCAAACCTCAAAATTTGATTGGTTCATCTGTTAAGAAAAGTTAAATTCATGTTAATCACTTTAGTGGATTTATTACCATGATTACACAAGTGGAAATTTGCAGACAGAAAAATGACAAAATTGAACTCTTTACCATTGTAAACAATATTTACCAA
Organism: Haliotis rufescens; assembly: GCF_023055435.1. Classification (NCBI taxonomy): domain Eukaryota; kingdom Metazoa; phylum Mollusca; class Gastropoda; order Lepetellida; family Haliotidae; genus Haliotis; species Haliotis rufescens. The sequence continues at coordinate 7,044,329 of NW_025963835.1, read as the reverse complement.
CATGACATATTGATCTTGATGACGATATCTATGAAGCAATGATCTAAACACTGCAGTACTAAATCATGCACATGCACAAAGAAGATACAAATGTAACATTCATTAAGAATATGTTTAACAGACCGTCTAAAATTATATATAAAGATTGAATATCTACATGTCCAGTAAACAGATTAGTTAGCAAGGGATCTGCATTGAAATTAATTTGTGTAGGAAACATTTTGACCGGTGATAAAAACCAATAGTCCTGAATGCTGTGATACTGGTAATATCAGAGGAGTGTCAACAGAACTGCCACTTACTCCATTTCAAACTGGGACCTCGAAATGCATTAATATCATGATCTTCAAAATGATAAAGCTTTTTGCAGGAAATAAAGTGTTCACCATTTTTAGTTTCTGACACGGAGTCATTATCAATCGTGAAAAGGACACTGGGGAACGTTTTGAACATCTATGTCTGTGCATCAAGATGTGAACAGCTCAGTACGCCATGACTGAAGGACATTACACAAGGTCATCATTGAAAATGATGAACGAATCCAAGTGTAAACTCTCTCATGAGCAGGGAAAAACAACTAACTTTTCTTAGCACTTGCCCAATGATGACAACAAATAGGCACACTGTTGAAAATAGGAAATTGTCTACTTTGAAATGAAGGATACCTTTAACATGGGTATTTGTATTGGTGAGCAGTAGAGTGCTGCATTATGGGTAGAAGAACACTGTCCTTCCCACATGTACCTAAGAACCACTAGCTGCCATGATGACTCTCAGCTCTGTGCTGTCAGTGGGTTCTAATAGTTTTTAGCTGGGCTCTTTCTCTAGTAGAACTGCTGATACTGAGAAATGTCTTTATGCTATGTCACTAAACTTCCCAACAGAATTTCATCACATTTCAGCTTAAAAACTCCTTTTTCAACATCATTGCAGTTAAAAATCTCAAAGATATGATCCAACAAAACAGTAAATAGCATATTAGTATTTATGATAACATCAGCTTATTATCGATTACCGGCTTGGTTTAGTTTTCAACACAACACCAAACAATCAAACATAAACCACCAAGAACTGGGGGGAAGCAGGAACACATTGTAGGAAAGAAAACCGAGAATTATCTAGCACATCAACATATCGTGATAAACACTTATTCAACCACAGCAAAAAGAATATTACAAAACAACAACTCAATCCCCTTACACACAGTAATACCAATTTTTAACTCTCTTAATTCAAAACTATACATGCCAAAAGGGCATTACAGTAGCTGTCTTTGTCCACTCAATATTGATTGTGAATCATGGACAAAAGGATAAAGTGTCTTGTCGTTCTTTAGAAGTGTCATCGGGATTGTGTATGTTTACATAGATTATCAAATTAGTAAGATAGGTAGCTTGAATAAACAAATGGAATACATATTAAAGTTAGGTATGTATGTTGATATAATATGTCGGAGTTAAGATAGATGTCTGACTGAGTATGTTGATATGGAATATTAACCACACAGGAACTACCCACAAACACGATGATGGGATCACCTGAGAGGATTATAACCGTTCCATCTTTCACGCTTTTGTCATCTTGAACTTCTTCACTGATGATTGAGATTTAATGTGCCACAATATTTCCATCAAAAGATCATGTGAGAATTAAAGAACTTAAAGAATGCCAGAGTAAAATTTTGTTCTTTTCTTCCCAATGTCTTATCAAAGAATGGTGTCACGGCTACTCTGGTGAACATGTGAATGAATGGGATATCATATCTTTTTCCGAAAATGGTCAAATTAAACTTGACAATGAGACAAATATTCCAGGGGGACCTTATCTGACTTTACTCTTTCAAGGAAATTGAAACAAAATCATTTTAATTTGTCACATTGAGTCTTGAGAAAAGAAATGATAGGAGTGACCTACCCTTGATTCAAAATCCTTTGAGTGATCTCCCTTTAAAGCACCAATGATTCCATCATCCCACATTAACTACTGAATGTGTTCTAGCACTACGGGTATAACTGAAGGGGGGCCCTGGATGCACAACATTTATGTACATGCATGCAGCTTACCAATGCAGTCGATTTCACAACGGTCATTACGATTGTAAAGGGTGTAGTAGAAATAAGGATCTCTATAATTATTCTAGAACAAATGTAGTTTTCAAAAAAAATATTAAAAAGACATGTTTGATTAGACCAGCTCTTGCCAAAGACTTATCAAAAGACCACTATTTGAGAAAATGAACCATGATACAATTTAATATAACGAACTACACTCTAGAAGCAAAGGGAGATAACTCCATCACCAGATTGTGTTTTACACAGGATTCAGGCACTAACAAAACACAAACTTCAACAAAAAAAAGTTAGTCAAAGCAAACCAAAAATAACTGACCCAATGAAATGATGAAAAAGTGAACACAAATGAAAAATTAATGATGTTTTTGATGACATTAAACTAGTTAAACAACCATTTTGATTTAAAAAATATTAACAAGACAAGAAATAAACTACAAATCAAAACTAAATGCACTAAATTCACCAATAGTGTAGGTTAACTACCATGCAAGGAAATCATATAAAGAAGATCTAGGAACATGTTTGCAAAAGTTCACCCATTATGCCAATGAATGCAAATAATTCAGAGCAGAACCTTCATGGTCTGTCAATAAGCTATGGCAAAGAACTGGTCTTAACACTCGTGAAAAGGGACACAATATCGAAAGAATTCCACGGCAATATTGTTCACACTTGATTACTCTGACCAATAAAGCGTGATGAAAGAAAAGCATCAGTAAGTGAGCATGTACCTGATTGGCCAGGGAGGTTATGCCCAACCTTACCCGGCTCCGGGATACACTAGACGCGGTTGAGCTGACCGAACTAATTGACTCCTGGCTTCCTGATCGCTCACGCGCACTACGCAAGCTGGTGTTTGCCAAGTTCCGTGTCTGAGGGCTAGGAGTTGCCCCTCCTGCATAGCGGGCGACCTTGTGTATGGGTGCAAACAACCCAAAGTTGGGTCGGCAGTCAAAGTACCTGGAAAATACAATGTGTTTCAACAAATGTGTGAGTGAGATTATGGCTTGGGTTTACAGCGGCTTTGAACAATTCAGTTATATCATGGCATGTCAGCTTTATATGAGAGGATAGCCTAAAGCAATACAGCTCACAGACCTTAACCATATAGGTGAAGCCCACAAAAGCAACTGTACATGTATTGAGCTGACTAAGGTTTATAATCAAGGCGAACTCTAAAAAGCAAACTGCGATGTCTTACTTCATTTGACGGCTTGACCTATAGATTCATAGAAACAAATATATAAACTAACATGAGTGATGACTGTATGCTGGATTGTTAAACATGATAACGGGGGACCATACTGCAAGACATAGTCATGTTTCCAGAGCATCTTTAAATGTGTAATGCCCTGTAACAAACTGTAACACTGTCTTTTTGTAATTATGGCAATCTTAATGGCAAGACAGAGAAAGTGGTGTTTGTGGGACTTCAATCAATTTTTTCTAGCACAGCAAATTGTCCGCAAGCATCATGCTCAAGGCCTTGAAATTTGGTTGTAATGACTGCGGTTGGATTTACAAATCACAAATCTGTCCACAATCTACATCATTGGGCCATTGTACAAGTAAGGGAAACAACTCTGAACAATACATTATGACCACTGGGTCATCCAAGTACCCTCATTAATAAACAAGTGAGTGAGTGAGTTGGGCTTAAGGCCGCTTTTAACAGTATTCCAGTTATATCTTGGTGTGTCAGCTTAATGTGGGAGGAAAGCCCAAAGTGATGCAGATCTCATACGTTTACCACTTCGGTGAAATATACAAGCACAGGTATGGTGCTGACAAACCTAGAAACATAATCGGGGCGAACCAGGCTTCGAACCCACAATCATAGGTTTCTGGCGTGCCCAAGGGACGCAACTCTGCACAGAGAATCGTGGCGCCTTAGACAACTGGGCCACCATGCCCCCTAATAAATGAGTGAGTGAGTGACCATGGGTATGGCTTTATGATGCTGTTAGCAATATTCCACTAACACAACATCAGGGACCCCAGACATAGACTTCAAACAATGACCCTTGTGGGGAATTGTACACGTCTTCGATGAAACAACTGTATCTTCGACCACTTGCTAGGCTACCCCACAGCTCTCATTGACAACTGAATTGACAAGGTTCAGCATTCACACAACACAAATACTTATATTATCAAGTGGATGAATGTTATAAAGGGTAATCCCACTTGGGTTTGGGTTTGTTTTTTGAAAGCCCCAAAAATTTAGTTGATATTATAAAATAAAACAATCATTCACTTTCTAAAAGTGTTGAAATATATTTCCTGGCCAATTAGGGTATAAAAAAGCTACCCCTCCAAAATTTCAATGCAGCCAACTACTGTATACTTGTGTGTAAGTGCAAGTATGGACTTTTCACTGGAATAATAGTGCAACCAATAATTATCAGTAGGCCCTGTTCTATTTCTGCTGGCCATGGGCTCAAGGACCAGTAGGATAAGTAGACATTAACTTACCTTTTACCAGCAACAGCACCATCATTCTTCCCCTGTGGCTCATCAAGCTCCACCCCTGCCCATTCTCCTTTTGCAAAATCAGTCTGTCCTACGTATCTCAGGATTCCACTCTTCGACCCACTCACAACAACACGATCTCCAACCTTAACCCCATGCTTGGTCATGGCAAGGCCTCCTCGATGCAGATTGGGGGTAGAGGTAGGTGGCGAGTCTTTATTCAAGCTCACATTGGAGCCTGATTTGGACTTCGATCCAGAGAGTCCAATTCGTGGAGTTTGTGATCGAGCAGGTGTGTGATTCGCTGTCCCGTTTTGGGCACTGCTCTGGCTGGTGGATGTGTCGCTCCCAGCATCGGTAGGTTTAGGCGTCGGGGCTGAAATCAGACCTTGAGTCCGGGACAGTTTGGTCAGACGAGAAAACACTCCTTTCATTGGCTCACACTGAAAGTATCTTACCCCGGCTACACTGCCATCGTTTTTACCTATTGGTTCATCAAGGGCAACCCCAGCCCATTCTCCAGGAGCAAATTGTGCTTCACCGATGAAAGCAATCACTCCTGGCTTTGTTCCTCCGACCCAGACACGGTCACCGATCTTGAGATCATCAGTGCCATTACCTGCTGGAGGTGTGTTTTCTGGACCTGAAGTAATGATGACTATGGTTATCAACAGTCTTCCCTAAACATCCGGTACTCTTTTCTACCCATCAGTGCTTAACTTCTAAGAAATATTTTAAACAAGCATAAATGAAACTCATGAAAAACTAGAACTGTCTTGTCCATGTGTTTCCTCAGATGCACCACTGGTTTAGAGCATACTTAAACATGTAAAAAGCCTGTCACAAAAACTGTATTTTCTGCAGATGGTTTGATTGATGAACTGTTTCATGGAATGCTCCTGTGTCCTTCTGTTGACAACAGTGAGGATGACATCAAACAAGCAGCTGTGAATGTCAAGGAAACATTTCACACAAAATGTAATCATGGTAATAAGTTCTATCTATCTTATTCTCACTGAATCTAATCTCCCAAATATCTTTAACAACAATCTCATCAAAATCAGACCTTAGTTCTCGCTACCCCTAAAACAAAGATCTGGGGACATCCCATTTCTGGTCCTGTCAGAAGGATCTTTCATCCAACAAATCAAAGTGTCGCTTACCAGACCAGGAAAGTGACAATCAGAATTTGTTTTCTTATCATGCACCCTCAAAAAGGTTAACATAGGGTTTTCCGATTGACAGTTACAGGTTGTATGAGTGATTCCATCAAAATCAGCACCTATCTCTCACTTCGATGGGACAAAACATTTGAACAGAAGATACTTTACATAGCCTGTTGGAAGTACTGCCATACAATCTCTGCCATCTATAAGACATTCAAGAATATTCTTTTTATCAGTATTCAAATTTTGAATTGAACAGAAAACTCTGTCAAAATATTTTTTCAAAGTCTAGTCTAAAATGGAGGTCGCCAGTTTGAAACTAGTACTGTATAGTTCGAGAAAGCGATTTTCTGATTGCTTATGTTGACTTCTTGTTTGACATTTCATTGGTCGGTCAAAGTTTGCAATAGGTTGTTCTGACTTGTAATGGGATTTCCTCAGATTTGTGTTTAACAGTCAAAGCAAGAACAAGTATCTGATTTCAATTAAATTGCTTAACAAACACATCATGACAATATCTTTGAATCATATACTTTTTCAACTTTCAATCTTAACTATCTGACTGCAGTTTCAAATTACATGGTAAAATTCAAAGGAAGTTGTGCATGCTGACATGCAAGGATACTGACATGAAACATGGCATTCTGTCCATACACTGATCTAGCACCATGCATCTTGGCCCAACATAGTTCTAAACACTGAGTACAGACATTTCCAGAACATATTCAGTCGCAGGTTGCCATCTGTCCCATGCTACGGTAACCTTCAGGGGCAGGGAGTGAAAGTTTAACGCTGCATCACCAGTGCTCCATCAATAGGACCAAGACCTGAACCACCTTATAGACATAGTTAGACATAGTTAGACAGTGGACCAGTTCTACCCCAGAGTCCCCACGGATTGCTCTTTAGGCCTGTGTCATTTCATGCTCTTTCCTTTCCTGTATCTGTTAATTATCATATTTATCAATAATGACAAATGTCTGGTGACTCTTTCAAATACAAAGGTGTGAGGTGAAATAGGGTTAATCGTCGCATCCAAGATTATTGCACTTTTATAGCGACGTGTGTCTGTCTGTCTGCTTGTACTAGTCTGAGATATCCTGCTGCCGTTTAACATAAATTATCCCCACTCAGACACAGCATACTGGCTCCGAGCCAACCAGTCCTTGTTTTATCCAGTGTCAGACAGGGTTACATATACCATCTTTAAACATCTTTTGGTATGAAGCAGTTGGGGATCGAACCCCGGACCTTCCGCTCTCTTGGCGGATGCTCTGCCACTAGACCACGGAGGCGGTGTCAGATACAAAGGAGCTATCAAGGACAGCCATTATTGTGACAAAAGTGAACTGTTTTTCTAGTGAACACCACAAATCTGCAGACTATTAAATGACCTTCACTCTCATGGAAATGAAAGATGATAAGATGAAACTGATCAAAACAAGTTAAGTTGTCTCAGTGTCTGATTTCTTTCTGTTTGTCAGAAGCAAGTAAGAAGGAGACACCTTTAATTATGAAAAAAGAGTTGAAAGTATTTTCCTGAGAAATTGAAACTTTGCTGTGCCTGTTTCCTTGATAACCACGTATGTGTCCTTGATGACTAAGTATGTGTGTCCTTAATGACAAAATATAGATGTCCTTATCATTTACAATGTTTTTCTCCATGTCTAGACAGCAAGAAAACCTACACTTCATTTATGAGCTACACTGAACATGAAATATTTGTATTCACACAGCAGACATACTTGTGAAAACAATTTGCCCTGGAGATTCTCTGAGGATGCTAGGTTACTCACTCTCCAGTTGCATGCACAAGGCTGAAAAAAGGATATGTTTCTCAGGCATCCCTGTCATTAGACTCATCACATAACCTAGGCATCAGACCGTTTTAACTTCTGGTTCACAAAATACATGTAACATTGCCTGCATCTTATATCCAGTGTTTCTGTTATCTGTTATACATTCTGATGAAAATTTTAGTCTCTTCAGAAGCCAAAAACTCCAAAAGCTTATCAGACTTGCCTCTTGATTTCAACTTAGAAAATAACAACCAGAGTTGAACCAGGGTTTCTATAGTCCTTAAGTAATTAAGACTCTTATTATATAAGTGTTATATCACAATTCAACATGAGCTCTGCAGGCAGTAGACTGACTACTCTGTCAAAGAGTTTTGTAATTTTTCCGATTCTAAGTCAAGATAGATACAATTACCACAAAGATTATTTTTAACATATAACTATTTTTGTATTTCTTAAGACGACTTTACATTTCTTTCCTTGATAACTATAAGGCAAATAATGTGTAAAAACGGGTCTGAAAATCTCTGATTGAATTCAAACAGGAAAATTACTCTTGTAAAGCTACATTTATAACAAGGTCACCCTGACTCTTTACCTTTGTAACTTCTGCCCTACTTCTCCCTGCCTCAACAGTTGGAAAATTGCCTCAGAAATATTTAATTATTTTTATGCAGCTTAAAAAATCAATATATTCTTCAGCAACAATAGTCGTTATAACACAATGGATAATTCTTATGTTACACACTGGCATGACAACAGCTTCCCACATATTCCAGGTAGTTGTCACATGAATCATTGTTCTGAACCAGAAGAATCTGCAGGAACAAAAACTAAATGAATTCTTCCAATGTTTGTTGTAAGAGGTGACTAATGGGATCAGGTGTTTAGCTTAGATTGATGCTCTTGATGTCAGTCACTGGATTGTCTGGTCCAGACACAATTACTTGCAGACCGCCATATATTTAGCTGGGATATTGAGTGCAGCATTGAACAACAACAAATAGTGCTTCCAATGTTTTCAATTTTTTATATGATCAGCACTATTAAATTATGAAACTATATTTTAATTATGTCATAAAAAAATATTCTGAATCAAAGCTACAACATCAAAATGTATAAAAGAGTCACCAGAAATGTCATATTTCTTTTAAAGAATTGATATGGATCTGCCCCCTCAATGTCACCATGTCAGGGATTGAAACTACAGCAGTAGAAACAACATACGTTTCACAACCCTCTATAATGAAACATACAGATACACTGTTAAATAGAGGACATTTCTACTTGCCCCAAGTATACCTTTAACATTGGACATATAGCATCAGATGACTGGTGAGTGCTTATTTCTTTGAATATGTTGAATATGATATTTGACAACCGCACAACTGAAACAACACAAACGACTGCTAAGGCATTTAGGTTGTCTCGTCAAAGAAATCCCCCTATTCTGTTACCTCGGAGATGAGGAAGATGGTTTGTCGAGTACCTCTCCGCCTGACTGGCTGACACTCCAGCTGCTCTCTTAGCTAGAGCACCTTCAATAAATAGCACACACATGCAACATCCACAGCAAAAACCAGGCAAAAACAGGAATAATATCAAGCAGAAACAAATATCTTCACACAAATACACTTGACAAGTGATAAAGCACAGATTATGCAAGCTGAAAGGGAATAGAAACAGTACTGTAAAGACTACAATAAATGTCAGATTAGTGTGGCATAATCTACATTCAAAGTTCTAACTAAACAAAAATTAAGGTACACTGAAGAAAATCATGGAAAGCAAGGAGCACTTGTCATAATGCTAATATCTACAAGGATTTATCTAGGTTTCCAAACTAAGAGCCCTTGGCAGGCAAATTGGGGAAAATTGTGATACAGTTAAAAATTGTTTTCTGTTTTTATTTTTGTATATTCTGAGGAATTGGGAAATTTTATATTTAAGCTGGGAATTTTTACTGTCATTTGTTTCAGACTTAGGGCCAAATATCAGCCCCTGAGCAGTTTTAAATAAATCACTAGTCTTAAGTAAAAGATTTACTGAGTTCCTGTATTAAAAAACCACAGCAGCAGTCATCATACACACCAGAGCCACCTGTAGGGACAACCTATAGGGACAACTGTAGCAGAACACAGTACACCTCAACCATCACTACTCATAACCAATATGGTGTACTGTAGCCAAGCAAAATATCAATAAGCTGTAAGTAACTTTGAATCAAAATATCAAAACTTTACTTAAAAAAGATTATTTCATTTCCAAGAGTAGAGATATTGAGATTGATTGTGGTTTTTCGGTTTTCTTTTACCATGTTTACAGGAACAAAAAATGAAAGAGTTTATATTGTTCTTACTAGGGCAATTATGTATGGAATAATAATAAGGGTAATTGATCTTGCAAAGAAAATATACTGAAGTGAATTAATTCATGTGCTGATGCCTCCAACAAATTTCATGACTTCACACTTACCAACAGCTTAAACATTTCAGAAATATCAAATTGTCAATCTATTTCATTTATGGTAAAAAAACATATTTCTGGCAAGATGTGTCATTCACTTTGCAACCACACAGTCTTATTACAAACTCCTAGCATGATCTCATTCTCTCCTTGTTCATAGTTTTCAATAACAGCTGAGAAAGTGAGACTATAAGATACTTAATCTTCATGTAGTTTTCATTACAAGTTCAGCCATACGAACTAGGATGTTACAAACATAATTAGGGAAAAGTATAGAATGTCAGACAACAAACAGGAGAAGGAAGCTGCCACAAACAATCATAGTGTGAGTTTCCAGGTCCACATGTACACCTGGCTTTGAAGGAGACAAGCTATATTCCAGGAGAAACCCATCTGAGAGTGTCATGCACGTATCAGTGAGACATGCTCTGACATCTTGAATCTCAAAGAACTGCATTTCTGAGTTTTAAGTCAGCTTTGATACCACTCCAAAGAGGTCTGAGGAATTCAGGTAATTAAAATAATCCACAATGATGTTGTGATGACACATTTATACAGAATTAGGCATAACAGATTTGACGTGTTAATGGCAGCTGAAATTTGATTTTAATGTTAATTTTTTTATTTATAAAACAATGCTAATTACCCTCAATATCTTCATCAATTCTTTAATTTTAAGCTAATTTAATATCCAACATCAACACAAGCATGTCATATGAGGCACGAACAGGATAGGGTGGTCAGACTCTCTGACATGGTAGGTGCATGTCATTTTATACCAATTACATAGATCAATGGTCAGGATGTCGATCACTGGATTGTCTGGACTAAACTTGATTAATTGCAGACCACCATCATATAGCTGAGATATTGCTGAGTGTGAATTTAAACAACAAACAAACATCTTTTTGAATGAGGAAGTTCATATTTCATGAAGATGTGGACCAAAGGTAGGTAACTCTTGAAGATTTAGACCAAAACGTAGATAATTCATGAAAATGATACAGAAGAATGGCAGATAACTGAAGAAGATGATTAAATCCTCCACTGTGATAGGGTGACCACAACAATGCTTGGAGTTGAACTCGACTGACCGTTTTGTTTACAAACAAGTGATGACTGCCGTGACGCTGACTACTCTTACCCCTGCTAAATTATTTTCCTTGTTTGTCAATTTGAATTTCTGTGTCATTACAAGGATCATGTAATTGGTATAGGAAGAATGTAAGGAAAAAGTTGGTTGATTTTCTGGTCGTCTGCAATCTTGAACTAATTTGATCAAACAAACAAAAAGCTAATTCATCTGGCAAATATGGTCGGTCGTAAACCTTTTCAAAATTAACTGTGATGGCATTCCCAAAGACATAAACAAAAGTATAATCGCTACTACATTTGGGGATAGAGGGCAAATTTCAAGATTCTTGTAATGGCCACGCCCACACTGGGAAGGAGCTTGTTGACAAAGATGAAAGGTAGATAACTCATGACGATATTTACCAACAGTTAAGAGAAGGAGCTTGGATGATATAGATAAAAGGTAGATAACTCATGAAGATGACATAGATGAAAGGTAGATAACTCATGAGGATATTGACATAAGGTTGATAACCCATCAAAATGACATAAATTAACAGAAGATAACACATGAAGATTTTAAAGACCAAAGGTATCTAACAAGACAAAGGCAAAGGTAGCTAACTCATGAAGAGGACATAGGCAAAGGTAGCTGACTCATGAAGAGGACATAGATGAAAAGTAGCTAAATCATGAAGAGGACATAGGCAAAGGTAGCGGACTCATGAAGAGGACATGGATGAAAGGAAGCTAAATCATGAAGAGGACATAGGCAAAGGTAGCTAACTCATGAAGAGGACATGGATGAAAGGTAGCTAAATCATGAAGAGGACATAGGCAAAGGTAGCTGACTCATGAAGAGGACATGGATGAAAGGAAGCTAAATCATGAAGAGGATATAGGCAAAGGTAGCTGACTCATGAAGAGGACATAGATGAAAGGTAGCTAAATCATGAAGAGGACATAGGCAAAGGTAGCTAACTCATGAAGAGGACATAGATGAAAGGTAGCTAAATCATGAAAAGGACATAGGCAAAGGTAGCTGACTCATAAAGAGGACATAGATGAAAGGTAGCTGACTCATGAAGAGGACAAAGATGAAAGGTAACTAACTCATGAAGAGGACATAGGCAAAGGTAGCTAACTCATGAAGAGGACAAAGATGAAAGGTAGCTAACTCATGAAGAGGACATGGATGAAAGGAAGCTAAATCATGAAAAGGACATAGGCAAAGGTAGCTGACTCATGAAGAGGACATGGATGAAAGGTAGCTGACTCATGAAGAGGAAATTGATGAAAGGTAGCTAACTCATGAAGAGGACATAGGCAAAGGTAGCTAAATCATGAAGAGGACATAGGCAAAGGTAGCTAACTCATGAAGAGGACATAGATGAAAGGTAGCTAAATCATGAAAAGGACATAGGCAAAGGTAGCTGACTCATGAAGAGGACATGGATGAAAGGTAGCTGACTCATGAAGAGGACATAGATGAAAGGTAGCTGACTCATGAAGAGGACATAGATGAAAGGTAGCTGACTCATAAAGAGGACATAGATGAAAGGTAGCTGACTCATGGAGAGGACATAGATGAAAGGTAGCAGACTCATGAAGAGGACATGGATGAAAAGTAGCTAAATCACGAAGAGGACATAGATGAAAGGTAGCTGACTCATGAAGAGGACATAGGCAAAGGTAGCTAACTCATGAAGAGGACATGGATGAAAGGTAGCTGACTCATGAAGAGGACATGGATGAAAGGTAGCTGACTCATGAAGAGGACATGGATGAAAGGTAGCTGACTCATGGAGAGGACATAGATGAAAGGTAGCTGACTCATGGAGAGGACATAGATGAAAGGTAGCTGACTCATGAAGAGGACATGGATGAAAGGTAGCTGACTCATGAAGAGGACATGGATGAAAGGTAGCTAAATCATGAAGAGGACATAGGCAAAGGTAGCTGACTCATGAAGAGGACATGGATGAAAGGTAGCTGACTCATGAAGAGGACAAAGATGAAAGGTAGCTGACTCATGAAGAGGACATGGATGAAAGGTAGCTAAATCATGAAGAGGACATAGGCAAAGGTAGCTGACTCATGAAGAGGACATAGATGAAAGGTAGCTGACTCATGAAGAGGACATAGATGAAAGGTAGCTGACTCATGAAGAGGACATAGATGAAAGGTAGCTGACTCATGGAGGACATAGATGAAAGGTAGATAACTCATCAAGAAGATATTGACCATATTGTGTTAGTTGATGAAGACAAGAAATAGTTACCAGTACTCCATGTCAACACTCAATACCAAAGCCACCTTTAAAACCTTAAATATTTTGCTAAACTTGCAATGAACAATCCAACTAACAATCTAAATGATGAAATGGGAACAATCTACATGATCTAATATTTTAATTATTTTATGCTTGGTAATTTTCAGTTTAGTTTGCAATTAAAGGTTTATGTGGTATTACTCCAGTCTATATCACAGTAGGGACTGGTGTAATAAGATTAATGAAAACCAAACATTTTCTCATTATCATTTTACAATTTCAAAATTTAAATAAATAATATCTCCCTTGGACTTCAGACCATTGATGTTCAAAATAAATTTTGCAGCATTTAAAACCAGAAAATCAAAGATATTTTACTGAAGATCAACAAGAATAATAATTAAAAGCCAAAATGCACACATGCATTGGACATGTTGGAATATTCAGTACACACATAAAGTGACAACAATCAATAGACACTGGCAGTCTACAATTCAAACATTGCAGTGTTCATTTCACATCAATTTCAGAACCTTGTACAAACATGTACTTTTTAGAGATGATGTTGTAGATGATATATGTCCTACTTAACATTTTATATAATACACATTAACTACCTTATCTTGATATTTGTTAATTCTGTTATTGCTTGGCATAACACAGTGAACCCTTCATTAACTAACACTCCATTCACTCCAAATACAGTCTGAGAGATTATGACCTATGTTCCTGAGCACCGTTGTCTGACATTAGCACAGTGTGTGATCACGGGGACTTCACATGGTTTCACTGTATGTCACTACATTAACAACGCCTTCATACTCGACTGGTAACCTAAGTCTTCAAGCTTGAAAATTGCAATGTGAGGATATACGTGATAACATGAGGAAACTGCTGAATCAAACACTTAAAAATGCAAAGCAGGAGCGACTTAAAAAGAACTAACTAATAGTGACACGGCACTGTAGCTCACCTGGATAAGTAGCCATCAGATTAAAATGTTCAACAGTTTAAAATGACAGCCACTGAACAAAACTTGCTGTCACCATTGCTATTCAAATATTTTCAACATGAATACTGAGGCCGCAATTAACAAATATGTAACAAGTAGGAAAATTTCCACAATGTTTCCATATCTGAGAGAATTAACTAATATTAATAATTATAAATAATTAATAAATACCTTTACTTCATTTAAAAGAGAATATGGCATATGCAAATGCCATACACAATGTTTTCAATTGTTTCACATTAAAATCCCAATGATTTGAACACAACATGATGCGATCATAAGGAGGCCAAAGATACATAGAATTTAAGAGCATGAACAGCATATTAATTAGAAATTGCTGAGCAGTTGCCATGAATAGGTCTCTTAAACATAGCTGCGATGGTGGTCATATCGAAAAATCCTATTAGAAGCTATTGAACAAATTCAGATGTTTCCAATGGTTGGAACAAGAATGTGAAGCACCAGCCTCAAACGGAGATGATGTTTACAGTGCAAGGAAATGCATTTCGAAAGTACTTAGAATCTTGGTCCAAAGTGCAAAGGTCAAATAATGGCATAAATAATAGGTGTTTCATTATGTCTACCATGGCTGATTGATAATGGACAAGTATGCCTAACACAAGATCACTTTGACTTTCAGTCACGTGAGACAAAAATCTGACTATGTGTTTTACAGTGAGACAAGCATTGAAGCCAGGAATGGTTAGTTGTTAGCGTGTGTGGCTTACTTTGGGGCCGACTCCCTGAACCTGACCCAGGAGCAGGAATCCCGGACTGGCGCTGTGTCCCAGACCCTGGCCGCCCAATCTTGGTTGGGGCCTTCAGCCCCGTTGGACGCGGTAGGCTCATTCTACTGTCGTATCAGTTGCTACTGCAAATACATGAAAAAATTCATTATGACCCATCCTGTAATCAAACTGAATCTGATCTTAATACAGCAGTATGTGGTTATCTTAACTGGTGATGCCTAAAATATTTACCAGCACTGTTTTGAAATGAATAAGACCTGTCAGTCAGTTGGAAATATATAATATCAGGCCCATGTTTCAAAGCAC
Source organism: Haliotis rufescens (assembly GCF_023055435.1). Lineage (NCBI taxonomy): Eukaryota > Metazoa > Mollusca > Gastropoda > Lepetellida > Haliotidae > Haliotis > Haliotis rufescens. The sequence continues at coordinate 7,028,944 of NW_025963835.1, read as the reverse complement.
TATGTTTATGTTGTTGCACCTGGTCTCTGCCTCGATCTGCAAGCTGCAGATTAACCAGCTATTCATTCATAGAGTAAGTGAGTGAGCAAGCTGGGGTTAACACTGTTTTGAATAATATAGGTAACTGAGATCATAATTGAGATCTTGCTAATTGGCAACAAATATCCATCGACCATTATTATGTGGCAGTGTATACGTCTGTTGTAGACAGTGATGAGTGTTAGAGGCAGCAAGTGAATTAAGCGATTGTAAACTATTAAGAGCCACTGTTTCTAGATTTTAGTGGCATCCACACAGCAGCTAATAAGATTAGATTTACCTCCCTTAGTTGTTTACAATACAGGGAAGGGCAACATCATTAGAGAAGTTTCAAGAGGTGACAGTTTCTGAAAGGCTTGCTGTACCTTTATAAGAGCAACAAGAGAGCAATTCGAGGTCTTCTATGACCTGTCTTGCATCTTATCTTGAATATGATATTCTTCACAATTTCTAGTGGTGCAATCAATATTCACAATTTTCTGACCAACTTTACATGCGGCAAAGACCTTCACATTTTATATACCATCAGGTAGATATGGCCACTGTACTGAAATGCATGCATATAGCATAATCAGCAAATAATACAACATACAAATTCCATGAAATTGCGTGAATGTCACAAGGTTTCGTTCTGGCACTATGCATGGTATGAAAATGAACAGAGAAAGATTATTTGTGACAGCAGATATACGTATAGCGAAGTCACCCTAATGACAAATGAGGGCCCTAATCAAAACCAAACACAAGTTTTCAGAGATCAAGCAGTAGTCAACAAACTTGGATCAAACATCAAGAAACTACAACTTTTTTATATTAGTTAACAGGCAATTACATACGCCTTCTATGCTGCTATTTTCTGTAAAATATCTGTAATTTTCACAAGAAATATGGACCATGATGGACTGTTCTGGATATTTTGCTTCTTAAATAGGGGCAGAAAACATTGATTCCTTATCCACTGGTTAGCAGAGAAATTGTTGTTGGATGGGGTGGAGAGAGAGTGTGTTGCGATATTGGATCAGGGCGCTTAATAGGGTAAATATGGTTTACATCCTCATGCCACTATTATTACAAGGATATTTGTTTTACTTTTAGCCTTGTAAACAAGATTGAATATGTAAACAACCTTACAAAACTCTCTTTTAGTTGAAAAATTAATATTCCTCATGATACACAGTGTAAAAACATCCAGCTGTGTCTTGCCGATTTTATATTTAACATGTTTCAATGCCAGAGCTCTCTGATGTGTTGATTATATTTAGAATACTTGTATATTTTTACTGCACATTTGGTTCCAGATTCAATTTAGTGTGGTTAAATCTATCGTAGCTCCACATTGAAATCACATTATGTTTATCTCCTACATGTATGTTAAGAACATATATTTTACAATATCAATGAAGTTTGACTGTCTCTCATAACCAATGGGAGGCTGTAGTATATCTCTTATGTTCTCAACAATGTTTTACATTTTATGTTCAAAGGGTGAGATCTATCATAAATCTCTCACCCTCTCTCTCCTGATCATTGCAAAGGATGAAGGTACATGTATAACATGAATATGACTTGCAGGATGTATCATGTAACATTACTAGATACAAATCGTACACCAACCAAGTGCTAAGTATCATTATCATGGCTACAACTCTAGCAAGTAAGTCACTAAATTATCAAAATTTCCACTTTTCTATTATAAAAAATAAGCAGAAACTGGTCTATTCTTTGGTAAAGTGACTTCACTCACAACTCACATGAACGCCTGAACAACTGCACAACCAGGTATGTCATAACGAAGGGACGTAATTCTTATCAGTCCACATCATGACGTTTCAAATTCGCTATGTATTTTCGTATTTTGTGAACTTATTTTATAAAAAAAAATCTTTTTATACCATTAGAGTTGGCAATATAAATTAAATATCAGAAATGTTTTTTAATTTTATTTTGCTATTTTTCATGCCAGCGGATCTGTGATTCGGACTAAATTACCTTCCTGACAAGACCAACAGCAAACATTTTCTTTATCAACATAATCAATAAAAATAAAGATCACATCAATATTTATTCAGCCATACCTCAATTCCATGTGTCATCCAAATTCTTAAACACAAACATCCTTTTTCATAAATTGATCATCTGTCCAAACACCTGATGCATCAAGCAAGCACAAGTTTGGGTAGAAGCAAAAGACAATCCTGACATAAGACATCGCAAGCTACAAGTAATGCTGCTTTGTTGACATAGGGGGTTGAGCTCAGTCATCTCAACAAAGAATGCAAGATGCACACCTTTCTGACATCCCCTCCTTGCTAATCAGGTGAAATACCAACAACTTACTTTCAAACATCTGTTGCAGGGGACTGTCTCAAAAGCAATAAATCATTATTGTGACAGGTTTAAGATGGTCAAGGCTGTGACTTGGTGCTTCTCGATTCAATGTGGAATTGATTTACCACAATGTTTGTGTACTTGATGAAGAGGGATGTCTATTCTCTTGTATTGCTATGTCCAACAAGGGTAATAATCAATGAGCATCAATCTTCAAACTAAAGGTATGTGTGGCCAGTGAAATGCAAAAAGTTCACCCATGACAGAAAATGTCTAAAACATCCTAACGAGGGATGCATAACACCCCATGTACCTTGAGTGATCCTGCTACAATGAATTTATCTTACTGACATGTTTAAATGTGACATTGTAAAAGAATTAACACAAATTCAAAATTGATAGAAAACAGCTGTTTGATTGATCTGAGGTTAACTTGTGCCATGTCACATGACTTCCACTGACTCGGGGAAAAGCATACAGCTTTATACATTGAAGCAGAGTATAAGGGATTTATTCGGCCTCTAAGATATCCATGTGCCGCCTGCATTGCTTGTGGCAGGGTATAAAGAGATTTATTCCCTCGCTGAGAAATTTATTACCCTCCACAGTATTTTATCAAGATCACGTGGACCAATCAGATCTCATCATTCTGATATGAAGGTATGATAATTATGATTATAACAATAGTACACACCTTGCACTTACACAGAATGAGCATTTAAGTTTCACCGTAAAAATAATACCAACACACACAACATGCACAATGCAACAACCTGAAGCAACCTTACATGGAGGTCTCCTCACATCTTGCCGAAGACAAATAGTGTATCCGAGTACAAAGATTAGATTTTAAGGAGACTGCAAGAGCCAGAAAGTGAGGCTTGGGTGAGTAAGATGTAACATGTGAAGCATGGATCATTGCTCATGCCATCAACAACTGGTTTGCCATATTACGGACCATAGCACAAAATAACCATTCACTTATTATAATGAGAAAAGAATAATCTGACAACCCCAAGACAGACAAGACATACTCTTCCTGATACAAAGCAAACCATTTATAAGTTTTAATAATAATTTAATCAAAATTTTAAAAATACACAATACAACACAGGATACATGCAAACATTTTGAAATCTCTTCAATTACATTAAGAACAAACAAGAAGAAAGGACAATCACACATTACACACCAGGCATATCTACATCCTCTAAACCGACTGGCTGGTAAATCAGGAAGCAAGAACCACTTCCCTGTGTGAAAAGCCAACATCCTGCACTTTAAATATTTATAGACAACAAAAACTCCTAAACACACATCTCAGCTGCCTCCAAAGCCTATTGGCGCATGCCATTAAACCCTCGTCAGGGAACTTGTACTTTTTAAAGCAACTTCAGTTTGTTGGCTTGGACATTACCCTTTGAAGTCAATCAGTTGTGATGTCCCATCTATGATACACAAAGGTCAGGATGATCCAACACATACTTAGTACTATAAAATAATGATATTAAGAATCATTATTTACAGTGAGACAGGGGGTCACGGGTGGCCCAGTTGTCTAAGGTGCTGCGATTCGATGTGCAGAGTTGCATCCCTTGGGCATGCCAGAAACCTATGATTGTGGGTTCGAATCCCAGTTCGCCCCGATTATGTTTCTAGGTTTGTCAGCACCATACCCGTGCTCGTGGGTTTCACCGAAGTGGTAAATGTCTGAGACCTACATCACTTCTGGATTCCCTCCCACATTAAGCTGACACGCTGTGATATAACTGGAATACTGTTAAAAACGGCGTTAAACCCAACTCTCTCACTCACTCGCTACAGTGAGACAGATGTCATGAGACAATGACATTTTCTGTGACAGAAGCTAAGTGGCATCCTTGACACTTGCTCTGCTATAATACTGCAGTCTAAAGACCTCTATAACAAAGAGTTAGAAAAGGACAGCCTTGACTTTCAGGCTAAATCTTAAACTCTGATTACCATGATTACATGTGAAACACTCATAGATCATATACTTGGGAAAAAACAATAGCTGGAGGAAATCAGTTGTGGCTGTTACCATGGTAATGATATGTATCACAATAGGGAGGTTGCGACTTGTAACTGACATGATTCATGAACACTTGACACTTCCACTGTTAAGAAGCTGTGTTTCAGCATTGAGCCGAGACCTGACCCAACACATCAGGTCATATGCACATACCATCAGGAAATAATTCATTTTGATTCAGAATTACAATATCTTGGAGTTATCTGTTGTCTGTACATCAAACATTAGTCCCTAATTTTTTTCTTACATCACTTGGGTTTCAGCTTTCGATTTCAATTCCATTATTGCCTGTATTATGGACATGATGGAGTAATTAATATCAAGATAAAAAAAAATTACCATATACCTACATATCCATAAGACCGATCACCCGAATTAAGTTATGTAAGTGCCAGTGGCTAATAGAATAAGCTTGCTTGCAGTTAGATATATCTGTAGGTTTTACACAAGTCCAAAATGCAAAAGTTCTAAGTGGTCATGGTGACACTTCAAGTGGCCATGCCCTAATGTCAAGGTTAGAAGCATCATCTTGCAGCTACTGAGAGAGTTACTCTCACTCACACTGACATCATTGAGGAAGTTAAACTTTAAAAGTGTCTTCCAGAAATGATAGCTTAACATCGTACATGTACATGGTTTCAGATCAGTTACTTTTCTTATGAGACAGCATGACTGATTGTTATCTAAAAAGATATTTTTCAATTTTGGTAATGGCATAGAAGAATGTCCTTTCCAAATTTGCTAAAATCATGAAAAAGTTCAAATGGTACTTGTCTCCAGCAAAATAAGTGCATGTAACCACTAAAACGAATTGTTGAGTCTGACTGTGTTGTGCCGCAGAAGATCCAGCTACATCCGAAGCCAGCAGATCAACTGACATTGGTCCTTAGAATCAATGGAAATTCTTCAACAAATCTTCTATAATCATGATAATGTAATCATCTTGGCTTTCACTAAGTTTCAGTCATGCTTCATCAGCACCAATATGCAAAATTATGCCATATTATCATGGTTACTAGGGCTGGCTATAGATATAGATCACAGAGATCGATAATCGCTAACAAAATATCAATCAATTATCAATAAATATCAGAAAAGTAACTTTAACAAGTATTTGTCACAGAGTGACGAAATATTCCCCGCCTGTACACCATAGTACCAAATATGAAGACAATCCAGCGATTAGTTCTTGAGATATTGTAGCAACACCGTTTTCCAACTCCAAAAACAGATTTGCCTGCTGTGACCTTGAAAATGGGGTCAAGGTCACCAAATCTGACAGGTGTATGCGGTGTCTGTATATACACTATAGTTCCAAATATGAAGACAATCCAGCGATTAGTTCTTGAGATATCGCGGCAACACCGTTTTCTAACTCCAAAAGCAGATTTGCCTGCTGTGACCTTGACAATGGGGTCAAGGTCACCAAAACCGACTGGTGTCTGCGGTGTCTGTATATACACCATAGTTCCAAATATGAAGACAATCCAGTGTTTAGTTCTTGAGATATCGCGGCAACACCGTTTTCCAACTCCAAAAGCAGATTTGCCTGCTGTGACCTTTAAAATGGGATCAAGGTCACCAAAACCGACTGGTGTCTGCAGAGTCTGTATATACACCATAGTTCCAAATATGAAGACAATCCAGTGTTTAGTTCTTGAGATATCGCGGCAACACCGTTTTCCAACTCTAAAAGCAGATTTGTCTGCTGTGACCTTGAAAATGGGATCAAGGTCACCAAAACCGACTGGTGTCTGCGGAGTCTGTATATACACCATAGTTCCAAATATGAAGACAATCCAGTGTTTAGTTCTTGAGATATCGCGGCAACACCGTTTTCCAACTCTAAAAGCAGATTTGTCTGCTGTGACCTTGAAAATGGGATCAAGGTCACCAAAACCGACTGGTGTCTGCGGAGTCTGTATATACACCATAGTTCCAAATATGAAGACAATCCAGTGTTTAGTTCTTGAGATATCGCGGCAACAAACAGGTGGGACGTACGGACGGACGTACGGACGGACGGTCGTGAATACTATATCCCCCGCTTCGCGCTTTCGCGCGGCGGGGGATAACAAGTTAAAGTGAATACGTAAGAAAATCACGGAAGGAATCAACATAATTCACACCACTGTTGAGCAGTGACTCATTCATTCATAACATTTTGTGGACATTTGAGAAATAACAAAAACAGTTGCTTTCCATCTTTGACAATTGACATTACTGACAATAATTGTTTCAGTAAATTTAAACTCTACATTTCATCACAATAGTTTATTTAAGTTATTATCGATGACAATATCATATCCATTGTTAATATTTCTAAAATTCCGATTATCAAACTTTTTAGCTGGCCCTAATTCAATAATCAAGAATACAAACCAGTTTACCTTTTATTTTGTGACTCCAATATGTGTCTCTTCTTTAAGATTGTCATTGCCCTAATCTCCAAACCCTGCAAAAAATGGAAAACAATCATAGTTATTTCTCACAATTTTCTCCCTGACTGTAATCAATATACAGCCAAAGGCTGGTGAAAAATTGGGGTTATAAATTTAATACACTTCAAACTAATTACTAACATCAATATTGCCCGTCCCTCCTGCATCCCCAACTCTGCCAGGTAAGAGAGATGTCATCCTACATCAGGATATCAATGTTACAACAATGTAGATGTTATTTTATGATAACCATGCTGTATGATACAAATTTATTAATATCGATATCATATTAATAATTCACTGCCACAGTGACATTTATTGAGATTACCATGGTTAAGATGAACAATGACAAGGCAGGAACTTCAATTTTAAACATACAGAGGATCAGCCTAGTTTAGCATTAGCATGATTAGTGGGTTAAATGCAGGTTGCCAAAGATATTTTTTATTTATACACAAATAGATTATCTAATTTTATATTAAAAATGATTGATCAATACATCATGACACTTTTGAGCCGATATATCAATACTAAAATACCAATAAATGACACCCCTACCAGGAACCCCTATCACCATGATCACATATGCCCCTATTCTTTCTATCCCCTTGCCTGGCACAGACACACAAACATCTGCACTCCAGGTGCTATGTATCAGTCTTTCGTCTTTCATGGCCAGACAAAACAAATGATTTATCAATATTACAGGGCACTGTGACATAAATCAGCTGTTTCCCAAACTTCAACTGCAGTATTCAAATACATTACCAAATCACATATGCAATGTCAATCAATCAGGCAACTTCCTTTTAGCGAATTTAATCAACTTCTCCAAAATATGCTAATGGCACATACCTCGAAGCTTAATGGACTTAAAACTGAAATTGATTTTTCCACATAACTTGGGTTCACCTTGTCAGAGACAAACTCCCAGATGTGTCATTAGCTGTGACTCATAGATAGATGTTACAGCACCTGGCATGGAGGAAAGATTCTGTGAGTGCCAAGTCGCCAAACTGTAGAACCAGCACAAGTATTCCGCCATACAAGTTATCAAGTACTCTGTGACTCAATCATTCACGTGAATCATTCAACAGCAATGCACACTTGTATATTCGCCCAGAGATCCTTCATGTGCTATTGATTCATGATGAATGTAGAAGCGCCAGTGAACGGTTTATTACCTTCACAAAGCATTCAGCAATTGACACACCATGTTTTACACCATTATCTAGTCATTTCTTGAGCTCTCTATACCACACCTACGTGTCATGCAGTGAAAATGGACAGGACCATAATTCATTTTTGTATTGCAGAGAGCGCCTTGACATGGCTCAGCAGGATTTCACTTTCATGGCATAAGGTTTCATAGCAATTGAAGGTTTCATGGCAACTGAAGGTTTCATGACCTTTGGTTTCATGATGAGGCTTGATCATGATGGTATATCTAGGGTGTTGATATGTAGGTTCCATTGAATATAAGTATTGTGTCATATATCATGATATAGTTTCCTCTGAATGTTAGTCTTGTGGAATATATCATGATACATAAATCGTGATATACATGATATAGGGCGTCTATTACATGTAAGTCTTGTGGCACATGATACAAGTTTCTAGGCATTGTGACATACAATAGGTTTCGTGGCTCATAACTATCTCACGATCATGCTCGTAGCAAGGTGTATATAGATTTTTCCAGGTAGAAGGCAGTACCAATTATTAATGTCCACAGCTTACTGGGGGTACCTCAGGGTCTTCAAAGGTTTCTATAATCACAGAGAAATTAAGAACGACATCATTGAAACTTTGAGCAGATGAGAGAAATATTCCATGATTTGTACCTCCTTGACATTGCTTGAGGATTATTGTGAAACGTGTTGGCAACCTTTGACCCATATAGACCTGAACAGCTCTTACAAATCTAGTAGGCAAGGTTTTGGCACAGACTGCATCCTCTGTTTCTATATTATGAAGTGAGGAGCAAGCAAGAAGAAAGTGTATGAGTGAGTGTTGTTTTTGTGAAAGATACCAGGAAACTCCAGAGATTAATACCAGAGCAGTCCCAGATCACATCTTATAAGTAGCAGTACATTGTACAGCCATATCTCAGTCTCCAAGTAGTATCTGGAGTCAATGTGGCATGTATGACTGCTATGCCAGGTGTTGTTCCTGGGGGCTGTCTCAAGAAATGTTCATCCAATATTTCCTCGGAAAAAGAAATTTATTTAAAAACAAAAAACATACATGCCAAGTATGTCAACAACGGTGAATAATATGAATCTTTTGACTGCACACGATACAAATATTCATTAGCAAGTAGGCATTTTTTGCTATTGTCCCTGGGAGTTTAGCTGAGAAGTCCACAGATGTGACTGACAGACTTCCAATAGCCATTCAGATGTGCAACATGCACCCCTACAGACCGAACAGCAGAAAACCATATACCGTATTCGACGTAATAAGCTCCCTGCTCTAATTGCTAATATATCGGCTAGTGAACAATCCCAATTAGCACCCCTTCGGATTGATCAATATACACAAGACTTATTTATTCGTGTACAATATCGTGTGTTATATGCACCCTTAATTATGGGCAATTAAATTCTGGAAACATATATCTGCCGTACATAAACATTTCAGGCTGTCAGCATAAACCACGAAATTTTTTTTTTTTCACCAAAATAATATTCTAATAAGAGCCCCCTATTTATAATTTTGAGAGCGCCCTGGGCGCTTATTACATCAAATACGGTATATCCCTTCTTCTTCTTCTTCTTTTTTTGCTTGTGTGTGTGTGCCCCACATTATGTTATGCATCTTATTGTGACGTCACAATGTTAGATTGCACTATGACATCATACGATGTTAGAGTGCACTGTGACGTCACAGTGTAACAGTACAACTGTACTCTTGAAATTCATATTCGTGAAACTTGTTTTGTACAAGCAACTCCATTTCTCTGCAACCCTTCGTGAAATGTACACATATACCGGTACTTAAACTAACATATGCAAAGAATTTCATCAATGAGGTAATCCAATTTGATGCATGACTTTCCAAACTGCACACGAGGCCCAAATCATGAAAGAGATCCCCTGGAAACTAATCTGAAGTAGCTCCCCTCATCAGTGAAATCTGCCCCTGCTGACACAGGCACAGTAAAACAGACAAACCCATCTCCAGCATCTGACAGCCCTCACAGAACATCTGTTCAACCAAAAAGTATGATCACATTCTCAACGAGATGCTCCGTGCGAAGGCTCCGGCACACCGACTAACTGCCATCCAAAGATTCACTTTTTCTAATAGTGTGTGAGTGAGTTGGGTTTAAGGCCACTATTTCAGTCATGTGCCAACATGTCAGCTAAATGTGTGGTGAGGAAAGCCCTGGAGGTGATGCAACTCATGAGCACAGGTGTAGTGCTGACAAACCAAGAAAAATAATTGGGGCAAATCTGGATCTTAGAGATTAACAAAATAAACCTGGGTTTGTTATCTTGGTGGTCCAGGGGACTCAAAACCTTTAATTATTGGGTCAGAGGTCAGAGAAATATCAACAATTGAATTCAGGACTCAACCACAAGTGACACCAGACTGGGTATGGTCAGAGACCATTACAGTCAAAAATAGACATATGGAGTTCCCAAAGTGAATCCTACCTACAAATGGTTGTGTTAGATGTTTGTGAAGCATCTGACTGCATTGTATTTATTAAATGATTACAGATGGAAATTAATTTTAAGTGGTACCAAACACACACAAATGGCCCCTTAATCAACATACACACCTTTACAGTCAACTTATCAAAACACACACCCCTTACCTTACCGTCCCTTCATCAACATATCCACACACCCTTACAGGCTCCAGCCCAAAACAAAACATGCATTTCAATGATCAAGCAATACATTCGATGTGGCCTACAAGAACTGATTTCACAATGGGCATCAAGATTCCAAGGATCCTAATCTAACATGAAGAATCGGATTTGCCAGTTTTATTACTCTTAATCTTTTCAGCAATGAGAGTATGGATGCCAGAGTCTGCCGTCTCTAACATGCTTAATGGAATACTGTCATAACAGCAGTCATCACAGGAGCCATGAGGACTTTCAAGAGGCTGTGACCTGCCGAGTCTGAAGCTGAGGATTCCAGGCAACAGATTGCAAGGTTTAACCATTCAAATATTACTGTGGATGAAACAGACATTCTGGTGGCATCATCATCAATAGTTCTGACACTGACAGTGTTGGGGGGAGTGGGGGGGATTAAAAGACCTTTCGGGCTTGTCAAGTACTGTTTAAACATTACTCACTCAACTTTTATAAATCACCTCAAAAAGGGCATTCTAATACCGGAGACAACTATGTTTTTCCTCCAGAATACGAGTGAGTGAGTGAGTGGGTTTGGTTTTACGCCGCTATCGTAATATTCAATATAGCAATATTCCAGCAATATCACGGCGGGGGACACGAGAAATGGGCTTCACACATTGTACCCATGTCGGCATTCGAACCCGGGTCTTCGGCGTGACGAGTGAACGCTTTAACCACTAGGCTACCCGACCGCCCCTCCAGAATACGAAGATTGTACTGTTTGAGTCAGCGTTGGTGAATAATGCAACTGAGATTTTCAAAACAAACAAAAATGCTGTGTCATTGAGTCATTTCAGGCCAAACTAAAGGGCCAGAAACACATTAACTTTTCTTTTTTTGTGGGGCTTGGGGTAAGTGGTGGTGTTGCCAGAACTATTACAGTATTAGGTTCATAATTGTACAAACTGCTACAATCGTCAAATTGTTTTCACATCAGAACAGTACTATTCCCATAAGAACGACATTAGAATGTTTTGAAAAGTCTTCCAACTGAGGCTGTATGGTTGGCCAAACAGAGACTCAAAGACCCCAAAATAGACTGCTCTGAATGAACTGTCCCTGTTTTGGACAACAAGATTTCTTCCTCAAAATACTTGATTACATTAGAATGTAAACATGTAGGCCGATATGTCACCAGTCTCTACCTAATAAAGACCTCAACCCCAAGTATTATGAGCCATACATACCAGGGCTCAATTTTAGGAACTTGATTTCACTTGCACCAGATGCACGTTGAAATGAAACACTAAATCGAGCCGTGCATACTTGAAACAAACCAGCAAAAATGACTTCACATTTTTCACACCTATACCATGTAAACACAACAAAGTATATTTGCCATTAAGCCAGCCATGTATATATAGTACCATCTTGATCTTAATTATGTTAATAAGCTGGAAACTGTAGCTCTGAATCACCAATTAATTGCCCTCAGTAAACATTTTTCAACCTCAGCCCTACAAGGTAAATACTGCCTGTTAACTGTGAGATCAGCTCTGTTGCAGAGACAAATCCAGAGGGCATGTCACTGTGGATTTATCAGAATTAGTTGGATATTGTTGTCACGTTACGGGAAGCTGATTACTGATTATGTTCAAACTGATCTTTATGAGGATCAAAGTTATGACATAACACGAAGACATTATTGATGAATGTCTTTTCAAAGACAGTTAATCAGGTGAAAGATTCATCATGGATTTCACATGGTCTGATAGGAGGTTGTCTTGTTTGTATAGTTTCTAATCAGTATTCTCACTAGGATGGGGTTGGAGCTTTTAGAGTATTTTAGTTATACTGCAGTTAATTGTCGGCGGCAAGCTTAAAGTGACATAGATGTAAAATATTATGAAACCAATAAACACAGGTATGTCATCATGCTCACAGACCAAGGCTGATATTCTGTGCCAATCTGGAACTGGAACCCATGACAAGCTTACAGACCTGACTGCACAACGAGATGCAGTTTGCAATATACTAAAGAAAAGTGTAAGATTGCACAGCTACCTCGTAGCCCCTAAGAGGAGGATCACGAGAAACAGGCCTCAATAAATGTGGGGAACTGAACATGCCATACAAAGATGTCATGCAAAGACCTTAAGGCTATACCATACAGTCCTAACAATATCAAAGAAACATTTGTTAACCATGTTAACAATTACAAATAAAGATTTCATTATAAAATATGCATGTAAAGCTTTTTTGTTATATTCTAGCTATACAAACTCAATATGTCCAAGGTCATATTCCAAATTAACCTGAATTTCATCCCCTCAGGAGATAATATAGCAATTAAACAGTATGTAGGGCTTCGGTGAGATGTGTTACATTATGTACAAGGACACGTTGGTCAGGGTTGTCTTTGATGTGTACATTCCTGGAGTAGCCAAGTAGAACTATTGACTGGAGACTGTGGAGTGTGAAAAGCACTCAGGAGATCATCTCTGTTTGAAACACGATATATTTTACTGTCGATCTCAATTACCAAAACTTTCTGGAAGTCGGTCATAAAGTCTGGGAGTATGCCAGCAAAGTTTTATCTAAGAATGCAGTAGTTGGGTATAAGCAGGATATTGTTCTGGATAATGTATTTGTCTCCTAAGCATGAAAATGTGGGTCCTAGGGTAGCCATTGTACCAAAAACAAACAAAATATAAAATATTTGTGAAATCTTATGCTGATTAAAGACAGAAATTGGCCTGTTTAAATTCAGATTTGATCAAAGAAAATCTGACACAGACAGTCCAAACTACATGTATTGCAATTGATTGCATTTATAAGACGGAAGTAGCTAGCATACAAAGCACAATTGTTCCCACCCTTGAGCAAAAAGGCTGACAGTACTGAAGCACTGATGCACCCAGATATGAAACTCTAGTACACATCCCCCATGACAACAACTACAATACACCTCACATGTATCGTGATACAGATCATATCACAGATTGTTGCAATAACCTGCACATCAAATGGTTTACAAACAGGTACTAATCATGCTAATCAACAGCTGAAAGCTATCAACATGATCAAGTCCATCATTCAGTTTGATCATACAGTAGTTCTGCGTCTTCTTAAAATAGCATGAACATTTGACATTACCATGATAACAAAGTAACTTCTGAAGAGAAGGAATTCAGCTTTTATTCCCCATTCATCATCATGAACATGTTGTATGAAACTTATTTAATCATCATAATATTGGCGTACATACCACATCACACCAGTATACCGTGTAATCCCTACCAACCACATTAGACACCTACAACGTATAGCCCTAACATGTTCTGAGGGTTAGCAGTCATCAGCATTATCATGGAGTTGACAGGAATATCTCAAGCCCCTCCCCTTCCTTTCAGTCTCAGGATCGGTGTTGGGTAATACCACATACCATATTTCCTCTATATAAGCATGGATCTCTTGTAAGCGCTCGCCACTTTATATATGTCATAAGCACTGGCCTGTTATATGCCCAAACCTGTTAAATAGTAAGCGCTGTCCAGTTGAATGTACTTGTCTCTGATAACCACCGACTTCTTGTTAGTACTGGCCTGTTATTAGAACTGGTCTCTTACACGTACTAGTTCTTTTTTAAGTACATGTCTCTTATTAGAGGAAATACAGTATACTTACTTCCTTCATTAGGCTAAGCCACAACTAACACATAGGGAAATGATCCTTAGTGAATCGGGAGCATTACTCAGTCTTATGTTGTACACTAATCTTTTCCAGTCAGTTGGTAAACAACACAGCCAATTGGAGTGCTTCCAAGACTTGGGTGGAGAATGCACATCCTTCTAGTTCAACAGCAAGCTCTGTGCAAATATGTCAGGTGCAAGGATCCACAATATACCACGCAGAATCTCCACAATGTCAAGATTATTGTAATATAAACAAAAGTCATGCACTGGATGCTCACATATCAGTACAACACAATAACAAGTTAACAACATTGTTATAAAATAGTGCATAAATCATAAAGCCAAACTATTATTACTGATTATGAATGACTTTTGTTTGGTTTGTTGTTTAATGGAAATGATGCTATGGATTTAAAGAAAACAACATACATGTATTTGATGATATTCATTTATGAAAAATGACTGAACGATGTTGTTGATGGTGCAATCAATTGTATTTCTGATTCATCAGTGTTGAAATTTAAGGGAGGATCTTTGGCCCTCAGGGTTAAGTTTTATTGTACCTTAATTTCAGACCCCCCCTTAATTTCTTTTTTAACATAAGGGCCACACCAACATGGACATTTAGGATCACTGACCGTCATTCCTAATTTCAAACACTGCAGGAGAAATGTGCTTTTAAAATCGTAGTTAACCTAATTATTTTGCAGGTCAAACTGACCTTGAACGAAGATGCAGTATGCATGCAGGGACTTATCTAGACCTGCACTGAGGTCGATATTCGGCCCCAAGTCAGTAAGAATTCCCAAATTGGAGTTACAGATTTCCTAATTCATGTTAAATAGTAATAATTAATTATGGCTTTGTTGAAGTGACTTGTATTTCACTGACCAATTTGAACAAAATAACAATTGTTTCCCAAATTGCCTGCCAAGGGCATGTTGTTTGGAATCCTGAATAAATCCCTGGTATGTCATCTAATAATATAAGGAAAACAAAATACTACAGATCTGATTTAATAGCTTGGAAGTTCACAGAATAAAGTTCGATGAAATCATCCACACTGGCTTCAGACGTGACGCATCACACTGTTTGAAATCTCGTTGATGTCAAATCCATCAAGGCTAGACTTTGTGCCAACTGGTGGCAATAAAATGTGATCAATTGCATCATACATAAAGAATCATAAGCAGATTGCATCAATGTGTCATCTCACATTGTCGTTTTTAATCAACCCCATCACCAAAAGGCTCATCCTGACGAAGGTAGATTGTTTATGGAAGTTAGTGGTGTTTTGTTCAGTTATTCACTCAACAAACACATCATCTCCACGAATTGTACATACCTAATTCCATGCATGGTTGACACTGTGAAGTACCTTAATTCCAAAGAAAGCTCCCACTCCCATCAGTAAGCCAATACCGTGTGTGTGCAGGGTATGATCCTGCATAGCTCCATAGCATAGCATTACAATATTGCAATATCGTCCTGTGTGAAGTCTTCACTAAGTAGGTTCATGTTGTGGTCAGTAGTGACCAGTTGCCAGGATCCTCTGCTTAAAACCACACTGACCTTTCTACTGGACTAACCAGTCTCTCACAATACTTCAGAGAATTCCACAGTGGGACTCCAAGCAGCATTCAACACAAATTTCTCAAAGGGGCCATCTCAAAGATGTAATGGGTGGGCTATTTTTTACAAATAAAAGCAAAAAAACAAATGGATGAGAAAAATTCTAAAATAGTACATCACTAATTTATGTGAACATGGTGAACTGACAGATGGCAAATACTTGTATAAATCAGACAAATTTTAGTCATCAATTTTTTTTTTTAAAGTAGGAATACACTTAGATTGCTTTTTTTGTTTGTTGTTTAACACCGCACTCAGCAATAACCCAGCTATATGACGGCGGTCTGTAAATAACCAGGTCTGATCCAGTGATTGACATTATGAGCATCAATCCACACAATTGGGATACGATGACATGCATCATTAACCAAGTCAGCTAGCCTGACCACCAGAGCATATTGCATTTAGACAGAAAAATATCTAACTTTTCACAAAACTCGCCAAAGTAATCAACAATACACAGGTACACACAACACACAGAACGTTTCTACTTGGCCAAATGATAATACTTATCAAAGGGCTTGATAAAAGTGGACGAGTGCTTATTTCTTTCCCTGAACTTGTACCATAATTACTTCCGAAGGGAGTAATGATCACTATAGTATACACATCAGGAAGTGCCGACTTTGGACATTGTTTTCAATAGATTTTAGTCAGTTAACATAATTTGCCTTGTATTCTGGACTGTAGTCAGAGTCTACAGATAGTTGCTTGTCTCCAACTGCATTGGAAAATACAATGTTAAGTACCCTGGTAACAAATATTTGTCCAAACATTCTTAATTTAAAGTTGCACTTGGACATTTTTATCATACAGCTATTAGCCAAACAGGAGCAATGAAATGAGGATTAACGCCACGTCCAATATTATTGCGATGTGTGCGTGTTTGTGTGTGTGCCGCAGTTTAACATGAATCCCTCACTCAGACAGTACATGACTCGAGCCGACCAGTCCTTCTTTTAGCCCTTTCATGCCGAGTGCCAGGCAGGGTAACAAGTAGTACCTTATTTTAACATCTTTTGGTATGATGTAAATGGGGATTGAACTTCCGCTCTCCGGGGGACATCTACCATAAGACATCTACCATTAGCCAAACAGAAACATGAATAAAAATATATATATTTTAACAAACTTTGGATGTCACTCTGCATATATGCGCCTGTGTTAATGCGAACTATGACCAACAGGTGTGAGATCTGAACTTTCTAAAGCACATAAAATGCTAAGATATGCTCCACAGTCTGGTGCCAACTTCCAGTCATGGTCGAGATTAGTTGATTGCAATTAGTGCCAGACAAACTGGTGTTTGATTGACTTGAATTAAACTTTCAAGGACTGCCAAATTGCCATGTCCCCATTAACAACCTGTAAATGCATAACAATGTGTCATAAGTATGACCATCAGGTATGACTAGCAGGTCAGGCCAACATGATCAAAGACAGCAGTCTCTATGGTCTAGGGTCAACATTCTTCACCCAAGACCAACAAGGAGCAGGAAGGTGGACAGGCAGCCTAGAGGCCTAGTGTCATGTTTGCTAGCTCGTTATCACAGGTGTGACAGACTCGCATTACCTGGATAAAGTCTGTACATTCGTAGGAGTAGGGACATCTAGACTTTCTAATGTGCCCTTGTGCCAAATAACTATCAGCATGATCAGTGCATTAATATGTTCTGTGTGTTCAATGTCCTGAAGATGTGGGATCAAGATTGGGTTCCGTCTAATTATAGGTACCCAACAGCATCCCAATAATAAAACAATTCTGAATGTTCAACGTCCTACATGAGTGAGATCAAGTCTTGGTTCTGTCTTCTTGAACCAGAAGCACTCTTGATGGTTGACCAAATCTGTTTATTTATTAAGCATTTTGAATATGTTACACATGACAAAGGGTATCCTTCTGGGAAATGGAAACTTCATATTTTTTTATAGTTTGTGACTTTGCACCATGTGCCGTTTGGTTGGGAGATTTTAGCAGTGATAGCTACACTGGGCATGGTGGGTGGTCTCCTTGACCCAGATACCAGATTACTTAATAACCTGTAGATGTGCAACCTAGACACTAGGTTCTGTTCGATATTAACGCTATGACTATCTGACTGTAATAAGCCTTAATGTTAAGAAAACAAGCGTATAGTTGACGAAGTCATCTATATCCCCCCCCCCATTTTTAACACGTTATGGTCCCAAACCAGGTAACTGACCCAACATTTCTCTTAGCCCATGTCAAAATAGCTGCAATGGAAATTCTAAAATAAACATTTCTAAAACTCCTTAATATCAAATGGCACTAGTTCAGTATGCGCTTTATATATAGACATGCAATGTTTGGCAAGGAAATATTTAACAGTTTATTTGTTATACTCCTTAAGTAAACCAATCCTATATTAAAACTTAAATCTAACTTGTTGCAATGGAAACGTAAAAAATAAAAATTTCTAAAATTCCTAAATAGCAAAAGGCACCAGTTCAGTATGTGCCTAGTAGACATGCAAAGTTTTGTAAGAAAGTATTTAACAGTTTTTGAGTTATGCTCCGGAAACGAACACCACCCTTATAGCACCTAAGTCCAACTTGTTGCCATGGAAACGTAAAAAATAAAAATTTATAAAACTCCTAAATAGCAAAAGGCACCAGTTCAGTATGTGTCTGGAAAACATGCAAAGTTTTGTAAGAAATTATTTAACGGTTTTTGAGTTATGCTCCGGAAACGAACACCACCCTTATAGCACCTAAGTCCAACTTGTTGCCATGGAAACGTAAAAAATAAAAAATTATAAAATTCCTAAATAGCAAAAGGCACCAGTTCAGCATGAGTCTGATAGACATGCAAAGTTTCGTAGAGAAATATTTAATGGTTTCTGAGTTATGCTCCGGAAACGATTTCGGGACGCACACACGCACACACACACGGACGGAACCCATTTCTATATCCCCCGCCAACTTCGTTGGGGCGGGGGATAAAAAACCCGATGAAACCGGAAAGTTGTCAACTTTCATTTTGTCTTGTTTGTTTTACAATGCTTTTAGCAGTATTCCAGCCATATCATGGTGGCCCTATGAAACCAGGTCCCCACTTCCACAGGAAAAAAGAAGCATTCAAGTCAGATGAAGCTTACTTTGGGGGATTAAGAAGAAGTCTCCAATGAATGACTCATCATCATTACCTCAGCACAAACATTCAATAATGTTATCATAGTTACTGCAGCAATAGAAACTAACATTTTTAGCCCACTAGTCCTTATTAATGATAACATGTAGCAAAACCCTTAAAAATGGCAAATTTCTACTAGATCTTATGATACCTAAGCTATTGTGCAGTTTGGCAACAGCTATAGGATAAGTGTCAGTTTCCATCGCTGCCATTGTAAAACGCCTTCATTGTGGCATGAGTGAGTGTTTCCTGCTTCACGCAGCAATGTCCCAGAGCTAGGAATCACTGTTAGTGGCCTGTAGATATTAGGGACACAAAAACAAGTGGTTGATAGCATGAGTACACCACTAGGACCACCTAGGATTCCAAACTGAGTGTCCTTGGCAGGCAATTTGGAAAGAATTGTTCTTTTGCTCAATTGGTCAGTGATATACAAGTCACCTGTGCTGTGTGTGTGTGTGTGTGTGTGTGTGTGTGTGTGTGTGTGTGTGTGTGTGTGTGTGTGTGTGTGTGTGTGTGTGTGTGTGTGTGTGTGTATCATTGTATGTTACAACTGGCAAATTTGTCATTCTAATTTGGGAATATTTACTGATATTTGCTGCAGACATAGGGCCAAATATTGGCCTGCGTGCAGGCCTAGATACATCAAGACACAATCAGCCACACCATACAATTACAACAAGCATTACAAAACCAACATAAACATTGTTTGATTTACTGGCGAGCCTTTACTGGTGAGCCTTTCCTAAATTTAACAAAATGTAAGTAGTGTGTTTGATTGAAACAAAGAGATTTGTTTAAGAAATTTACCTCAACATGCCCAAATCAACCCTGACACTTTTACTGACAGCATTCTATTTTTGCCTCCTGCCTCTTAACATACTAACCAAGACAAGAAGTCAAACAAGAAATTAATTTTATTAGGCCTCAACAAAGTTAATCCTAATGATAGTTCATAGTTCATAAATCAGGACAGGAAGTCACCAGGACTTGCACACTTATTACTTCTTACTAATACACAAAAAGTACTTCCATTTTTACAACTATCCTGAGATGCATGTCATGACAAAGGACACTGTACATAATATTTTCATTTGATAAAATTTGTGAATTTTCTTCACACACATTCCCTAAACAGATACTCCAGACATTCCACACCTTGATACTGATAGCACAGTCGGCCACATCTTTCAGCATGCATGGAAACTCGCAGCAATCTCAAACTACCCCTTCTTTAGAATATACGTTTACTGGTGAGGTAGTTCAAACTCAAACATAGGTGCTAGGAGGAGAATGCCAGGTTTCACAAAAACACAAGAGTCTGAACATTGCTGAACTCACACACAATTTGAACATCTGGAGATAATTTCTTACATACATCAGCATTTGAAGAAGGATAAAGTTGCAAGGTATTTTAGGAAATGTGACATATCCCGCAGCAGAGCATTTGAAATGCCAATACAACCAGGTACCATGGGTTAAGGGCTGGCAAATTCCATGAGAAATGGATGTTTTCAATGCAAGACCATTATTTTTTATCAACTCAAAAAACAATTAAAACATTGAATGGCACAATAACCGAGAAGATGTTTTCACAGTTTATCATGAAAGCTCCTGAGGAGTTATCTGTGAATCATCTTGAACAAGGCCATCATCAATATGCCAGCTTTATCACTAGGAGCTAGAGGTGAGGTGCAATGTGCTTTAGTGTTGTGTCCAAGATTATTGCACTTACACAGCGACGTGTATGCATGTGTATGTGTACGAGTGGCTGCGTGTACTAGTCCAGGCGAATGCTGATTTAATAGTGCCAACCCACATGAATACCCCACTCAGACACAGTATACTGACTCTGAGCCGTCCAGTACTTGCTTTAGGCCCTTAGCAACAGGCAGGGTAACAACAAGTACCATATAATAACGTAAGGACGCTTCCAGGGATCGAACTCATGACCTTCTGCTCCCCTGGGCGGATGCTCTACCACTAGACTACAGAGGTGGTCACTAGGAGCTAGAAATAATCAAGTCTGTGTCAGGCAAAACTGTACTCTGACTGTATGGATTGTTGTTTACAGGCTGCAGTGATAGAAGTCGAATGTTGCTGAACCACATATTTCCTACCACCTCTCAAAACAGTTTACAAATTATCTTACACCAGCACTTTCATGTTAACAGAAATTACTTAATACTGTTAATACTTTGGAAACTGCAACTTGCATCTACACCATGTACACGTCATTTCATCATGGTCATTTGTAGGTATTTATTCATGATATTTCCTACCTTTGCTTGACAATATCCCTTCAAAATAATTTAACATGCATTATATTTCCTTGATTTTATTTCCAAATTTTAATCCTGTAGGGCAGTAAGGAGCAGGATTATTCCTTTTCAGTTAAGTTAGGATTATTGGTTGTGTCAGCAGCTGAAACTCTGTACTGGTCCGTACAGTCAAACAGACATGTTAAAACATTATTATTACCTTAAAGCTCACCACAAAAATGTAGCACACAACAACATAGCTTCAGAATTCCATTCAGATTATCAGGAAATGAAAGTAAATGGAAGGAATCAACACTAACAGTATAGAATGTCCTCAAACTATCACAGCAATAGAAACTAACATATTTATCCCACCAGTCCTTACAATGATAACAGACAAAAACCCATTAAAATGGCAACTTACAACTTCTTCCTGACTCAAAAGTGTCCACTAGCCAAATCAAAGCCTAGTTTATACTCTTGCCATTTCAAGCCTACTTTTCTTGCCTCAATCGTGGCACCACCCCATGTAGAACAAGAGTTGGGTCCCTTGGGATGAAAATGCGATATCCAATCAGTTTGCTGTTCTTATTTCGAATGGCTCCACAAAGATGACCACCATATAGCACAATCCTTTATTTCAGAGCTAATTTCCTAGAGCTGAATCAGTCTAAACTTGCCAAATCATTCTAGACTTGAGTTGGACTCCTTTCTTAATTTATACTCAACAGTAGAGGACGTAACGTGTACGCGAGACGGCTCTCCCGTCTCGCGTGCAAGTGACCACCTGAGAGGGGGTCACTCGTATGCGTGACGGCCTGTCAGTGGACCATGGATTTCTGCATGTTGCACAAAAATGTCTCTACAAGCGTTATTTGTGAAAATAATAAAACAAAATTAAGTACAGTTATTGATCATTCTACTAGTTATCGAATGACATGAAAAAATGTCATAAGAAAAATAATAAACAGTCAAATTGGGAGAAAAATGTGCAAAAATCTAGCAAAATGTTCTGCTCAAGGGTCAGGGACACAACCTTATGACTATCTCAATGTAATTATATTTCAACAGCTCAGCTAAATTAATGCACTAGCCTACTTAAACATTGCTACGATTGATGTAGTATGAATCAAATAGAGCCAATTTGACTTGTCAATGTGAAGTCTACCAAGCATTAGACTTACAGCAGAGCATTATTAGCTCAGGAAACAAAGAGAGAGTAACACATTTATCCATTTTGGGAACTGAACCTAGTTCTTAAGTATGACATGCAAATGCCTAACCCACTATCCTAGGCTACCCCATCGACACTGTTCAGATCAAAGAACCAACCGTTTGAATAGGTTTAAATACTGCTTTACACAATATCACAGATATGTTTCCGAACCACTCATATCTACAAGTGTCATATTCTCATCTCAGTCAATTCTTAACATGAAATCAAATTATGTAGTTCTAATCTGCTAACTAAAGTAGATGGCTTTAAATAGACCAATAGGCATAGGGGATGGTAAAGTAACCATTGGATAATTTTTGTTCCATTTGAAGATTTCAGGTTTCTTTATTTGTTATGTTTGTAGGAAACATAGTTTCAAATATATTTCTTCAGGTGATGGGTGGTGAGAAACACATCAGCTTACTTCTTTATACATAAATATATACACATGGCTAAAGATTAGTTGGAGCCGTGCAACAGTGGTAAATATCATGGATATTGGAAACTGTCTCAAGAGCATTTTTTAGTTTCTTTTTTAGATCATTTTGCTATAAAAGACATGAAAATTCAACTTGATCAAAATCTAGATGCTAAGTAAACAAGTTAACTTCTAATCCTGTATAATATGAACTTAAACACCTTGATTGTAAAACTGACCAACTCAGTCAACGTACACTACTGACTATCTTGGTTGATACATGTTATCGTATCCCAATGGCATGAGTCGATGCTCATGATGTCAATCACAGGATTGTCTGGTCCAGTCTCGATTATCTACAGACCACTGATATAGCTTGAATATTGCTGAGTGCGGCATTAAACAACAAACAAACTGAATATACATCATGTACATGTAATACACACAATGGACTATTAAGCTGACGGGGGACACTTTGCAAATTGTAACACTGAACAAATTATCTGCTACTGCAAACTGCAATCACCCGTTACCGGAGTGTTGCTTATTGCAATGGCTTTTCATGAACATAACGAATGCTTGAATACATAAATGATATAAACAATAAAAACAAACAAAAATTGTAGATGCCAGTCAAAACTGACAAAATAGCAACACTTGTCATTAATTGAGTATGCACGAAAAATTGCTTTCTTAAAAAAAACAATCAGCAATATCATTACGAAGAAATGAGATGTGCCCTACATACAAGCATTGGCCCAGAAATATGATTCAGTCGTGAAAAAGTGATAAGATGATTCATCACCCCTCTAAATTTGATTCATCACCCTCTTCCAATTTAGAGTAAATATCATCACCATAAATGTATTACCTTGTCATGTTGTGGAAGAGGTAAACACATAAGTAGTAATATTAATTGAACATTACCAAAAACAACAAATTACTATCAAAATGTGCATGTTATCATGGTTATGGTTATTTTGTTGAAATGTAGTATACATGCAAATGAACCTATAATCAAGCATTAATGACTGTTCACTGAGTCTTCACAGAAAGTAATAGCCAACTTTCTGATTTTATTACTGTCTACAAGAATGAAACTGTCAACGTTCGAGCCTAGCTGAGATAATCTCTGTAAGCCACAAAAGCACCAGACTGAGCCCATTGATTGTTTACTTGGATTTTGAGTGACACATGGTATCCAAATTCCAACACAGTTGGTACTAGTACAGTTCAAGCGTGTCATTTCAACTGTTATTTGTAGACATTTGTTAGAATCAACACTAGAGGTATTAGAGTAAATGATCTTGTAATCCAGGGTCCCATGCAAGGCAGTCCCACCCCCACAGACTCTGCGAGTGCAAAACTTTTGGATATTTCCAAATTGTGTTGTTCCTGCGATTATCTTTCTCTGATCGCATTGCTAAAGCGTACTCTTTATAACAGCCCCAATGCATGCAAGGGTTAATGACAGAAACTGATCTAAAACTTACGTGATAATGTTAATTCCATTGTATTTCGAAGTCTACTAGTTTATATTATCGCTGACATGTCAAAGTCTTCTGTGTAATGGCTGCCTATGAGTCATCTGCGCATGCGTAGTGCCATTAAAGGAAGGCGAACCTGTTGGCGAGAGCAAAGGGGCTGCTCTCAAAACGTTTGAGGTTATTTTATTATTTCAGGTGCAACTTAGACTAACATCTAGTCTCTGAAATGGACAGATTTACAGAAAAAAAACAGTTGTGAAATTATCTTAATAAAAATATAATAAAAAGGAGCCTAGAGACTCTCTTCATTCCTGATACTGCAGTAATCTAGTCTTGCCAAACATTAAAGACTTGCATGGGATCAGAGACCTATTATATGGTCTCTGATGGGATGTAGTGGATATATTTGTTTCAGGGTCTGTATGACAGACTAGGTGCAATTCAGTTCCCCGTTATTTCATTATCCAGAAGGATCATTAATTCAAAAGACGTTGGTATACTTGCAGTTGTTTAAATGCACAAAATGATGTACATTTTATTTATCCACTGAACAATTAGCTGACATATATCTCGCGTATATCAAGTAGGCATATTCTCCAACTACCCTCCTCTAAATTCTTTAATATACGAACCGTTTGATTATTATCCTCGTTATCTTACATCTTAAAATAAGATGAACGTTCTACTCTTAATCGAGGAATACAAGAAGCACACCCAATGTTATCTGTAACATATATCATAGACGGTGGGTTGCTTATATAGTGGTTGAAGCGTTGGCTGAATAAGCCCAGGACCCGGTTCGATGTAAACTAATTTATGTTGTTTGTTTGTTTGTTTGTTGTTCAACGCCGCACTCAGCAATATTCCAGTTATATGATGGCGGTCTGTAAATAATCGAATCTGGCCAGACAATTCAGTGATTGACATCATTAGCATCGATCCACGCAGTAATAGGATACGATGATATGCATCAACCAAGTCAGCGAGCCTGACCATCTGATCCCGTTAGTCGCCTCTTACGATGGTTGCTGCAGACCTATTCTACCCCGGATCTTTACGGGTGACTTAATATATGATGTCCCCCTGCTTCGCTATATCTGAACTATTGCTAAAAAGACGTAGAATTCAACTCACACATTTTAATAGCGTTGCTCTAAGCGGCTGTAAAAGAAGAAGAAACACATGTCGTTCAGGACATTGTATCCAGGTATTAGCCAGTCTAAATAGGCCAACAGCCAGTCTAAATAGGCCAACAGCCAGTCTAAATAGGCCAACAGCCAGTCATGTATAGGCACAACATGAATTTGTTTCTGTTTTTTTTAAAATCTAACTGTTAATTGTCCATGATTATTCATAACACTTAATTTGGACCGAAAATAAAAGAATTAGTTGTATGCAAGTCTGTCAATTTCAATATTACAACCAGAACCTACATGTAAGTGCACGGTACTGTGTCTATGCGCGCTTTCACACATTTAGAGAGGAAGAGGTGCATATGGCCGAGGTATGAAACACACACGGTGAAGAATGACAAGCGTTTCACACTGTTGGCAGCATGACCACCCATTGCTTTTCGCTTGGCAAAGTTGTATAAAAAAAAGCTAAGTAAGTATCGTGTGATCCATCACAAAAACAAACAAAGGTAATACCTGTTGATAATCACACTATTTCAGAGACGGAAGTATAGGCGAAACCTACGATTTCTGATGGGTATTATATACATAATAAGTATACCATATATCATTATAGTAATATTTATAAGTATACCATATATCATTTTAGTAATGTATACATATATACGTATACCATATATCATTATAGTAATATATACATATATAAGTATGCGATACATCAATATATTGTATCAAGTGCATTGTTTTTCCATATGATTAATACCCTAGAACCATTCTCGTTTCAAAAGTGACAGCACCGCTTCAACCCCTTCTTTTGCATTCATAATTAGCACATCATTTCTCTGGCTCTTGAGAATAATTTTACTGGACGGCTATTTTACCGTTGCTTGTTTGTTTGTTGTTTAACGCCGCACTCAGCAATATTCCAGCTATTTGACGTCGGTTTATAAATAATCGAGTCTGGACCAGACAATCCAGTGAGCAATCGTCTCTTACTGCAAGTATATGGGTTGCTGAAAACCTGTTCTATCCTGGATCTTGACGGTTACTTTACCGTCGTGCTCTTCGAAATGGGCTCTAAATAAATACCCCCCCCCCACCCCCCCCCCCCCACCCCACCCCCTCTCTCTCTCTCTTATCTCGATTAATCACATGTAGTTCACATATACATATAGTTAAATGTAAACTACCACCAAAAGGCGCACATATGTTGTGAGGAAGTGGCATTTAAGCGCTATATATTTAGAAATATTACTGGATCAAAAAGGAAGGATTCAATAGACGATTTAGTCATACTAGTAGATTGAAACGATTTAATATTAATATAGTTAATTTTGTAACGTGACCAAATCAAGTACTAGCAGTTATATTACTCTATCCCCAAGCATTTGTACATTTCATTGTCGCACGTTGACGACTCACGGGAATATATAGTTTGCCTCCAAACAGGGTGTTGCGTGACGTGAATCGAAAGTTTATAATTGTAATAAGCAGACCAAAGACAAAACAGACTTATACAGTATTATTCCAACTTGGTCGCTGCCAGCCACTTAACCATAAGCACTAAGATCACACTTCAGCATTTTACACACTATTTACGATATGTTAATAGTTCTTATAACATATTTAAGCAATAATATGAATACGCTCGCCCTTTCTCTGCAAGGTGATTGGCTGAATAGAACTGGAATATAAATTCGGAGTGATTAACCGAGTCGGGCCAAACCAGAGCTGTTGCAGATTAACTCCCCCAATTGTGAGCAAATGTCCTTATTTAGGCCGTGTTCGGAGTGTATTTCAGCATGATCCAATCAAGCCTGGGACTAGACCATCGAGGGTTGGTTGAAGAAAGGGCCCGGTGAGAATCGCATCGGTCGCATGCACTGCGACAACGCAATCTCCATTAGTCAGTTTTTATACAACCCTGAATGCACTGGGCACACTGAACATTCTTCCCCGCAGTCTTGGGACCTGGATATGAAAATATGATACAATATACGAAACCGAACAGAATAAGTCCTCTTATACTTAACTGAATTGTTTTTTTTATAACAGTTAGATTGACATGGGAAGGGAAGTAACTCTGCCAGAAATAGATTTCTTCATATAATTTATTTCATGTTCCACCCTACCGACCTTATACCTTTAAGATATCAATTTAAAACAATATCTTTTGCATTCATAGTTTCATTTTTAGTTCTACCATGAACTAAAAAAGCTAAATTGGTAACAATTAATAAAAATGAGCCGTTCGGCGTCGACGACAAAAGGACGTCACATTTGCTGGGACTATATTTCAATTGCACAGGGATAGTTTGTTTATTTTTAGGTTTACGGATTCGAGCGACCGGAGTCAGTCAAAAATAAACTCAGAAAATAAAATACAAAAACCACAACACTATATTTGATGCACATTACAAAAGTTTATTAAAAACGTAACCACTATGTTTTCAACAAATAATTGATCTAATATATGGTCTCTGGAGACAGTAATTAAATTATGGAGAAATGTAGGCCGTCTCTGACAAAAGTACATGCTAATACTATACGTCATTGTAGTCTCTCTTACAGACCATCATATAGCTGGTGGGACATTCACATCCCTTCTCCTGCCAGCTTTCCGCCTTCAGCTCCAAAGAGAATTGAGAGTTAAATTCCTTCCTAGACCTTATGCATATCTTTATTTTCGGACTGTGTTTTTGTCTAACCATACTGTGAAAATAGTTACATTTAGAAATCTATTCTTTATGTCGACCAACCGAGGCCATTGATTATCAAAACCCTCCGTGAACGGAAAACATAAAAATCGTATCCTGAGTAACATTTGAAAGAAGTGAAACTCTGGATCAACCGCTTAAATAGGTTGATGTTAATGAAAACATATTGTCAGATCCAAATCCGGTTCCTACTTTAAGTAACCATATTCCAACATTTGTACTAAAAGGGAGTTCCTCCTGAGTCCGGATTTTATGTATTGTCGTCACTTCTTCAGGTGGTTTCAGAGAAGGCTGTGTTGCTGCCATCAGCTGTCATTGGGAAGAACGTTGTTACAGATTTCGGTGGATCGATATTGCTACATCCTTGCTGGGTACGGTAAGATACATTGTATCTCAGTAACATGTCTTTCAGTGGCATATATCTACTATCTGCTCAGAGAGTAGGTTGACAGACGACCGTCATCTAACTGTCATGATACAATATATTGTTGTAAACAGTAGTTTAGTGCATGCCGTGTCTGACACTCTCTATATATATGCTGGCAAGTCAGTGTGTATGGCAGAATATCTCACGATGCCGACATGTAGCTGTTTCAAAATGGTATACGATGTACTTTAAAATGTTGAAATGTTATTACTGCCTCTAATATTTAAGCAATTTTTTATCTTGCATGGCAGTATAACATATATTGTTGAGGGACCGTTCATTTATTATAGGGGTGTGTCAGAGGGAATCAGGGGAGGGTCACTCAGAAATAAGTCTCTTGGGGAGGGTCATAAGAAATAATCATATACTCGTGAGGGTCATGAAACAAATGTATATATAAAAGTAAAATATGAAGTGCTTTTACATTTTATATTTTCAAGGTGGGTCATCCCAAAAAAATATTACAAGGACAATTATGGAGGGCCATCTGAAAATACAGTGCACAAATGGCTCAAAAAACCCTGTCGCCTTTCCTTATACCTATTTGGTTTTTTTATGCATGACCATTTAAAATATAGTTTACGATGCCATTGGTATAAAGACATCACCTGATTATGATAATTTTATGCAAACTGTTAGTGTGGTAAGATTTGTACATGAATATATATTTCATGGATGATGTGACTTGTTGCGGTACCATATTGTTGTTGATACTGTCACTTATTTGTACAGAAAAGATCTTCTTAACTAATTAAAGGGTCTGTTCACTGATCCTTTTCCTTTTGGGAGGAAATAAGTATTGGTTATAGCAGGAACATGCACATTCCAATTAGCGCCCACTGCGCATGAGGAGTCCATACGTACATGATGTGAGATGGAGTGCATGCTTCACTCTTTGGCTTGTTGTCGGGTGTACGCTGTAGATGTGATCCGAAACATCTCGACAGTCAACACAGTATCTGTGTCTTAAAACGGTGGAGAACAAGTGACAACTCTCTGTCTGTTTCCAACAGGCTGTACTTCAGATTCATTGACACCAGTAGATGTAAGAGTTGTCTTGTATTACATTGAGTTTAATCTTCCAGAAGAAATCAATTGTTTGGTTTGTATTAGTTTGTATATGGGAGAAAATCCCCTTTGTGCCTATCCTCCCTTGTGGTGTAGTTGGAACTTCCAACTTTGAAGGTTAGTTGTTCTATTCCCAGTCGTGTCATACCAAAAGATGTTAAAAGATGGCACTTTTTGTTTCTCTGCCTGGCTCCAGCAACAAGGGGATAAACCAAGGACTTGTTGGCTCAGAGACAGTGTATTGTGTGTGAGTGGGGTATCCATGTTACACTGCAGCATGATAATTCAGTATGCTAGAACTAAGTTAAACCCATTTCAATTCACATCACCTCATCTCTCCTTCATGCCAACAATAATAACATGTGATCACGGTAATCCAATTTCTACAAATATTAAAGTGGTTTTATATTAGAACTTAAAAGCATTCCTCTAAGTTATCATATCACAAAACAAGATGTGTTTGGTTTACAGCAAGTTTTTGCTACTCAAGGGTAGACATGTTTTTAACAGGCTCTCTCTTACCCATGGATTTCATCCATCTAATCCTATAAAACTAACCCGTTAAAACCTGTTAACAAGATTATACTCAACAGATGGTGGGTAGAAAAACATTATTAATAAAACAGTTGTAAAAAATATTGGAAACTTGAGAAAATTCAAGATGCGAGAGTCATCAAGGTCAACCGCCCCGACGGAAAAACAAGCTTTTGAACAACGTTTAGCCGACCTTATATGTGCTAGGAATACTGATATTCCGTCTTCTATTGACTCTGTGAAATCAGAAATTAACGAAATAAAACAAAATGTTTAGAAAAGCAGTTTGTGTGAAAGGACATTCATGATCGAAAACCAAACCTACTGTTTTTTATGGGATCACCGAAACCCCTCAGGAGAATATGGAAGGTGTTCTAAGAAAGTTCGATGAGGACAGAGTAAGAGACTTATATTTCAAAGTTGTGCACAAATTATCAATCTCAGAATACCAATGTCAACATTGTCCTGGAACTTCTTGAAGCAGCATTGCTACATTCATATGAATGAACAGGGAAGCTGTACTAGATGCACGTCAAATATCTAATGGATCAAACAAAACTATGCAGACCAATCGCCCACCCATGTTGAAGAAACAGGGTCTATTCTAAGTCGCCAAGCTACATCCATCAGACAAGTGGAAAAACTCTGGACCAGAGTGTGCTGCGAGAGTGTTCGGTATAGAGGTGGTATTGGAAACCAGGGACCCACACAATCCATCGTCTACATGGCAAAAATATGACTAAACATTCTGGCAGTAAACTTTTTGCATCATAACAAAATACCATCCAATAAAGTACGAGTTACCAGAAAACTGTAATTATAGTCTACGAGATAAGGTGTAACACCACTTTCTTAGCTATAGGCTTTATCAAAATATAAAACTGGATTTGATGTTGCAGATTATGTACAATTTCAGCCACTTTTATATTATGCAAAATATTGTGAATGTTATAATTCTTGGGACTGTAACGAATGCATATGAATCTGACGAGTTGTGAGACTTATGTGACTTGTTCATGCACGTGCAAGTTGTGTGCCACAAGGGCACTCAGTGCACTCCGTCGCCATGGGGCCCAGCATTGATGTGAGAGAAGTGTGTATTCATGTTGGTGTTTGGAGCCCTTTTTACTTTTGGATAGGGATATTATAAATTCACAATGGATATTCTTTGGATATTTAGTTGAAACACATCAACTTGTAAGTATTAGTTATTATCTATCATGTCATATCATTCAGGCCCAGATTTCAGGTTATGATTATGGCCGAATTTGTTTTAGTTATTCATTGTGTGTATTATTGAAAGTGTGTATATTTTATTAACTTGGTTTCTTTTATTATGTGTGTACAATTTAATATATATGTCTGGGTTCATTTGTCATGGTATTAATATCCAAGGTACTTTTCGCCCCTTAATTACAGGTGTTAATTGGAAGTGGCAATCAAGTGGCAATCGGTGTACCTCTTCACCTGAACTACGGTAATCCCCTCGTTCTTTGGTGCTGACTGTCTGGGATGAGCGAGAGGTACAATGTCAGTACCCGAGGGCCTTGGACCTATTACCGTAATTCCTCCAACAAGCACAAAGAGTGATCTTCGTTTAACAGCTTTTATTCCAACTTTGTGTTGCCGGTCAACCCACTCTAATTGTCACTTAATTATGAGACTTCTGCCGCAAAGCTTCAGTCTGAGTCGAAATGCTGGTGCCTAGGTTTGGTTTCTGGTTCGAAAGATCATGACAACAAGCCGAGAGCGGAGCACCAGTCCAGATGTAGTCTCCCCAGCCGCAGCCGCTACCTAGCCGCTCTCTAACCGTTGTCTAGCCGTTCTCTCTTCGTTCTTAGCCGTTTTTTTGATTTGGGGCTTTTGCCCCTTTTTAAACCGGTACCTACGTCACAGCTCTACTCATTTTTCCATCTATCATTGGTCAGCCACCTTTCCCCCCTACACTAGATCATTCTAACCCACTCTTATCTAATAACCAGCACCTTATTCGGACTTGCCATGATGTAGCTTCTCACCCTTTTGGAATTCGAACTATTCCCCCCCAATACCATATATGTCTCAAGACCCTGACGTTTCCGTCCCTCTCATCTCTGTTCCACTTGTTTTTCATTTATGTATAGCCCTCGACCTACTACCCTCACCCCTGGTTACTCGTGGCCAAGTATGCTCCCGTAGTCTTCAACTATCAGAGCTGCCCGTCTCCTATATATATATCAATGTGTTATGTTTACATCTTACTGGTTTCAACTCCTCTTCTTGACCTTTATATACAATCACGGAGGTGTCCTAATGAATTGTTAATTACTTTAATTAGTTGTTAATTACTGTACTTTTATGCCTATAATACGACCCCCGTTCTGGCGAAGAGTGTGTCCCCACACTCTGAGATGGTGCCAATTCTTGTTATATTATCTGGTATATATTCCCTCTTATTTCTATGACCTATTGATTTAACTACCCTTTTATTAACTAAATATGTATTACGCTTTCGTGCCTATAATACGACCCCCGTTCTGGCGAAGAGTGTGTCCCCACACTCTTGGATGCTGTGACGCAGGGATCCGGGCCTTGTTCTGAACGTTCAGTAAATATACGAGATAATTATTCCTATTATTAGTCTTGCAACAAGTGGATTTGGTTGACCGCAACCTAACATACACATTGAGATACATTCCAATACATACATTGATATATTCCCGGAAATCCGGTTTCATAGTACAAAGCCCTTGGACTAACAATTTCATACTATTCGATAATACAACACGCTAGTTTGCTAACTAAATAATTTCAGGAGTAACCTACCTGCAATGTTTTCAGACCTGTCGGGGATCATCACTTTATCAATCCCACCAATGACAGTTTGTCAAATGTTACCTTCCATGTATTCTTGATACCGTAAATAACGTGGACAATTTAACCAGTGTACAATGATTCGTAGTACAAGTAGCATGGACAAGTTCAGAAGGGTCACACCCTTTACGTAAAATTACAATGAATCACCCTGTTATGATTTGTACGATTACAAGAGGTTACTCCAATATCCCTTAACAGAACATGAAGGATGGACAATTCGAAAGGGTGATACACCAATGTAATTTTTAATAATTCTCAGGCAACAATCTTCACTCATGGTATCCCAATGGATATTTGTGTAAGCGAAATTATATTATGTCTATATTCGTGTACACGACATGGTGAGACCCTGAGCCAAGGATCGTTCTCATATGAGTAGCCAGCCAACATATGACGGTCACAATCGTTGTTGTTTCTGTCTGTTATTATGTATTTTGTTGTTGTTGTTTTTGTTTTTAATTTTAGGAGTATCAACACCATGGGCTTAACTTGGATTTGCTCTTGTATAAGTGACTCGTGGGAGTGAGCTTTCACTACTTTCACTTCAAGTTATTTTTCCTTGTATCGGGTTCTGTCTGATAAGGGGCCATGACATGTCATGTGATTTTTAAGGTGTACCTGCCCAATAAGCAACACGACCTGGTCGGCAATTATTTCAGATCTCTCTCGGTGGCCCCAAGGTGGTATAGTTGGCTATTATACCTGTCGATTCGTTAGTCAGCTTGTCTGTAATGTAAGTGTGCTATCTACCGGTGTAGTAGTCAATTTGTCTGGTGTCATCATGTTGTGCCGTTATAGTAACATCAATAATTCCTGGCGCCCATGTCCTGTACGACAGAACCGACTATCACCCTTGCAGAAGATGGCTATTCGGTCCGGGCAATAAAATTCACTTTCGTTATGAAGTTACGTGGCGGCAGGCACCTCCTATTATTTGATACCAGTTTCCCACATGTCACCCACCTCCATTGCGCACTGGTGGTAGGCGACATGTTCTTAATCCTGACACCCCTGATATCTATCCTATGATACGCTACATCACTGACTCCACCTAAATAATTATAACCCTGTTGACATTACATCCTCGACAAGAACCATACTCGTCGGCATTACTTCCTTGACAAGAAAACCATCTCGTCGGCATTACTTCCTCGACAAGAAACAATCTCGTCGGTATTTCATCCTCGACAAGAAACCATCTCGTCGGTATTTCATCCTCGACAAGAAACCATCTCGTCGGTATTACATCCTCGACAAGAAACCATTTCGTCGGCATTACATCCTCGACAAGAAACCCATCTCGTCGGCAGTACGTCCGTGGCAATAAACCATCTCGTCTGCATTACATCCTTGGCAATAAACCAGAAACCATCTCGTCGGCATTACATCCTCGACAAGAAACCCATCTCGTCGGCAGTACGTCCGTGGCAATAAACCATCTCGTCTGCATTACATCCTTGGCAATAAACCAGAAACCATCTCGTCGGTATTACATCCTCGACAAGAAACCATCTCGTCGGCATTACATCCTCGACAAGAAACCCATCTCGTCGGCATTACATCCTCGACAAGAAACCCATCTCGTCGGCAGTACGTCCGTGGCAATAAACCATCTCGTCTGCATTACATCCTTGGCAATAAACCAGAAACCATCTCGTCGGTATTACATCCTCGACAAGAAACCATCTCGTCAGCATTACATCCTCGACAAGAAACCCATCTCGTCGGCAGTACGTCCGTGGCAATAAACCATCTCGTCTTCATTACATCCTTGGCAATAAACCAGAAACCATCTCGTCGGTATTACATCCTCGACAAGAAACCATCTCGTCGGCATTATTTCCTTAATTCAAATGGATCAATATATGTACATCTTTAGGTGAACATCCCTTTGGTATTGAGGTATGCCTGCCACCATTCTTGGTATGTGTCGTGTGTCAGATGCTAAAGCTATGCTTGAATTTCGGTAGTATTAGTTGTTATACTATTCTCTCCTGAAATCCTATCCACCATGAGATGCTTTACAAAGTATAACTCTTTTATCATGAAACGTTTATCAAGTCAATTTTGTAGGCAAATATCAAAGGCACCACAGTAGACATTGATGAATAACATAAACAAATGTTTTTAATTAACAAATCAAGTAGGGTTTTGTTTGTTTGTTTTGAGTTGGTTTTTCTTTTTCATGAAGTAGCACTAATAAACTGGATTCAATATTTGACATAATAAGAATTATCTTAATAGTCCTATAGGTGTTCATACTCCTATGGACATCATGTTTCCGCCCAGTGCTACTATTGATGCTCATGGTCTTCTGGTGATATTTATGTAAAGGCGAGAAGTTCAGTTAAAACGAACTATATAGGAATATTTTTATTTTGGTTTTCCTTAGATATAAATACCATGATGCTACTAAATTACTAGTCTGCCTCACAGAACCTGAACCTTATTTTTCTCCCGCCGAGCTCTTACTGTAACGATATAGCCCTAAAAATGAAGCAAGTCTACAATTTTTCAAAGCGGAATCTCTCATCTCAGTTTGGATCTTTTTCAATTTATTGGAGTTATTGGTTTCTATCAAAATTATATGGGTTTCTTTTTTTTCTTTTTTTTTCTTTTTTTTTACTAAGGGTTTCTTGTACTAACATACCTCAGTGTGCGCCTACCCCATAACTGCTATCATTAATAATGATTAATGAATTGCCTAAATGGGCTGAAGCCCGATATGTATATAGATGGTTACCATACTGAACGTAATTCAAGGAATAACTGCTTTAATGAATAGACACTGGCCCACACCATCAGTGCCATACTGTAAACAACTCAGACCAGCTCGCTCGCCCCTGCCTGTTTTACTGGAGCAGGGCAACAGCTGACAAGATCATGGTTATGAGTATCAGGTTCAGTGAGGGGGGGGGGGGGGGGGGAAGGGGGAGAGATTGCTGGCCGGGAGAGGTTAGGCTTGTGCCACAAAGTGTGCTGTGAGTAACTTGCGAACCCTACGTTGGAGTGTAGTATACCACCTCCCCTACACGTGTATGGTTGCCCGGGGGATGGTGGGAACTTTCTGCTCTATTTGTAAAATGTCACTGCCATGGTGGTTTTGCCTGGATTATGACTGTTATTCTGTGGACAGTCAAATGTTGACCGTGTATGTGTCTCTAAGGATCTAGGTAGGTGAGTGTGTCTTGTGGTGTTTGGGCACGAAGGTACTGGCTCAAATTAACAACATTTATTGGTTGGAGTGAAGATTGTCGCGAATTAGTGGCTAGTCCACCTGTTCACTCAGTAAGTGAATTGCAAGCTTACTTTTGACTCAAACTGAGGGGACCCGGCAGCGTAAGCTGTGTTCTAAATAACTTTAGCAAGTGTAGAATATCGTCTAGTAATCACAAATATTTTTACATTCTGAGATGCATTTCCAAGAACAAGATCCCTGATACAATCATCCTTGTTTCAACTAATTATAGCCGTTTGATGTCTGACCACTTGTAAAAAGTAAGTAAATGGCTCAAACGTTTGTTGTTTCATGTCAGTAAGGTCATTGGCACTATTTAGCGCAATGATTAAGTTCGAGGAATTTCATTGGGAGATGCTCTCTTCAAGATTTGCTTGGAGCAACCATCTCTCAATTACCTCGCAAAGCCGTGCGAGGCCGGTGATGCTCCCATTCACTGAGGGCCTGAAATGTGTACTGGCACCATGAGACTGGTATGCTACCGGAGTGCTTATTATTAGTGCTGGGCTCACTAGGTCAGATGGAACGACCTTACAACTTGTGAGTGGAATTGAAAATAAAGCCGACCCACGCCTACCCTGTTGATCGACTGTTGTACCGTTATTGTTTGAGTCTTGTGTTAGTGGCATGATTATGTTCAAGGATCTCGTTCTTTTACAATATGTATTCAACACAATGCATCAAAATATTGCTTACCTAACCAGGCTCGGTCCAATGAAACTTTGCACCACACAAAATGTTAAAATGTCACAATTGTTAGTTCTGTCCATCACTTCCTTGCACGTCACCCCACCACTGGGTCCAGGTGTAACCATCCGCTCGTCTCTCCCAACGCCCCTCCATAGTGAGCCCGGAGTGGTCCATGGATGTGCAACCGTCTGCACCGTTCCGGATGTGCAAACGTCTGCACCGTTCCTCCCAACGACTGTAATCTCCCTCACAGTGGAAGTTCTCGTGCAACCACTGCACAGTCAACTCTCACTAGTTTGCACTGACTTGGCCTGGCGTATTCACCGTGTCGGCACTGACCATGTACCACTTAGGAGGGAATCTGTGCAACCGCTTCACACCGCCACTTCGCTTGTGCAACCGCTGCACAACTTCACTTCACTCATGAAACCGCTTCACTCCGTCTCTTCACTTGTGCAACCGCTGCACAAGTCCACTTTACTTGCGCAACCGCTGCGCAACGTGATCTTGCTTTGTGCAACCGCCGCACAACGTTACCCGACAATGCTTTTTGGCAGCAATTGCTATGCCACGTCACTTTACTTGTGCGACCGCCGCACAGTTTTACTTTTACTTGCGCAACCGCTGCGCGATGTTACTTTGCTTGTGCACCCGCTGCACAACGCTACCTGACAATGCTTTTTGGCAATCGTCAGGGAAGATCGTACCCCGCATCAAACCACCACGTATCCAAGGTACTTTTAAAACGCCTTAATGACCGGCGGTAATTGTCGTTAATTACCAGGGTATAGCCAGTCGCGTACCTCTTCACCTGAACTACGGTAATCCCCTCGTTCTTTGGTGCTGACTGTCTGGGATGAGCGAGAGGTACAATGTCAGTACCCGAGGGCCTTGGACCTATTACCGTAATTCCTCCAACAAGCACAAAGAGTGATCTTCGTTTAACAGCTTTTATTCCAACTTTGTGTTGCCGGTCAACCCACTCTAATTGTCACTTAATTATGAGACTTCTGCCGCAAAGCTTCAGTCTGAGTCGAAATGCTGGTGCCTAGGTTTGGTTTCTGGTTCGAAAGATCATGACAA
Organism: Haliotis rufescens; assembly: GCF_023055435.1. Taxonomy (NCBI): domain Eukaryota; kingdom Metazoa; phylum Mollusca; class Gastropoda; order Lepetellida; family Haliotidae; genus Haliotis; species Haliotis rufescens. The sequence continues at coordinate 6,990,657 of NW_025963835.1, read as the reverse complement.
CAAGCCGAGAGCGGAGCACCAGTCCAGATGTAGTCTCCCCAGCCGCAGCCGCTACCTAGCCGCTCTCTAACCGTTGTCTAGCCGTTCTCTCTTCGTTCTTAGCCGTTTTTTTGATTTGGGGCTTTTGCCCCTTTTTAAACCGGTACCTACGTCACAGCTCTACTCATTTTTCCATCTATCATTGGTCAGCCACCTTTCCCCCCTACACTAGATCATTCTAACCCACTCTTATCTAATAACCAGCACCTTATTCGGACTTGCCATGATGTAGCTTCTCACCCTTTTGGAATTCGAACTATTCCCCCCCAATACCATATATGTCTCAAGACCCTGACGTTTCCGTCCCTCTCATCTCTGTTCCACTTGTTTTTCATTTATGTATAGCCCTCGACCTACTACCCTCACCCCTGGTTACTCGTGGCCAAGTATGCTCCCGTAGTCTTCAACTATCAGAGCTGCCCGTCTCCTATATATATATCAATGTGTTATGTTTACATCTTACTGGTTTCAACTCCTCTTCTTGACCTTTATATACAATCACGGAGGTGTCCTAATGAATTGTTAATTACTTTAATTAGTTGTTAATTACTGTACTTTTATGCCTATAATACGACCCCCGTTCTGGCGAAGAGTGTGTCCCCACACTCTGAGATGGTGCCAATTCTTGTTATATTATCTGGTATATATTCCCTCTTATTTCTATGACCTATTGATTTAACTACCCTTTTATTAACTAAATATGTATTACGCTTTCGTGCCTATAATACGAATCCATGAGGAGGAGAGTCCTAACAATTACTAGGATGTTACCGTCCTTTATCAAACAGTTTTTACCTAAACTGTTGCATAAGTCTTTCATTGTCATAGAGAACTATTGTACATTTTCAAAACGTTTTCAGTTTGTTGCTACATATTCCACCTAGTGAAACAAAGTTCTGTAAACTTCCTTATAGTTATTGGTGATACGATTTAAGTAATATCTCAAAATTGTAGGGGATCAATGACAAAACAAATTGCAGGGAAATTTGTACATTCTTAAAGCCATGATTTACTGTCTTCAAGACGTACACTTTACTTGTGAAATGGAACAAGGAATTCAAGAAGAATCAGGAAATAGGCACTGCTTCTTCAGCTCATAAGGAAGTAACTGTAGAGGTGCAATATTATTTCTAAAACATTCCACTGTACTGTCAATAATGAGATACCACAAGCTAATGGTAACCTACTTACTATAGAACTGACTGCATTAAACGAATAATAGTAACAATAGTCACAATATATGGCCCAAATAAGGATAACCCTGAATTCTACGAAAGGCTTGATGACTTAATTTGATCCCTTTGATACACACAATTACAATGGTGTTAATAATCCTAAATCAAGAGAACAAATCCTAAAGATGAAAGAGGATCTTGAACTCATTGACCGTTGGAAAGAAAGAAATCCATTTGAAAAAAGATACACTTGGCGACAACCAAACCCTATCTAGTGGATGTTAAAGTGACTTTCAGAAATAGTAACATAGTAACCCTGAAAATAGTAACCCAGAAAAAGGAGAGTAAAACCTTGGAAACGACAAGAAACTAGGAGCTACTAATGCTGGGTGAGATGCCGAAGATTGAACCATAGCTGGCAGATCAACAGCCCCCGTTGACAAGTGCTGTGAACGTCACTGGGGTTATTGGAACAGCACTGACCTTGTAGATTGTTTCTTAACTTTGAGGATCAATTGGATCACTGTGTCTGTGCCACAGCAGCGACTCTCAAAGTTGACCGAGGCGGGCATTGGTGCCCTAGAAAGTATGTCTGGGCAGTGGGCAATCCTTGAAAAGTAACATAAGTACACTATCTTTTGCTCAGCGTAGGGCATTTAGCCACATACTGTTTTGTGGCAGGTTACTTCGCCCTAAGCCATCAATTCACTTCAGTTGCAGTTGATGGGCACAGCATCCTACAGTAACCAAATCAGTTGAAGATTGCTGCAGTTTGCTAACATTAGTGTTTGAAACATATGTTTTAAGTTCTACAATGGAAAGCACCTTACAATAACCAGCGACACAGAAATTCAGCTATGTTTACACGTGTTAGCGAGTGCCCACAATGCACTTGTTGGATAATCACAAACAGTCCTTTTTTTTTAACTCGAAGCTATCCATTTTAATGGTGTTCTACATATATCACCCCTGAACATAAGGGTGCAGGTCGAAAAGCCTGTTAGATATCTCTTTCAATAATTTTCAATTTCAGGTGTTGCTTTTTGCAGAATTAATTTTGCAGCAATAGAAACTAACAGTTTTAGCATGTTTAGTCCACTAGTCCTTATGATGATAACATATAGCAAAACCTTCAAAATGGCCAGTTTCTACTACAGTAGTCCTTATGGTACCTTTACTATTGTGCAGTTTGGCAAGGACTATAGGACTTGAGCCAATTTCTAACACTGTTTTGTTCTACCCCCTGAACTGTTATGACGTCGTAGCTCTAGGACACATCCTTGTGCTTTAACTGTAATAGTTCAAGGCAAAACTATACTTTATTACACTACCCAGATCGGTAAACTTTCTTCTTTAATCATGTTAATATTGTAGTGGTTTTAGTTATTAAAACAGACATATTTCCTATGTATAGGACATCACTTTTTGTTTTGGGCATCCAGTAAAAGCCTGTGGACATTTATTGATATGTTTTATGGTTTTTTTATAATTAGGGATGTATTTAGAGAAAACATATATCTATAACCTATTGCTGTCCATAAGAGCATTGTAAAATGAGTGGTTGAAACCTCTTGATACAAATATGACATCTTAGTAACTATAGAGGACTGTGAGCAGTGTTGTCTCTGATTGATCACTTGTTTTGTTTCCCTTTGAACATATGTTACAAACTTCAGGTTGGTTGATATCTGGCCAGTCTTGAGATATGCTGTAGTTGCCCCTTGCCTTCATTTCATCTAAGAACTAATATACCTCAAGGCCAGGGTAGACCTTCTTTTCAAAACAACATGGGCTATGAGCATGACAACACACCGAAGTCACCTGCCCTCTTGCGTGTTCGTCTGATGATAATTTGATGTTACCTAATCATTTTAATATCCGTATTGTCAAGTGGACATCGCCTCGTTGCTTCTGCCAGACGTGACTCATGTTAATTAATTCAGGTTCTTGGAATAGGCAGTTTACTGGCTGCTCCAAGGCTGTTTCAGAATCTATTAATCTACCAATTATTGATCCAGCACAGTCCAGCATCAACTGTTGACATATTATATTGGCATAGGTGTGGCTGCTGGCTGTGTGTTAGGCTCAGGGATGTACATGATGTGTTTTCAGACTTGTGGCTCTCAGTGATTATTTGATGCATGGAATAAAGAAGTTATTATTAAGGATTTTTATCAATGCATTGACGAATGGCAAATTAATGATGAAATTGAAATATATTATGAAAGTTATTGGAAATGTTAATATGATGGACAACTGGCCACATTATGTTACCATCACTTACATGTTTTAGACTTCTGACCTGATACAGTACAAAAGTAGGATTACAAGAGCAGAAAGGATGACTTTTTTATCTTCAAGGGAATATATAGTTATGAGCAAATCTTTGACCCAATATGATATGTTTTAGCCTTATTTCTTTACATAATCACCTAAGAAAATAAATTTGGGTAAAATATCATCCTGAAAACCAGTTTTGTGTCAACACATTTTATGGCCTTACCTCTTGTTTGTTTGTTGTTAAACGCCACACTCAGCAATATTCCTGCTATATGACCACGGTCTGTAAATAATTGGGGCTGAATCAGACAATCCAGTGATAGACATCATGAGCATCGATCCTCGCAATTGGGTATGTGATGACATGCATCCCGTTAGTCGTCTCTTACGAAAAGCTTAGTCGCCTTTTACAGCTAGCAGGGGTTGCTGAAGACCTATACTTCCCAGGATCTTCATGGGTCTGGGCTTACCTCTATATTTTTGGTATAGCCTTAACTCTTCATTTGGTATTTTTGGTGGTCAAACAAATGCCAATGTTGAAAAGAATTAAGTGTAAATTTTGTTGATATGAACACATCTAATAACTACACAGAAAGGTTTCATAATATCTCTGAAAGGTTTTCTCTTTTCTTGAATTAAGGTCAAAAAGTCGTCCTTATCATATCTTGTTTCATGTGGCTTGGGTGATTCTCAGGTTTCTTATGCTAAAAGTTACATGCATTGTAAAATCAATAACACAAGCCAAAAAACGTTTATTGGCATCTTAAATACAATGTTAGCAGCATATTTTTGTAGCATTCTATATTGATATCTACATTGTAGGTTGCATGCGATGAAATTGCATCACAATACTTGTTTTATTGGTTACTATGATGTCACAATCAAATGACATCACTAATGGCTTTCCTACTGAAGTTGTTAGCAGTACTTTTTACACACTGTCTTTTTAAGACACTGCTTATTTACTGTCTTCAAACTGAAAAAGTTGTTTTTCCACTTTTAGCAACTCGTGTTGATATATTTCATATCAAAAGACCTGAGGGTGAGATTCTGTATTTATTTCATTTGGAATTAACAACATTAGTCTGTGGTAATCTGGTCCTGATGCCTTGGTGACGGACCTGTTCTGATGAACTGACTGGCTCCTTTTTGACTTGACGTAGCCTGTTTTAATCTGTCACTGACTGACGGATATGACCAGTGTTTCTGCTGGTCTGTTTCTACTGGATCACACTGTGTCAGGCCATACTTTCAATAAGACTGCCCCAAACAGTGGTAAATAGTGCTAGACATTGGTTATCATGAATTTGAAGCTTAGTGTAAATATAAATATAGATACATGTAAAATGCTTTTTATCATACTTGGCAACACAAAGGCATTCACTGGTTCTAGCACAGCACCAACTGGCTGCCACAATATATGTACTTTGAAGCTGAATAAAACTCCAATGCATCACACACACTGGATAGTTTTTAATTCTGTGGGAAATTCTCTGGTCTGTGATATCATCTGTTGTCATATTTGTATGTGTTTAGGCAAAGCAAATTACTGAACAGGGCTCAATTTAGCACCAGTGCAACCTATTATTGAAAAATGCAACCTAATGTTAATGTCCACTTGTACCAAGTGCATGTAAAGAGTATGTCTGCCGACCATTACTTATCCACGCAATAAGGATCTTTGAACACACCAGATACTTCTAAGGTTTGTGTTCAATACTACATCACTAATATCAGTGAAATTTCTCATGCTGTCATGGACTTGACGTCATCAAACTTTGGGTACTACAACATTATGGGCATATGTTCCTATTATGTTTACAGGAATCTGTTATTAATGAATGTGACACAAGCAGCAGACCGGACTATGCTTCAACTTTGATAAATTAATGGGACCAGGGAGCAACCTGGTTGTGTCTGGAGTTTTCATGTCAACATGCACCTGGTGCAAGTTTAGTCAAGTTGCTTAATTGAGCCCTGCTGATGGAGTCCTCCGAAAGTTAGGTGCATCGTAAATATAGCCATTTTTGACATTTTACCATTGACTGCATTATTTTTTTTGTTTTTAAATCTGTATATCAGATATATATATTAGGAGACTAATTACATAAATAGAAGATTAGCAGCAAGGTATGTGTGATTGATCATATTGCCAGTGATCATTCTAAAACAGCGCCAATAACCCTTCAACTGTTTAGAATGTTTAAGAAAATATGCAGATAGGAACAGAAAAGGGATCTTTCTACCCTATTAGATAGTGTGTTCAATAGGCTGATTGTGAGACACCTATTACATCACATATATCAATCTCAGGTGCACTATATACATCCATGAATTCCTCATACATTCTAGAATCAAATGACAAATTGCTTCTGTCACTAATACAAATTGTCTAGATGAAATCAAGTAAAATAAATGATGTGTAAAACAAACGTGTTTTGGAAAACTTTACTGAAAGGAGAACTTAAATTTGTTTGGATAAACACACTAAATATAGGTGAGTTTGTGTTCCTCAAGTACTGTTGTTTTGTAAAGCATCTTATCCTTGTTAGAAGTACAGAACTTAGTTGAGAGTTCTTTTTATCATTCAGTGATTCCAAGTTGGAATATGACCCCAGGAACCAATGCTGGGCATAAGAGGCGACCATGTGGGTTGGTGGATTGGCTGATAGCGTGTCATTGTACACTGATGGCACGGAGCACTGTTCACCCTGTCAATCTCTGGATTGTCTGGTCCAGACCCAATTGTTTACTGGCTGTGTCGTCATACAAACATAGCATTAATCAAGAGCTTGCAGAATAAAAACAAGTCTGAATTCCGTGTGTAACCATGGTAACTTTTTTCAACCAAGTATATGGTTTCATTTTCATTCCCAACAGAGACACCAGGAATTGTCTGCTGTCTAACCTGGTACAATGGACTACAGCGGCGAAGAAGAACACTGCAGAAAGCATGTCACTGCTATGTGGTTCAGGCATGGTCTTCGTTTCCATGACAACCCCACATTGATCAAAGCTCTCAAGACAACCAAAACGTTTTATCCTATCTTTATATTTGATGGGAAAGTGGCTGGTAAGAACCTATCTGTGACATATACCGTATCTGTGGATTTGAAGGTCAAAGCCATACTAATGTCCTGGGTCTTTTTTAATTGCCTTTGGTTGGCTCTAATGTTGATTTTACTTTGAAACAAAGGCAGCCATAGCCAGTAAACATTTAAATACCCAATCACATAACCTTGAGCTCCCTGATTGTCTGGTCACTGTTGATTACTGCCACTTACATAATTTTTTTTTTTATGGTCATCATCAAATAACTGATTGGCTGCAAGTGATAATGTATCTTTTTGAATTTCCATTATGCAGATACCTTTTTCTCCCCTGATCACTAACCTCCAAATTTAGGGGGAGGGATAATGGTATCTAATCAGTTTAATGTTGTCCCTGACATTTTTATTAACATCTGTATATGATCCCAGCCTAGGCATCTTTAAATTACTGCAGGATAGGATATAAGGTAGCCACATTGCAAATAGGATTTCGGCCCACTCCTGAGACATTTCTGCAGGTCCATGTATCACTATGAATGGCATAGCAGTAGTTTGCTGTTTTTGTTGTATATTTTGATACGGGGCCTAACTTTGACCTTATATAACTTTGACCTTTATATTTTCTTATTTTTTACTCATCCTGCATTACTGCTTAATGCCTTGACTGCTTACGTTTGACAGGACACAAAGCTGCGGGGCTCCAGGTGAGAAAGAAGTTGTTTCACTGAAGTGTGAGGCAGGACCCAGTAGATGAGACCACGTGACCCGGATGTGATGACATCACATAAACTCCACCTTACTGCTTGTCACACCTCTAATAAATTGTGCAGTTTTTGGATTAAACTTAGTTTGTTTTTATTGCCATTTTTGCATAAATTTGTCCTTCACTGTGATAGGCCTCAGTATGTTATTTAAAGTCCAGGTTTGTTCGTGAAATGTGACTTTTGTCAACCTTTACATTCACGTATGTATTAATGTTTCAAGCCATCATCTTGAAATTTCTGACATGTCTGGTGTTTTCATGTTCAGTTAGGCATGGTATTGTTGCTTGCTAAATACATTTAGCCTATAAATACCTATTATAGTGTCTTACACTTTATCATTTTTATCATATTATCCTGGTTTATTCTGAATTGAACTTTGTGTTTATTTCCTTAATCTTGGTTAATCTTGGACCATTCTGACACTTTATGCTTACTCGTTGTATCCATTGTGGTAAAAATTCTTTAAAAGATCCTCACCCACATTGTCTTCATTGTACACAGATTTGATCAAATCATTTGAAGTGTGATTTTTGTGTTCCTCTCTCCCCTTCTACCTTTATCAGTAATCAGCAGATCTTACAGCAGTCGCTGCAGCATTCCAGGAGGATGTCCGACTCACAAGAATCTTTCCACGAGTCGGGTTTGGCTATAACCGGTTCTACAAGGACATCTGACATTCTCTTCCCTCCTGCACGTACCCTAGCATAACCAGACACTCTACGCTGACAGCACCCTTACAGATGGCTGCTGCTCATGTGCCTCAGGGCGCCTCCTTGAGACCTGTGCCTTCAAACACTTACAAACTCCTCAGTGATACCTGCGCCTCCGGGCTTCTCTGTGAGACCTGCGCTGACCATCCCTCAGGGCCACTTGTTTACAGCACCTTACAGTTTCCAGCCAGCGTCTCCCGTGTATCCACAGATGTCAGCACCAACCTGGATGCATAGTTTCAGCAGACCTTTGTGCCTCAACTATATTCGGCTTGCCAACCAGTCTGCGCATCAGGTGTCTTACGCACCCTCGGCGCTTCCAACAACTGCAGCATCCTTGGCTCCACCATTGCTTGCAGCACCCCAGGTGCTTCTGGTTTGTCAAGACTCTGCTACATGCCTGGCACCATCTAGATCTACAGCAGCACTCTCTATGGGCTTGGGTATGCTGTCATCCTCTAGGCTCCTGTCACCTCATGGGTCAGCCTCACCTGGCGCTTCCTCCAGGTGATCGTCTAAGTCATCACACTCTCAGCACCGATCCAGGAGTCGCCATTCAGATTCATCAGAGGAATCTGTGGTAGAAGATTAGGAGACATCCTCAGAGTGGGACACCCACCTCAGCCTGCCACAGATAGAAGATTGGATGGCTGAAAGCCTGACTGCGAGAGCGCCTTCCCCAGGTATGGATGTTGAGAGACACCATTCCACATTCCATCTGATCCTATGCTCAGGGATATGGTGAAGGCACTGGATGAAAGCTTTACTATTTTGACATTCTCTCCAGCGTTCACAACAACTAGATTTAAGAAGGGTGATTTTCCCATACATGCCTTCGAGTTAGCAGACTGTGCACATGTCCTGTGAAGGACCTTCACAGAATGTCTGTGTCGTCTAAGCCTATTACCATCAGGATCCCTGACACTCTGGTCACTTTCATCGTGACACAGACAGGTGCTCGTTGAAACCTTTGTTGGCTTTGGCCTCCTTAGCTTGGGCCGTTGAGCAGAACCTCACTCAGTCCAAACTCAATTGGGTGGAATATCTCCAGACGGCATGGCAGAGGATGCGGTAGAGGGAAATCACAAGGTGTCTATAAGCCCCACCATGGCCAGTCTTAAGGCAGGAACAGGGACTGGAGGGGTAGGCAATGAATGCTTGGTCCTTTATTTACCCACCTCACCAAGCCAGTATCAGCCTATCTCCACCTGAGGAACATCGGGTTTGAGTCAACATAGACGACAGTCTGCTGAACCATCCAGACCTGGCGACTTTGATCCTTCACAGGGATCAAACCAGGTGCCTATTTCATCAACTGTGATTTTGATCGCGCCTTAGTGGCCATGAGAGTGTTGTTCGTAGACCTTAGAAGTCTTGAAGGAAGTGATCTACTAGCTCTACCTGGGTGGCCAAACCTACTCATCCATCCTAACAGCAGGTTTCCTCACCAAACGCCAGGCAGGTTTCATCTGCACGCCTGGTTCGTCTTCAGAGAGCTCTAGGCACCAAAGGTTATTCAGCATGGGCAGTTGAGGCAATTGCTATGGCGCACAGACCTTCCACCCGAGACCTTCATGACAATAAGTGGCGATCCTTTGAAACCTTTAGTAAAGGAAAGGATCATTTCTTGGCTGAATGTCTCCTTTATCTTCAAACACAGTGACAACTGAAAGGCAGCACCATTACCAACTATTTGGTGGCTCTTAATTCGATGTTGGCATTTCCGCAAGATCAGAAAATGACCAAGATCCCGGAACTACAGGTGCTAATAATCTCATTCTGCCTTGAAGGCCAGAAGGCTAAGTTTCGCCTTCCTGCATGTGATTTGAATGTCGTACTTTGGTGTTTGCGTGCGCCGCCCTTTCAGCCTCTCCACGCTACATTGATATTCTTATTGGCACTGGTCACAGGGGCAAGAGTTAGTGAGCTTCATGCTCCTGGCATTACCCATGAACACTTTGAGCATGGTACCCATGGAGCTGTTCACCTCGGGCTGTTACTAGAACAGCCCAACTGGTCTTTTGCCATCCCACCTTTATCATGGATCAAGGGAGCCAAAGACGATTAGGAACTGTTATTGTGCCCTGTGCGCTCATCCATCGCTCTCAAGACTTTGCGAGGTGCTCAGAAACGCTTATTTATTCCTGTTTCCCAGAGCACCATGACCGAAGTCATCTTCCCGAGGCAAGAGAGTTCACTGACTTTAAAAGTCCAGTTCCCACCCTTGCCGAACTAGGCTGGAATTCCTGGGCTGGAATTCCTTGGCTCGATCGTAGCGCCACCAGTGGAGTTATGTCCCTTCTTAGCCTCTCTTATGGACCAATCAGATTCAACCTCTCGTATCACTTGCATTTGCTTCAAACAAAATGGTGGCGCCCAGTCAAGACGATCAAAACTCAAGATCTCTATAGCAGGTCTTACATCGCGAAGTGCATCAAATCATGTGAGCACCTTGATTAAAACCAAAAAAAAAGATTTGTAAAATATCTGTTGACAACGAGTTGGCGGTACATATGCTTTGCAAATCCAGCAATTGACCGAAATCTGCATGACAGTTTACGAACCAGATTTTTATTTCCTTGCGTGATTTTGATTGGACTATGCATAGACTCGTTAGTCCAGCCAAAATGTAACTCCATAATACCAATTTTTTAACTTATCCTGCATTACTCCGTATTGCATTTACTGCTGTCTTTGACAGAGAGACGAACTGTGTGAGATCCAGCTGCTGAAGAAAGTTGTCCCAACCAGCCCAGGAGGCAGCGCCCTCTCACAGTCGGCACGTGACCCGGAAGTCATGACGTCACACCAAAAGACATAACTGCTTTGTCACCTCCACGGACGGACGTACTTTGTATCCCTTGTGGAAATTAAAGCTTATTATTTTTTTTTTTTATATTTTGCGTGTTTCTACATTCATTATATGCTGCTACATTGTTACCTGTTATGGGCCGTGACCTTAGGGTCTTCCCATTCGTAAATTGTAACGTTTATCGCTCGTCTGTGGCTCACGTCACAGTAATTTACGGGCGCAATGTTGTTCCCGCCATTTTGTTTTCTTTCCCGCCATTTTGGCCATTCACCACGTGGCCACGTAATGTCGTGTTCTGCGTTTTGAATTCTCTCTTTGGCTTGGGTAATACATTACATTTATGTATGTTGTTTTGGTGTGCTTAAAGCCTTGCCTTTTCGCTACCTCTCAGCGTAATTGTTTCTTCTCATAAACTTCAATATAATACGAAGTTTTTGAGTTACATTATGTCTCCCATACTTTGTGATTAGCCACATGGTTATGTGTTTGCTTAAAGCTATGCTTTTTCGCTACCTTTTAGCATCATTGTTTGATCTCATAAACTTCATTGAAATACAAAGTTTCTGAATCACATTATGCTTCCCATACTTTGTGATTGGCCACATGGTTATGTGTTTGCTTAAAGCTATGCTTTTTCGCTACCTTTTAGCGTCATTGTTTGATCTCATAAACTTCATTGAAATACAAAGTTTCTGAATCACATTATGCTTCCCGCACTTTGTGGCTTTGCCACATAGTTATGTTTTGCTTAAATTCCAGATTTTCTGCCTCGCTGCACTTGTTGCCGCGGGAACAAAACTGGTCGGGGCCGCCCCTTTCTGCCGTGATTGTACGACGCCCTGTACTTTCACAAGGCAGTGCCGATGTTGCAGTCATTCGTCGCTGTGATCCTTCAGCTCATGCAAGTATCCAGGACACACCTCGCTCAACGTGCTCGTCGACCCCCACCTACGTTGACGGCAGCAGCGCTCAGCGGAGCTTCGCATAGAGTCTGCCTCCCATGGCACGACATACGACCGTTCACGGTCTCCTACTCCATCGGCGGCTCCAGCGCTCCCAACGTAGAGTCTGCCTCCCCTGGCACGACATACGACCGTTCACGGTCTCCAACACCGTCAACGCTGATGTCTCCGGCGCCCCCTGCGCTCCCCGCGCTCCCGGCGCTCCCGGCGCTCCCGCTCCGCGCTCCGGCACTCCCGGCGCCTCTGATGTCTCCACGCTCCGGCGCCTCCAGGGCTCCCGGCGCCTCTGATGTCTCCGCGCTCCGCGCTCCGCGCTCCGCGCTCCCCGCGCTCCGGCGCTCCGGCGCTCCCGACGCCTCTGGCGCCTCTGATGTCTCTGCGCTCCGGCGCCTCCGCATCCTCCCGGCGCCTCCGGCGCCTCCGATGTCCTGGCGCTCCCGGCGCCGTTGATGTCTCCGCACTCCGGCGCCTCCGCATCCTCCCGGCGCCTCCGATGTCTCGGCGCCTCCGGCGCTCCCGTGACTATCATTCTACTTCCTGGGTGGAATCTTTTCAACCAATAGACAGTTGGTCTGATTCAACTTGCCCACTGAGACGTTATCCATAATCCCGTCGTTTAAAGCGCTATGATTCCGGAGAGATGACCTGCGGTTTTCCATCGAAACAGAGCATCATGTGAACAGCGTCTGTATCAGATTCGCCGACGACATCCACTTACAAAGAGTTTACTTCGTCGACATCGCCGACACCAACGCTGTTCTACCCTACCCTAGCGCCAGCGTTCCTGAAAGAGACTCTTCTTCGGCGCTCCCCGGGTTTTCCACGACGCCCATGGGGTTCCGTGTTTTATCGCAAAACTCGGGTACACCACTTGATCGTCTCTCACACAGTTCATTGAGGATTGTCTGTGTGTGGAGTTTGCACCTCAGTTCCGACTCCAAGGCGGTTTTCTCGGCTACTGCGCAGAGTGATTTACATGTCACGTGTCAAGTACTCGGACTGTCAACAACTCCGACCAGAATTAGGTCAACTTACCATGGCAAGGGGTGCCATGTATTTCTACAGATTGGTTTCCATGTCTACCTGTACGCTTGGTGCTACCACTCAACCAGGCGCCTGTCGCAGTCCATCCATGCACGGATGTTGGAAACAATAGACCTCCTCTACCAACACGGCTGTCACGAGGAACCTTGTTTCATCAACCCTTCGCTATAAGAACGATAGCGCCTATAGGCGTTCAAGGGATGGAAAAGATCGCCTTCCTTCGTCCGGTTTGATCTTTTCGACTACGACACCTTCCTATCTTCCGCCTTGACTACCGGACACAGTGTCGATTTGATACTTAAAGTCCCTCGGCCGTCCCACTGACCCCTGTTGCATACCTGCCTAGTATCGTGTTGTCGTCCTCCATCGTCACCTCGATATAAGAACAGGAGTACTTATACGCTGCTTCAGGGATGAAAACGATCTCATTACTTCGTGCAATGGCCATATTGCCTCGACTTCCTACTACCCGGTTACGTCGAGGCCCCGGCGGTCGATTGTGAAACTGGTTAACTTCATCTACTTGAGGTTGGCTCCCAGGCGATCACACCTTTTTCCGAATCGTACCGTCGGTACGCAATCGCAGACCCCTGCTGCTGACTACCCCCCCTGCCACCTTGTCAGTGGCTAGTGGCCCACACCAGCCCACATTGTGACCACCTGTGATCCAGAGATCAACACCATTGGCACAGCAACAGCCTCGAGATAAAGGCTTATCCAGGACGTCACTTGCTGACAGTGCATTCTTGGTCACGCCCTGTTGATCGTGTCCACTGACGACGTCACCGTAGTGTGGTGTTTGTGGACCCAGAGTACTCGCCCCTCTCCCGGCGCTACAAACTCGACCGGCGCCCCCGAGAATCCCCATCTTCGGCGTTCCAGGCGCCTCAAGCTCTCCGACGCCTCACGCTCTCCGGCGCCTCAGTCCAGACTATGTCAAACGGTCGACACCCCAACCCTAGATCTGTTTGCCTCATATCTGAATGTGGCCAGCTGACGTCTTCCATTCCACCTGTGCCGGATACGACCGCTGTGGCAGTCGAAGCCTTCCATCGTTCCTGAGAAGGATTACGCGCGCACGCTTTTCCGACTCCGGTTCTCCCTCCCACGGTTCTTCAGAGATCCAGGCCACTCAACCCCTGCCATTGACTTTGGTCTCGCCTTATTGGTCAGCCAGAAGTTGGGTTATCGACCTCCGAAACATAGCCAGAGACAACCCCTGGAACTTCCGGTGTGGTCCAACCTTCTGTTCCATCCACACGGTCTGTTGCCACACCCTCATACCCGCATGTTATCGTCTGCACGCCTGACACACCTGCAGAAAGCCAAGGGCTATTCGGCTAGAGCGACCAAGGCTATTGCTTCAGCCCACCGTCCATCTACAGGGGGACTGTATGCTGATAAATGATGCTTGTTCCAGGCATTTTGTTCTGACAAACACCAGGATCCGATGACAGCGTCACCGCAGATCCTGGATCAGTTCCTTCTGTACTTGCGTAGCACCCGTCGGTTGAAGGGCTTACCACCCCCACATACCTGGTCGCCATCTACTCCGTTCTGGCCATCCCGGACGATCGGAGAAAGACGAAAATTCCCGACCTACAGGCCTGGCTGCGCTCGTTCGGTCTTGAAGACCTGAAGACCAAGTTCGGACCGCCTGCGTTGGATCTGAATGTGGTCTTCAACGCCCTTCGAACCACTCCCCTCGTCTTCCTTCTACGACCTTAAGTAGAAGACGGGTGTTTCTACTGGTTTTGACTACTGCCGCTCGAGTCCATGTACAGCACGCCCTCGACGTCTCCCATGCCCGGTTCAAATGCGGTACCCAGGGCGCCGTTCATCATGGACCGTACTGGGACGTCAGCGTAAAGACTCAACTCCCAGGACAGCCTGATAGATCATTCCTTGTCCCCTCCCCCCTCGTCCAGTGTGGGTGCCGAGGATGAGGATGAGCGTCATTATGCCCAGTAAGGGCACTGAAGGTTATTCTACGATCTAAAGACTGCCGCAAGTCTAGGAAACACCTTTTTCTGCCGGTCTCCCCTTCGTCGCTGTCGTTGGTCAGCCGGAATACTTTTCCCTGTGGCTCTGGGCGGTCATCCTTAAAGCTTATGAGCCGCCGGATTGGACCCTCCCCCCAAAGGCTATTACCTGAAATAAAATGAGATCAGGGCGATCGTATTTCACTGGTTCTTCACGGTATACTGTTCCATCCCGTCGTTCAGGGAAGCCTGTTCGTGGCGATCGGACACCGCCTTCACCAACCACTACTTCCGGGATGTAGCCTTGAAAGTTGTCGCCGGCGTTCACAGTTTTGGTCCCTGGTTGTAGCCCAACAGGTCATCTATCTCCGACGCCACTGATTCTCCGATACCCTGAGCGGGGCCCGTCGACCTCTCTGGTGTTTATCACCCCAGACGAGACGGCTCTCTTGCGTTCCGCATTCACTCTTAGGTCAGTTTTAGTTTTGGGTTACCCGACTCATTCTATTGCTGTCACCTATCCGGGTTTTACTTTTTGCATCAACTCTCGTTTCCTGACGACAGGAATGGTAGTAGATGTGGACACCGGCGCCGACGCCAACGCTGCTGCTTCTCTGGTACCTGAGCGGTGCCCGTCGACCTCACCGGTGTTCCTTGCCTCCAGCCTAGAGGGCTCTCCTGCGTTTCGCATTCGCTCTTGGGATTGGTCGTAGATTTTGCCGCCGACGCCGCTGATTCTTCGATTCCCCGAGCGGGGCCCGTCGAACTCTCTGGTGTTTATCGCCTCAGATTAGAGGGCTCTACTGCGTTTCGCTTTCGCTCTTCGGTAAGGTATATATTTTGGCTTCCACGCCTCATTGTATTTCGGTTACCTATTCGGGCGTTTCGTTTTTGCATCGACTCTTGTTTCCTGAAGACAGGAATGGTCGTAGATGTTCCGGTCATCACTTGTATGCGGTGCGGATTCATCGGACCTTGACGAGGGTTTAATATGGTTCACATCTGCAGGTATGCCCACCGGCCATGCCGTCTGATAAAGATGCAATACGGAGTAATGCAGGATAAGTTAAAAAATTTAGTAAAATCTAAATATTTTTTACATTTGTATACTTATCCTGCATTACGAAGTCTAAGTGCCCTCCCTTTCGCTACGCTACCCCCCACAAAGTTTCAGATGTTATGTTTAAAGCAGTTATGTCTTTTGGTGTGACGTCATGACTTCCGGGTCACGTGCCGACTGTGAGAGGCCGCTGCCTCCTGGGCTGGTTGGGACAACTTTCTTCAGCAGCTGGATCTCACACAGTTCGTCTCTCTGTCAAAGACAGCAGTAAATGCAATACGGAGTAATGCAGGATAAGTATACAAATGTAAAAAATATTTAGATTTTACTAAGCTTAGTTCGGCAAGGGTGGAAACTGAACTCGCTTGCCTCGGGAAGATGGACTGAAGTCAGCCGCAACACTATTTCAGTTTAGTTGAGGGCTTTCCTCCTTCAGGCTTATGAGATAGCCAACCTTGATCCACAGAGAGCTAAGAATCCTCTTGAGATCCAGGCGGGTGCCTCTTCAATGGCTCTTTACAGTAATTGCTCTATCAGAGCCATCATGAAAGGATGTTTATCGAGGTCCAACACTGTCTCAGCAAACCACTATCTGAGGAACGTGGCCTTGGAAGATGTCAAAGGCATTCATAGATTTGGTCCTCTGGTCATAGTCCAGCAGGTCACCAATCCTCGTTCCCATTAAAAATGCTACTCCTGTCCAGATCCAGCCTTACCCGACAAGGGGGTTATTCTGCAAGCCAGCAGTTGGTTTGGGTTAATCAGTTTCTAGACTTTAGCGCATGCAAATTTCTGTTGCTGCAATTTACCTGGATATCCTCATACTCTCGTGCCATCCCCGGACAGGATTGGTCGAAGTAGTTGCAGATCTGCGCAAGTGATGCGCTCAACGACTGCTGTGAACTAGTGGAGAGTATGTCACTGAGGACTACATCTGTAGGTATGCCATCCGCCCTACCGTCCAATACAGATGCATTTAGAAGTAATGCAGGATATGTAAACAATTTTAGTAAAATCTAAATATTTTTTACATTTGTGTACTTATCCTGTACTACGTCTAAGAGCCCACCCATCGCAGACCTACCTCCCCTTGATCTCTTCAGATGTTAAAGATCTAGACATCTGCGACAAGCAGTAAGGTGGAGATTACGTGACGTCATCACATCCGGGTCACATGGTCTCACATTTAAGTGAAACAACTTCTTTCTCACCTGGAGCCCTGCAGCTTTGTTTTCTGTCAAAGGTAAGCAGTCAAGGCATTAAGGAGTAATGCAGGATGAGTAAAAAATAAGAAAATATAAGACAGTAACAGAATTGTTGGTAAGATTTCCATTTGTTCCTCCCACCGTTGTTTTCATTATTTTACCCATGCACTCAACACAGCTTCATTTTCTGTCAAATGTAAGCAGTAAATAATGTAAAAAATATTTAGATTTTACTATGTTTATTCTTGTATGTCCGTTATGATCTTGTATTGCAAATATTCCCTTGTTTTTCAAAAAGAATTTGTCCAGCGACTGATTGTCTGTCCATCACTTTTGACTGATACGTGTAAAAAGGAATGTTGAAAACTTCTAACACCATCCTAAGCATGTAAAGAGTTAAGTTTATTTATTGATTCTCAGAAAAAGCATGGTCAACATATGTTATACGGTAATTACATTTTGGGCACTTTGTGTTCACGTCGTGTTTAATCATCAAGTCAAATTGACATCAGTTAATTACAGTTATTGGGCAGTGTCCTAATGACTCAAGCAATCATTAGTTTGAATTAGGTATGGAAAACAAGATGTTGAGGTTTTGCAGAAAAAAAGTATTCATGAATGTGCAGACAAGAATAAGTCTTAAAAAAAAGTGTCGATGAAAGATCTCTCTTCAGCAACCCATGCTTGTCGTAAAAGGGGACTAACGGGATCAGGTGGTCAGACTCGCTGACTTAGTTGATTTATGTCATCGTATCCCAATTGTGAAGTTCGATGCTCATGGTGTCAATCACTGTATGAGTTATGCACTCATGTCCTGTATGAGTTTTATGGCTCAAGTGTTTGATTATCACTTGAAGGTCAGCTTCTGTCCCTCTGGTTGTCTGGTTGTAATGTCCTCCCAGACAAGCATTCTACTGTTAGAGAGATTTCTTTATGAGTCAGTGTGTTCAGTGAACCAAGTCATGTAATTTTGATGTGTAACTGCTCTGTTGGCCATGGTTACAGGTACGTCCCTCATTGCTTATCCCCGGATGACCTTCCTGTTGGAGTGTCTTCATGACCTTGACCAGACCTGTAAGAAGTACGGCTCTCGGCTCTATGTCTTTCAAGGTTCACCTGTTGAAGTGTTCTCCCAAATAAAAAAGGTTTGTTGAGTTGTTCATTCTGTTGATTTGATTTAGATATTGTTGCATGTCCTTTGTTTGGTTTGTTCTTGCAATCAGATGTAGCCAAATGACATTTGTTTAGGTTTCTTACAATTTTTTGAGAAAATAAACTGATATTAAAAAATATGTTCAGAGAATAGTATATTGTTTTTTGTGTGTCAAGATTGGGCATGATATTAGTCCTGTCAATTACAACTTTTAAAAACCTGTACTGAAAAAAACCCAAATAAACATAAACATTCACAACTTAATGCAAATGTAACCTTTAGCAATATTAAGTTACCAGGCACTTAATAGCACTATGAATTGTTCATGGCGTGTGTCATCTCTGCATTCACAAGAAATAGAGAGATGATGTTTTGTTTCTGTGAAATAAACAACAAGAGAAGTCACATTTGATCATGGCATATAAAATTAAACAAAATGAGCAAACTTTTATTCATGATATTTTTCAGGACTGGGGTATTACCCAGATTGCATTTGAACAGGATACTGAGCCTATTTGGTTTGAACGAGACAAGACTGTGAAAGATTTCTGTGAGGAAAGCCACATTGAATATGTTGAAGAGATTGGCCATACATTATGGGACCCGCGAGAGTAAGTTAAAAGTTGTGGGTTAGTCACTGAAGGTTAAGGATTTAAGGATGTTAGTCTCAGTTGTTACATCCCTAAGAACATAATTATGACATCTCGATCCCTGAAACATTTTTTTCACTTACCCAAGCTGGCCAGTATTTTGTAAGCTGACCATTATGTAGGTAGGTAGTCAATGAGAGTCAATCCCAACAGGAGGCTAAGATTATTGGGCTATTTTAGCATAGCACGGTATTTCTGCATCTGCCAGGGCAGCAGATATATAAAACTACTTCCTGAAAACATAAAACTAGCCTTTTTGACACATTGTGGCTCTGTATGTATACACGTACCACTTTGAGTCCAAGACTTCTAAACATGCAACTGTTGAATTGAGTAAAGTTCTCATTCATATTGACATATCTGACAAGTTTTTATAACAATTTCCGAAATGTGCAGACTCTGTGCTCCAGCAAGGCCTGTAACATATGTTGTCATTTTGTTCTGTTGGGCTTTTCTCGACTTTAAACCTGAACAATTGATATATGTGGTAACTAAAATAGTGTTCAAAGCGTGGTGGCACGTGGTCCTATGCACAGCCCATAGGCCACAAATCAGGTGAAGTTAAGCAATGTTGGTACCCTTGTCGACAGCTTGGCTCCTGAGAGTTTCTAGGGCTTCGGTCCTTCCTGCCCCGCATTGTTATTATTATTAAACCAACCTTACTTCTTTCAGAGTGATTGAGCTGAACAAGGGCAGTCCCCCTGTGACCTATGGCCTGTTCAACCAGGTGACATCCATCCTGGGACCCCCTCCCAGACCAGTTGCGGACCCAGATTTCACTGGGATCAACCTCCCTGTGACTCCAGACCATGATCAATTCCGTATCCCGACTGGGGAAGAACTAGGTAGGATAGTTAGTTATCAGCATGTCCATCTGTCCCTCTTCGTAATAACAGGCCGCCCTGACTGCAGCTTTACACAACATTCACTCTTGCTGTAAGTCTGCCCCTGGGACCACTTGCTCAAAACAATCTTAGAGCTATGACAATGGTAAGTCTATGTTAAAATATGGGAGTTACATGGTCTTAAGGCTAAAAATTGCTTTCTGCAAGTGGGCCCTGGCTCAAACTTGACTGCTGGCTTCAGCATGTCATCCTTGATTCCGGTTTCTTATGATTGCATTATTTAGTGTTAAGCCCAGTTCACTGACTCACTGTGCGAGTGATGACTGACAGCTGTGTGAACCTGTTGCAGGTGTGAAGAAGGAGAATGATGTCCTGGAGTGCCAGAAGCAGTACATAGGAGGGGAGACACAGGCCTTGAAGCTCCTGGCAGGCAGAATCCCTGTGGAGGAGAAGGTGTGTTACAGGGCCAGTGTGGCAGCAGGAAGGAGGCCCAGTTCTTGTGATGGGGGAGTTGGTGGTTTGGCAGCAGGAAGGAGGGTCAGTTCTTGTGATGGGGGAGATGGTGGTGTGGGCTACAGGGCCAGTGTGGCAGCAGGAAGGAGGGTCAGTTCTTGTGATGGGGGAGTTGGTGGTATGGCTACAAGGCCAGTGTGGCAGCAGGAAGGAGGCCCAGTTCTTGTGATGGGGGAGTTGGTGGTGTGGCAGCAGGAAGGAGGCCCAGTTCTTGTGATGGGGGAGTTGGTGGTGTGGCTACAGGGCCAGTGTGGCTACAGGGCCAGTGTGGCAGCAGGAAGGAGGGACAGTTCTTGTGATGGGGGAGTTGGTGGTGTGGCTACAGGGCCAGTGTGGCAGCAGGAAGGAGGGTCAGTTCTTGTGATGGGGGAGATGGTGGTGTGGCAGCAGGAAGGAGGGTCAGTTCTTGTGATGGGGGAGTTGGTGGTGTGGCAGCAGGAAGGAGGGTCAGTTCTTGTGATGGGGGAGTTGGTGGTGTGGCAGCAGGTTGGTCAGTTCTTGTGATGGGGGAGTTGGTGGTGTGGGCTACAGGGCCAGTGTGGCAGCAGGAAGGAGGGTCAGTTCTTGTGATGGGGGAGATGGTGGTGTGGCAGCATGAAGGAGGGTCAGTTCTTGTGATGGGGGAGTTGGTGGTGTGGCAGCAGGAAGGAGGGTCAGTTCTTGTGATGGGGGAGTTGGTGGTGTGGCTACAGGGCCAGTGTGGCAGCAGGAAGGAGGGACAGTTCTTGTGATGGGGGAGTTGGTGGTGTGGCTACAGGGCCAGTGTGGCAGCAGGAAGGAGGGACAGTTCTTGTGATGGGGGAGTTGGTGGTGTGGCAGCAGGAAGGAGGGACAGTTCTTGTGATGGGGGAGTTGGTGGTGTGGCAGCAGGAAGGAGGGTCAGTTCTTGTGATGGGGGAGATGGTGGTGTGGCTACAGGGCCAGTGTGGCAGCAGGAAGGAGGGACAGTTCTTGTGATGGGGGAGTTGGTGGTGTGGCAGCAGGAAGGAGGGTCAGTTCTTGTGATGGGGGAGTTGGTGGTGTGGGCTACAGGGTCAGTGTGGCAGCAGGAAGGAGGGTCAGTTCTTGTGATGGGGGAGTTGGTGGTGTGGCTACAGGGTCAGTGTGGCAGCAGGAAGGAGGCCCAGTTCTTGTGATGGGGGAGTTGGTGGTGTGGCTACAGGGCCAGTGTGGCAGCAGGAAGGAGGGACAGTTCTTGTGATGGGGGAGTTGGTGGTGTGGCTACAAGGCCAGTGTGGCAGCAGGAAGGAGGGTCAGTTCTTGTGATGGGGGAGTTGGTGGTGTGGCTACAAGGCCAGTGTGGCAGCAGGAAGGAGGGTCAGCTCTTGTGATGGGGGAGTTGGTGGTGTGGCAGCAGGTTGGTCAGTTCTTGTGATGGGGGAGTTGGTGGTGTGGCTACAAGGCCAGTGTGGCAGCAGGAAGGAGGGTCAGTTCTTGTGATGGGGGAGTTGGTGGTGTGGCAGCAGGTTGGTCAGTTCTTGTGATGGGGGAGTTGGTGGTGTGGCTACAAGGCCAGTGTGGCAGCAGGAAGGAGGGTCAGTTCTTGTGATGGGGGAGTTGGTGGTGTGGCAGCAGGTTGGTCAGTTCTTGTGATGGGGGAGTTGGTGGTGTGGCTACAAGGCCAGTGTGGCAGCAGGAAGGAGGGTCAGTTCTTGTGATGGGGGAGTTGGTGGTGTGGCAGCAGGTTGGTCAGTTCTTGTGATGGGGGAGTTGGTGGTGTGGCTACAAGGCCAGTGTGGCAGCAGGAAGGAGGGTCAGCTCTTGTGATGGGGGAGTTGGTGGTGTGGCTACAGGGCCAGTGTGGCAGCAGGAAGGAGGCCCAGTTCTTGTGATGGGGGAGTTGGTGGTGTGGCTACAGGGCCAGTGTGGCAGCAGGAAGGAGGGACAGTTCTTGTGATGGGGGAGTTGGTGGTGTGGCTACAAGGCCAGTGTGGCAGCAGGAAGGAGGGTCAGTTCTTGTGATGGGGGAGTTGGTGGTGTGGCTACAAGGCCAGTGTGGCAGCAGGAAGGAGGGTCAGCTCTTGTGATGGGGGAGTTGGTGGTGTGGCAGCAGGTTGGTCAGTTCTTGTGATGGGGGAGTTGGTGGTGTGGCTACAAGGCCAGTGTGGCAGCAGGAAGGAGGGTCAGTTCTTGTGATGGGGGAGTTGGTGGTGTGGCAGCAGGTTGGTCAGTTCTTGTGATGGGGGAGTTGGTGGTGTGGCTACAAGGCCAGTGTGGCAGCAGGAAGGAGGGTCAGCTCTTGTGATGGGGGAGTTGGTGGTGTGGCAGCAGGTTGGTCAGTTCTTGTGATGGGGGAGATGGTGGTGTGGCAGCAGGAAGGAGGGTCAGTTCTTGTGATGGGGGAGTTGGTGGTGTGGCAGCAGGAAGGAGGGTCAGTTCTTGTGATGGGGGAGATGGTGGTGTGGCAGCAGGAAGGAGGGTCAGTTCTTGTGATGGGGGAGTTGGTGGTGTGGCAGCAGGAAGGAGGGTCAGTTCTTGTGATGGGGGAGTTGGTGGTGTGGGCTACAGGGCCAGTGTGGCAGCAGGAAGGAGGGTCAGTTCTTGTGATGGGGGAGATGGTGGTGTGGCAGCAGGAAGGAGGGTCAGTTCTTGTGATGGGGGAGATGGTGGTGTGGCAGCAGGAAGGAGGGTCAGTTCTTGTGATGGGGGAGTTGGTGGTGTGGCTACAGGGCCAGTGTGGCAGCAGGAAGGAGGGTCAGTTCTTGTGATGGGGGAGATGGTGGTGTGGCAGCAGGAAGGAGGGTCAGTTCTTGTGATGGGGGAGATGGTGGTGTGGGCTACAGGGCCAGTGTAGCAGCAGGAAGGAGGGTCAGTTCTTGTGATGGGGGAGTTGGGGGTGTGGGCTAAAAGGCCAGTGTAGCAGCAGGAAGGAGGCCAAGTCCTTGTGATGGGAGTGTTGGTGGTGATTGTGAAGGGGTGGTGTTTGTGGTGATGTCTTAGTAGTGATGACAATGGTGGTGGTGGCAGGGTAATGATGGCAGTGGTTGTGTCAGTGATACAGGACCAGTGTGACAGGAGGAAGGAGGGCCCTTGTGACAGGGCAGTTGGTGTGATGATATGGTGGTGGATGTGATGAGGGTGTGATTGTTATGAGATGGTGGTTGTGATGTGATGTGATGTGATTGTGATGAGATGGTGGATGTGATTAGTATGTGATTGTGATGAGTTGGTGATCGGGATGTATTGTGACTGTGATGAAGCAGTGGATGTGATGAGCCTGGTGTTTGTAATAGGATGGTGGATGTGATGAGTTCGTGTTTGTGATGTAATGTGATTGTGTTGTGATGGTGGATTTGATGCAATGTGATTGTGATGAGTTAGTGATTGTACTGTAATGTGATTGCGTTGAGGTGGAGGATGTGATGAGGTAAAGATTTTGATGTAATGTGATTGTGATGTAATGTGATTGTGTTGAGATGGTGATTGTGATGAGTTAGTGATTGTGATGATGAGATGGTGGATGTGATGAGTTAGTGATTATGATGTAATGTGATTGTTGAGACATGGTGATTGTGTTGGGGTGGTGGATGTGATGAGTTAGTGATTATGATGTAATGTGATTGTGATGACATGGTGATTGTGTTGGGGTGGTGGATGTAATGAGTTAGTGATTGTGATGAAATGTGATTATGATGACATGGTGATTGTGTTGAGGTGGTGGATGTGATGAGTTAGTGATTGTGATGATGAGATGGTGGATGTGATGAGTTAGTGATTATGATGTAATGTGATTGTTGAGACATGGTGATTGTGTTGGGGTGGTGGATGTGATGAGTTAGTGATCATGATGTAATGTGATTGTGATGACATGGTGATTGTGTTGGGGTGGTGGATGTAATGAGTTAGTGATTGTGATGAAATGTGATTGTGATGACATGGTGATTGTGTTGAGGTGGTGGATGTGATGAGTTAGTGATTGTGATGATGAGATGGTGGATGTGATGAGCTGTTGTTTGTAATAGGAGTGTGAGGTAATGATGGCAATGGTTGTGTCAGCAGTCCACTGGTCAGTCAAAAGGCATGTTACTGTTCCACAAACCAGGCAATTATGAGATGTATGTATTCTAGTTGTCGTCTAGCAATTTGTTTGGTATGACTGTTGAATATGGCTGTTGAATATCATCACAGACAGTTGACTGTGTGTTTTCACTTGGCAACAGGCTTTCAAAATGGGCTTCGTCATGCCGAACCAGGCCCGGCCCAACATCGTTGACCCACCTCTCAGCATGAGTCCTCATCTGCGGTACGGATGCCTCTCGGTCCGTAAATTCTTCTGGGAGATACGAGATGCTCATTTCAGAGTAAGTATTAGAAATAAAATAGTAAGGTTTAATGCTGCTTTTAACAATAGTACAGCTGTGAGTCGAGGTGTAACAAGTAGCATATCATCATGAATGGTATAATACAAACCACTGGTTTGGGAAGTCACTCAGATGTATCAAATCTCTGGGCTACTGGCCATTTTCTATGACTGTTGAAATATCACCTCAACATGTCAAGTGTGGAGTTTCTGAGTCTCTGGAGCTTTGAAATAATCATCAATTATTTTCCTCTAGCAATAAATGGCTCATCAATTCTAATCATCAAATTCACAAAACGATGATATAAGAATCACAAGTATGGTCTGACATTACTCAAATGCTGGCTTACCTCGTATAAATAATGGTGTACAGTTAAACATATCTTAGCTGTAGTTCCCATTATGACAAGCATCATGACAACCGTGAATGGGCCAGAAAGTCACATCCTATTTTCCTAAAGACAGCACTACTTCAAGAGAAGCGACTGACAATCTGATGAAGATGATAAATCTGCCTACGAAAATTAAAGGAATCGCATTCTTTTAGATCTTCGTGGATGACAGATTTTTACTGGTAACACTATGAAAAATTCAAGAAATAAATGGTTAGTGAATTTTGTCAGAAGACAATGTCAATTTTACCTGAGAATATCAAATATGTAGAGTGGAGTCAAATGTTAAAAGGTGATATTTCAGTTTTGGAAGTTATTCTTACTTTTTTTGTTTGATGGAAGAACAAGGAAAATATGAATTAGACTAACAAAGCATCTCAAATGTTATTCAACAATAGATAATGATATTCACATACAGGAGCTTCATGTTTGTCTTACCATGTTTGGTGGGCTGTGTATGGTGTGAACTATTTACAGTGAATGTTGGAGAGTGTCCTCTTCATCAGTTGTCCCGATTCCGAAACAGAGGAAGCCCCCTGCATAATGAAAGACCTGACAAGTGGGGATTGTGTGCAGTATGTGATGTGTCTGATTACTCCTGTGCCGGTGGCAAGGATCATGGCAGTTTGCTCATGGTGTTAATTACAGATAGTTTTGCCTGGCACAGACGTTTTGCTTTTTGCCTTTTATTTGCAGAATGTTTACATAAACCAATATTCACTTACACAGGTGTGCCCCAATAAGCCACTGCCAGAAGGTGCGACCTCCCAGCTGATCTGGCGGGAGTATTTCTACACCATGTCCGTCAACAACATCGCCTACGACACTATGAAGGAGAACCCCATCTGTCTGAACATACCATGGAAAAAAGACCCAGAGATGTTCAATACATGGGAAAAGGTATGTGGTCTTTTAGTGACAAAAGCATCAAGGTTATTTGAAGCGACGGTTCATGTAAATTCTGGCCATCTGTTGTCATTTGTAGATCACCTGACTGAAAGTCAAGTGAGTTTATGTTGAGGCACGTTGTGTGTCAGTCGTGAACTCTATTGTTCACATCTCTGAAAACTCTGACTTTGTGTGCTGACAATTGATGTGTCTGATTCCAGCAATGTTGTCTCTAAACTTTGCTCAGAATAATTTTCTGACTTGGGGGCATCAGTCACCGAGTCATCTGAGGCGCCACAATTCACTGTGCAGAGTTGTGTCCCTTTGGCATGCCAGAAACCTGTGATCATGGGTTCAAAACCAGGTTTACCCCGATTATGTTTCTAGGTTTGTCAGCACCTTGATGAGACCTGCATCACTTTGGCTTTCCTCCCACATTAAGCTGATATGCCATGATATAACTGTAATACTGTTCAAAAGCAGCGTAAGCCCAACTCACTCACTCACTATGATCTGACTTAAACTCTTTCAACAATAGTGTTTTGAACCTACCTGTCATATCATTCATTTTTCTAACATTTCACAATGTCTGAAATACGTATTTCATTTCAACTTATCCTATTTTATTGATGGATTAAAAATT
Source organism: Haliotis rufescens (assembly GCF_023055435.1). Classification (NCBI taxonomy): domain Eukaryota; kingdom Metazoa; phylum Mollusca; class Gastropoda; order Lepetellida; family Haliotidae; genus Haliotis; species Haliotis rufescens. Next base: position 6,964,190 of record NW_025963835.1, on the reverse strand, counting down.
TATTCACTATTTCCTGCAATGTTATTGATGGGAAATTCTCGGACACATGCTTCAACAACTGAACATGTCAAGGAGCAAAAATAAGACATTTCAAGCAAATCTTTAAATAAATTATGTAAAGTAATAAATAAAATCAGCAAAATATTTCCTGGTATTGGCCCATGTTACTGAGCGTACATAATAGTGGATGTTATGAAATCTTATATTTGCCGAAAATCGTCAAATTTTTGCTTCCTTGGTGCTCAATCTCGACATTGTGAATGAATATTTTTTATTTAAAACAAACATAATTAAGTTGTAAATGCATTATTTAAATAATGTGATAAACATAACTTTCATATGTATTAACAGTAGGATTAGACCTTTCAAATGATGAATAACGTATAGTAGCAAAGATGTTTTACAAGCAGATAATTTCCTTGATAAATAGAGGCTTTGTTTGAAATGTGATATATAGTAATTATGTGCCATGACCAACAATAAAACTTGTTATTATGTTATCATGTTCGTATACTGTCAGTCATAGTGGCCCTCTGCACAGCGAGTTATGCATGAATTCTATTTAAAATAGGTGAACATGCTGTGAGGATGTCTGTCTGGTTGAGGCTTTGGCCATTTCCTTTGCTTATCCTTCTTTAGCCTTACATGACCTATGACAAATATGCCAGAGAGATTGAGGAGAGCTACACAGTCTTCATGTGGCACTGTGTATCTTTTGCCTTCTGAATCTTGGCAAGTTGGCAAAAAACATCCCTAAAACAAGAAAAAGAAGTTGGCCTTGTCTGAGGATTAAGAGATTCAGATAATTCTATCTACTGAAGCCAGTGAGAGATTGTTGAGGTGTTGTGTTGCAGGGTATGACTGGCTTTCCCTGGATTGATGCCTGTATGAGGCAGCTGCGGAGTGAGGGCTGGATCCACCACGTGTGCCGCCACGCCGTCGCCTGCTTCCTCACTAGAGGTGACCTGTGGATCAGCTGGGAGGAAGGACTTCGGGTCAGTATATCTTACAACACTTTGAGGCAGATTATGTAGACAATGTTCCTTAAATGTCGCCGAAGATGAATTTCACTTTTTGCTTGTATGTTGTAAATAAGATAATTTAAGGAAAAAATAAGGTGAACTAAATCACTTTGTACATCCAAATAAATACAAGTTTATCTCTTTAATGTCACATGTGAGCAAAACGACTGTATGAAATCTATCTCTATTCATATATTATGCCATGTTATTAAGAAATGAATCCTTGTAACATGTTTAACCGGTTCCACACTGTCAAGCATTCTGACCTCTGGCCTAACAGTTATATATGAATACACTGAATGGAATTGAGTCTTGGAAAACACTGGTGATAAAAACTTGTTATCTCATTTCAGACATTTTTGACCTATCTCCTTGATGCTGATTGGTCAGTGTGTGCAGGAAACTGGATGTGGGTATCCAGCTCTGCATTTGAACGTATTCTGCAGTGCTCCAAGTGCTTTTGTCCAGTTGGTTACGGCCGCCGTATTGACCCATCAGGAGAATTTGTCAGGTAGGGCTGTTGTTCATATAGAAATGAGCATAGAGATTGTGTGTCAGAACAGGGCAATACCAATCCATATCTAACAGCCTGGGGTTGTTTCATAATGTGTAACTGGCTGACTCTGTGGTGTAGTGAAACCTTGTTTATCTGCACCCCATTGATACAAATACACCACATTTCACACGATTTTGATGGGGACTAGTTGTACATTAAATAGAACATGATTCTGTTTCCATCATTTGTTAAATTGGAAATTAATCCTTAAAATACAGTGACTGCAGAATGCTGTGGAATAGTGCAATACTACTGAAATGGGGAAAATTAATGGAGTTAACCCTTTTAGAAACAATATAGTTGGTTGTCCAAACTACCGGTTCCATCACTGGTTCATGGTTTAGTGGGTGCTGTGACAACTCGTCCAATCTGAAACTAACACATTGTTTGTAGTGATTAGCAGTTTAAAATAGCAACTAAGCCAACTTCATTCAGTCTGCAACAATGACACAAACTGACATAAGCGACTAACACACTTTTTCGTTTTGAGGGGATATAAGCCCCGAGTACGATCCCACTGAAGATAATGGGAAAAAACACCACAAAGACTGTATTGCCCCGGTCTTTTCTACATCAGAAAACAACCTGCATTTCTTGCAATTTTGGGGTAACATTATATCCATTAATACAAACTCACTTCATTTATCAGCCTTTCTATTATTCTGGCTGACTTTGAAGGTCTAGGTCACCACTGACGAAATACACCTTCAAGCACCTTCTGAAAATGTGTGCAGATTTTATGAAAAGAAAATCATGAAACTAGCTTCTATGCTCAATAATGGGAACATTCACATGTGTTACTTCACTTGTCTATGTAGGACTATGTAGGACTAAATGACTACAACTGGTCAATTATTCTACAAGGCAGGATAAGGGCCCTATTTGGCCCACAGGATCGACATAATTTAAGAATTGTGCATTAATTCAGACATTGTTTTGAAAGTTATCAGCTGTGTTCATATAAAGGGGAGCTTGTTCATGTCAACAACTGACTGTTTGGGATATATAACAACACTACCGGGACCTCCCGTATATAAACCCCCAGCCTAATCCCCAAAATAGCACTTTCTCATTTAAAAGAAATTATCTGAAATTAACCTCAGGGCTCGATTTCAGAAACTAATGTTTTCTTTCAAGGGAAAACCTTTACTGAAAAAATAAGAAGCCGCTAGTTGTTTTCACTGAGAAAATATAAAACATGAATTTTAACTTTGAACCGGACTGTTGAATGCACGTTACGATTTGCGTAGTGTATATAGTGCATTGCCACGTTGTTATATTTTTTATCTTATCCTGCATTACAACCTCAATGCTTCTACTGCAGTTCTTTGATAAGGAGACGGTGGTCACTCAAGCCCTTATTCATCTTGGCCTCATCTGCCATTGTCATTGATCAGGGTCTTACCGAGGACAATCCTAATCGTGTCTTTCATTTATGTACTATGATGCCATTTCAACATCGTCAAATCGACCGTCTATGTATGTGCCTTAGCACATAGACCTTCAGCACGTACCCTGTATGATGACAAATGGTGTTCCTTTGAATCCTTCTGTAAGAATCAGAAACAGGACCGTCACTGCAGTTTATGACTGAATTCCTTCTCCATCTCCGCAACAAGTGTCACCTCAAGGGTAGTACCATAATTATATATCTGGTAGCCCTCAATTCGGTGTTGGCAGTTCCTTTTTCGTCTGGAGGATGAACGTGACAATTTTCGTCCCCCAGCCTGAGATTTGAACGTGGTTTTGAAATCGCTCTGTACCACTCCTTTTGAACCACTCCACTCTTCATCTTTCTTGAAACTTACTAAAAAGACAGTGTTTCTCTTGACATTAGCTTCAGCGGTTGCATGCCCTTGGCGTCTCCCAAGTATGGTTTGAGCGTGGGGTGCACGGTGCCGTCCATCTTGGGCTGCGCAAGCATGTCATTGCTAAGAGTCAACTCCCAGGACAGCTGGACAGATCTTTCACCGTTCCTCCCTTAGCATCGATAACTCATTATCTCCAAGGCGTGGCACATGAGGATGTGCAAGTTGTCCATTGTTTTGGTCCACTGGTGGTCACAAACCCCAGACAGTCTCTGGTGGTAATTACCCCAGATTAGAGGGTTACATGTTTCTACTTATTCCAGCTGCTTGGATTGGGAATTTAGAACTTGGCCGTCCTTTACTACTTTTCCTTTTTCCATGATTGGATTTCACACCTCCTACTTTCTCTCGTGTGGCTCTATTGGATAGGGAGGTCTGCGGTTTCCTTTTTTCCCCACTCAGGATGCTATCTGGTCTGTCCTCAATTCCATCTGAAGGTATGCCCCCCTCCGTTCCGTCTGATGAAAATGCATAAAGGTGGTAATGCCGGATAAGGGTAACTATTTAGTAAAATCTAAATATTGTTTACATTTGGATACTTATCCTGCATTGCCACATCTAAAGTGCCCTCCCATTGCTTTATACCTACCCGCAAAGTTTTCCAGATATTGTTACTAGCTGTGATGTGTTAGTATATGACGTCGCCACTTACAGTCATGTGGTAGCAGTGGGAGGAAGTAAGCCACACAACTGGTTGGTACAACAACTTCTGTAGCCAGACCTCTCACAGCTCCGTCTCCTAAGTAAAAAAACAGTAGCAGAAGCATTAAGGTAGTAATGCAGGATAAGTATCCAAGTGTAAAACATATTTAGATTTTACTGATATTTTAAGGAAGATCACTCAAATTAAATACCTGAATTCAAGTCCATGGGCCTGAATGCGGAATTATTTCCGTTTTTAGGCCCATGAGCGTAATTATGTACATTAGTAAGGATAGAATGTGTCAAAACGCTGACTGTATAGGTCCTTGTCCTTTCCCTAGGCTATTCATAAAAATGCTGGAACTACTTGTGCTTTCTAAATGTTAAAAAAACTAGAAAAATATTATTGCAAACTCATTGTATCATAGTATTGGGTTGTATGATTTTGAGACAAATTTATTGGTTTTGCACAAGCTCGATCACCACTCTAGATTTGCCCACACTGAATGAAACTGAGCTTCTGTACTAATGGTACTCGGGTTTTAAGGGATCAGCTGGTTTGTGTTTCAGACGCTACATCCCTGAGTTGAAGGACATGCCCCTTGTGTTTCTGTACGAGCCGTGGAAGGCCCCTCTGGAAACTCAGCAGAAGGCCAACTGTGTGATTGGGAAAGATTACCCAAAGCCTATGGTTGACCATCGCAAGGTGTCCAAGGAGAACAAGGAAATGATGGATGGAGTCATGCATTTCCTCAAGGACAAGAGTATGTATTTTCACAATTCTTATTTATACCACTGACCTTATAGGGCAGGAATATATAGTTATACCAAGGAATTCCGTCCTTCCAAGGACATTTTTTTGTGCAACCTATTACTTAAAACTTCAAACTTGGTGAACGCTTTCTATATCAATATTTTGGATTTTCTGAAAAATACTGATATTTTCTATTTTTTACTTAGAATTTGTATAAATATACTTATGCAGCCTATAACTTGAAAAATACGGCATGGATTCTTTTCAAATTTAGCGAACAGTTTTTATACTAATTGGAGAGGTGCAATACAAAGTTTGATTTTGATATGTGAAATTTCAGAACAAATATTGCTTTTTTCATGTTTTGAACTTAGAATGGTTTGTTTTACTTCAACATTTGTGCAACCTATAACTTGAGAACTACTTCATGGATTTTTTTCCAATTGGGGGTACAGTTTCTATACCAATAGGGTTGCCGTGCAAAGTTTGTTTTTGATAAAAAAAATTTGACAAAATATTGCTTTTTTCATGTTTTGAACTAAGAAATATGTTGGCGTCGAAGTTGGTGTATTAGTGAGCCCTGTTCACCCTTCGGCTTGTTTGGTGATGGTGTTTCCCTTTTCAAGTGGCATCAGGTGTTGTATTTGGCAGTACATGTTACATGTTAATGTCCTTTTTTTGTAATAGTTTTCTTAAGCAATTGGTGAATCTCTCATTTATTTTGTTGATTATGGCTTTTTATTGACATAATTCCTATTAATTAGGCGTATTATGTTTTTTAATTGTTTAATTGATACTCCTGACGACCCTACTGCTGCCTTTGTCAAGCGACGTCGTCAGCTATCGCCGGGAAAGGTCTCCAGTTATCTCTGGATCGTCCTCAGGCGTCACCGGATCGCCAGCTATCACCGAATCTTCGTCCGCTATCGCCAGGGTTGCCAGAGATCGCCGGATCGTTGCCAGTGCTCGCCGGATCACCAACACTCGCTGGACCGTCGCCAGCGTCGGATTGTCGCCAGCTTTTGACGGCTCATCGCCAGACTTCGCCAGCGCTCTCCGCACCGTCGCCAGCAATCACCAGCTATCGCCAGGCCGTCACCAGCGCCAGATCGTCGCCAGCTTTTGCCAGGCTCTTCGCCAGCTTTTGCCAGGCTCTTCGCCGGACTTTTGCCAGCTTTATATGTTGCCAGGATGTCTTTTCGTCTCGCAGAACATTGCCGACACGCTTCATCATCTGGTGTCCCGGCGCCAGACGTCTGGACTCCTCCTTTATGTCATCTTGCCACCCTTTGGATGATGAATAACATTTTGTACCGGACTATGACGAAGTGTCCTGCTCCTGCTGATATGCCTGCTTGGCTTGTGGATCATCTCCCTTGTGCTTCGCCTGGGCAAGGCGCCTCCCTCCAGGTGGAGCACAAAGTTTCGGAGTCTGGAGAAGTTCTCCTCCCACGTGACCTGTTGATAGCTGATGTGGCCACGTCATTAAACACTGCTTTTACAACAGTGCCTGTCCAGACATCGATTCAAGTTCGGAGATTTCGGAAGGAACACTATCCTTTTCACTTTATGACATTTGCCAACGTCTACCCTCCTGTTGATGAAGACGTTCGGATGCTCGCCGGTTCTTCTCAGTCCAGTACCTCCAGCTCTCTCAGCAGCGAAAAAAACATATGTTTGGAAGAGAACTAGTCTGAAGCGGAAGTCCGATCCAGTCCCAGTTCGGACCTACAAGCCCCCCAACTGAGGATGCTTTTCCGGCGGGGACCGGCGCCGGAGTGACTTTCTTTGGACACCCGACAACTGGCAACTCCCTCTGCCAGTTGTCCCTGTTCATCCGTCTCCAGGAGGAGGGAGACTTCAGACCTACTGGAGGAATTGGCAGCTGCTCCAGGATCCATTAGTTACCTGGATCCTCCGCCACGGTTACCGCCTGCAGTTCCGTGCCGTTCCTCCTCTGACTACTACTCAATATCGGCCTCGCGATGTGCCAGATCTCTAGGCCGATAACGATCGCTAAGAATGCAGTGGATCTCCTGGGTTTTATTCTCCAGTCTTCCTGGTGCCCAAGAAGGGTCCATCCATAATTCGAATGATCCACAATCTGGGGCTATTCAACCTCCATTATGCACGTTCCCATTCAGGCAACACATCGTGGTTTCCTACGCTTTGTCTTCCGGGGCCAGCACTTTCAGTCGAAAGTGCTCCCATTTGGCATTTCCACGGCTCTGTGGTTATTCACACGTATAACCCATCCCAGGGGTCATCTTCAACTGCGTCCCCTCAGCGGTTCCTCCTGCCATTTCTGCACTCAGATCTGTTGGGTCCCCTTCTTCCTCTGCCAAGGGACTTACATCCGTTCTTGGAGTGGTGGCTAGTCCCATCGAACGTCTTGAGTGGTTCTCCTATGTCAAGTTTCGAGGCCACTGATCATCTCTTCATGGACGCATCTCTACAAGGATTGGGCGCTCACCTTCTCCAGGAAACTGCTTCCGGTCTTTGGACTCCTTCGGAACGTGCGTGGCACATCAACAATCTTGAGTTGGGGGGAGTCATTCGGCTGATTCATCATTGGCGTCAGATACTCCGCTCACAGCTGTCTCATGGTCGCCTGGGACAACTCCATGATGGTGTATTACATCAACGGGCAAGGGTCGACTCGATCTGCTTCTCTCCTGGAGCAGACCTTTCGCCTGTTTCATCTGGCCGACAGTCTCCCTCTTCTGATACAAGCCCGTCACATTCCAAGTTGTCGCAACGTCTTAGCCGACTCCCTGTCAAGACAGGATTGTCCGTCCCCCACGGAGTGGATGCTCCACCTGGAAACCGTCCGGTTCTTGTGCGATCGCCAGGGGACTCCCAACATGGATCTCTTCGCAACAGTGTGCAACCACCAATTGCCGGTGTACGTGTCTCCTGTCCCGGACCCAGCTGCTTGGGAGGTAGATGGCCTTGCTCTGTCCTGGGTCGGCCTAAGCGTGTACGCTTTTCCACCCCCAGTTCTTCTCCCCCAGGTCATTCAGAAGGCGTCCCGGACCTGTCCTCTGGATCTGATTTTGGTCGCGCCTTACTGGCCGTCCCGAAAGCTCCGTCAGCTCGCGGGAGAACGCATGTGGCGTCTCCCGGCGTGGCCAAATCAGCTGCTCAATCCTCACACCGGACGACCACATCCAGACCCCGACAGTTACAGTCTGCATAATTGACGTGTCTCAAGAAGTCACTGATCGCTAAAGGTTTTTCAGCTCCTGCTGCGGCGGCTGTTTCCAGAGCTCAGCGTCCCTCCACTCTATATATGATGACAAGTGGCAGTCGTTCCAGGCCTTCTGCTTTTCCAGGCACATCTTTCCCAGTGGAGGCCACTGTTCCACAAGTGGCTCTGTCAAGCATTGTTCTCTCTACCGTCAGACCACCATTCTGTTCCGAGAGGGCTTGACCTGCATCTTATCCCCTTGCCTGCCGTTCCGGGAGCTGCTACCTTGCTGTCACCTGCTGGGTTTCCTGCCGGACGGTTTAATTCTGCTTCTTCAGGGTGCCTGGCGCTTCTCACGGTAAGCCCGCCTTCCATCAGTCGAATAAAGCACTGTGTACCGTCAGGTAAGGTAAAACATGAGCATTTCTGATTAAATGCAATGTTTTTATACTTACCTGAAGCTACACCTATAGGCCCACCCGGACTCTGTCCTCCTCCTCCGCCTTACCCTTGGAGCCACTGTGTACTCTACGTCTGATGTCTTCCAGTGAAGAATATGAGGAGTAGGGGCCAAGGGGGATAACTCTTGAATGCCTAGGCACAGGCTGTAGTCTGCTTAAACTGTCTCTTCGTTGCAGCACTGTCTGTTTGTATAAGGTAGGGAAGCTAAAGCACTGTGTAGTGTCAGGTAAGTATAAAAACATTGCATTTAATCAGAAATGCTCATTTTAGGTATTGAGACAAAATGAATCATCTTGTGCATCACATCATTTGAATTTAATATCACAATGTGTCCATGGATCATTTTCAACTCACTTGTCCTGAACGGCCATGTGAGCAGATGTAGCCGAAAGTCTGTTGTCGTCTGTTGTCCATCAGCTTCGTCTTTGTTGTCCAAAAACTTGTTCCATTTTCAACTTCTTCTCTGAAATGTCGTGATGGATTCAACTGAAATTTTGTGTGGATGTTTGTTACTATAAGCAGGTCAAGTTTGTTAAATGCATCAAGGGGGCACGGGTGGCCCAAACATCTGAGGCGGCGCGATTCGCTGTGCAGAGTTGCGTCCCTTGGGCACGCCAGAAACCTATGATTGTGGGTTCGAATCCCGGTTCGCCCCGATTATGTTTCTAGGTTTGTCAGCACCATACCCGTGCTCGTGGGTTTCACCGAAGTGGTAAATGTCTAAGACCTGCATTACTTCGGGCTTTCCTCCCACATTAAGCTGACACGCCGTGATATAACTGGAATACTGTTAAAAGCGGTGTTAAACCCAACTCACTCACTCACTCACTAAATGCATCAAACTTGGAATTTCTATGTGGCTCCCATATAGCCATCTTTTATTAAAAACAAGAAAAATGTATTGTCTTCTAAAAAAAATTATGGGGCAAGAAGCCTGAAACTTTGTTTGTTCAAGGCATTTTGATTGGAAAATCAAATCTGGGTGCCAGTTGGCATATTGGATTTTTAATTTTTTTTGTGTGAATTATCTGTCATAAACACCTCCTCAGAAAAGACCTGACCAATGAAGCTGAAATGTCAGGGCTTGATTGATGCTTTACATCCACCAATGATGACACCCTAGTTTGTTCAAGAGGTTTGAATTGGATTTTCAATATAACCATGCTATTAGAAAATGCTATGCTATACTATGATGATTTACCATTTAAATTGTATTTCCTGCTCTCCAAGGCATTGTTTTATATGCAGACATTAAGATTACTGTGTGTATTGTCTCGTAAACTAAGCTGGAAGCACCAATCAGCAGTGCATACGTTTCCTCCCGCATCTACCGGTAAAAGGTACCCCAACTTCAAATAATTTGATGCAATGGTCGGAAGAAATTGTATTTGAAATTATTATTTTATCAGAAAAAATCTATTCCAACATCGTGTTATTTTAGTTGCAGCTTTCACTATATATATTTAAGATTATAAGAACCATAAGCACAGCACTTTGGTACAGGTGATTGCTATTGCTGGATATTTTTACTTATGGAACAATTGGACCAGTCACCGCCACATGTATTTTGATATTGCGAAAATGTTATATTGAAATTTAATAGTCAAACAGCTCAAATAAGACTTTTAACAAGTCAAAGTATGGCATTTATGATATATGTATCCATTCTGTTGCAACTAAAATTTGTTTCAAGGCATCAAAAGCAGAAATATGGTGGTTACTGTAAATAACAGTGAGTTGTGGGATCTACTAGTCACTTCACACATAATTTAGCCGAAATTAATGAAAACATTATTCAATGAAATTTTGAATAAAATTTATAAAATATATTACAAACATAAGTCCCGATAAACAATGAACACCTTTTTATAACCAGAAACATTAATAATGGGATTAACTTGCGTAGCATATGTGGCAACTACCACTGCCAGACCCTGGTAGCATATATGGCAACTACCACTGTCAGACCCTGGTAGCATATATGGCAACTACCACTGTCAGACCCTGGTAGTATATGTGGCAACTACCGCTGCCAGGCCCTGGTAGTATATGTGGCAACTACCACTGCCAGGCCCTGGTAGCATATGTGGCAACTACCACTGCCAGGCCCTGGTAGTATATGTGGCAACTACCACTGCCAGGCCCTGGTAGTATATGTGGCAACTACCACTGCCAGGCCCTGGTAGTATATGTGGCAACTGTCGCTGCCAGGCCCTTGTAGTATATGTGGCAACTACCACTGCCAGGCCCTGGTTGTATATGTGGCAACTGTCGCTGCCAGGCCCTGGTAGTATATGTGGCAACTACCACTGCCAGGCCCTGGTAGTATATGTGGCAACTGCCGCTGCCAGGCCCTGGTAGCATATGTGGCAACTGTCGCTGTCAGGCCCTGGTAGCATATGTGGCAACTACCACTGCCAGGCCCTAGTAGCATATGTGGCAACTGTCGCTGCCAGGCCCGGGTAGTATATGTGGCAACTACCACTGCCAGGCCCTGGTAGCATATGTGGCAACTACCACTGCCAGGCCCTGGTAGCATATTTGGCAACTACGTGGCAACTGCCACTGCCAGGCCCTTGTAGTATATGTGGCAACTACCGCTGCCAGGCCCTGGTAGCATATGTGGCAACTACCACTGCCAGGCCCTGGTAGTATATGTGGCAACTACCACTGCCAGGCCCTGGTAGTATGTGTGGCAACTACCAATGCCAGACCATGGTAGCATATGTGGCAACTGCCGCTGCCAGGCCCTGGTAGTATATGTGACAACTACCACTGCCAGGCCCTGGTAGCATATGTGGCAACTACGTGGCAACTACCACTGCCAGGCCCTTGTAGTATATGTGGCAACCACCGCTGCCAGGCCCTGGTAGCATATGTGGCAACTACCACTGCCAGGCCCTGGTAGTATAAGTGGCAAAAACCACTGCCAGGCTATGGTAGTATATGTGGCAACTGTCGCTGCCAGGCCCTGGTAGTATATGTGGCAACTACCACTGCCAGGCCCTGGTTGTATATGTGGCAACTGTCGCTGCCAGGCCCTGGTAGTATATGTGGCAACTACCACTGCCAGGCCCTGGTAGTATATGTGGCAACTGCCGCTGCCAGGCCCTGGTAGCATATGTGGCAACTGTCGCTGTCAGGCCCTGGTAGCATATGTGGCAACTACCACTGCCAGGCCCTGGTAGCATATGTGGCAACTGTCGCTGCCAGGCCCTGGTAGTATATGTGGCAACTACCACTGCCAGGCCCTGGTAGCATATGTGGCAACTACCACTGCCAGGCCCTGGTAGCATATTTGGCAACTACGTGGCAACTGCCACTGCCAGGCCCTTGTAGTATATGTGGCAACTACCGCTGCCAGGCCCTGGTAGCATATGTGGCAACTACCACTGCCAGGCCCTGGTAGTACATGTGGCAACTACCACTGCCAGGCCCTGGTAGTATATGTGGCAACTACCAATGCCAGACCATGGTAGCATATGTGGCAACTGCCGCTGCCAGGCCCTGGTAGTATATGTGGCAACTACCACTGCCAGGCCCTGGTAGCATATGTGGCAACTACGTGGCAACTACCACTGCCAGGCCCTTGTAGTATATGTGGCAACCACCGCTGCCAGGCCCTGGTAGCATAAGTGGCAACTACCACTGCCAGGCTATGGTAGTATATGTGGCAACTACCACTGCCAGGCCCTGGTAGTATGTGTGGCAACTACCACTGCCAGGCCCTGGTAGTATATGTGGCAACTGCCCCTGCCAGGCCCTGGTAGTATATGTGGCAACTACCACTGCCAGGCCCTGGTAGCATATGTTGCAACTAAAGCTGTCAGACCCTGGTAGCATATGTGGCAACTATCGCTGCCAGGCCCTGGTAGTATATGTGGCATCTACCACTGCCAGGCCCTGGTTGTATATGTGGCATCTACCACTGCCAGGCCCTGGTAGTAAATGTGGCAACTACCGCTGCCAGGCCCTGGTAGTATATGTGGCAACTGTCGCTGCCAGGACCCTGTGGCATATGTGGCAACTACCACTGCCAGGCCCTGGTAGCAAATGTGGCAACTACCGCTGTCAGACCCTGGTAGTATATGTGGCAACTACCACTGCCAGGCCCTGGTAGTATATGTGGCAACTACCACTGCCAGGCCCTGGTAGTATATGTGGCAACTGTCGCTGCCAGGCCCTAGTAGCATATGTTGCAACTACCACTGCCAGGCCCTGGTAGTATATGTGGCAACTACCACTGCCAGGCCCTGGTAGTATATGTGGCAACTGTCGCTGCCAGGCCCTAGTAGCATATGTGGCAACTACCACTGCCAGGCCCTGGTAGCATATGTGGCAACTACCACTGCCAGGCCCTGGTAGTATATGTGGCAACTGTTGCTGCCAGGCCCTGGTAGTATATGTGGCAACTACCACTGCCAGGCCCCTGTAGCATATGCGGCAACTGTCGCTGCCAGGCCCTGGTAGTATATGTGGCAACTACCACTGCCAGGCCCTGGTAGTATATGTGGCAACTACCACTGCCAGGCCCTGGTAGTATATGTGGCAACTACCACTGCCAGGCCCTGGTAGTATATGTGGCAACTACCACTGCCAGGCCCTAGTAGCATATGTGACAACTACCACTGCCAGGCCCTGGTAGTATATGTGGCAACAACCACTGCCAGCCCCTAGTAGCATATGTGACAACTGTCACTGCCAGGCCCTGGTAGTATATGTGGCAACTACCACTGCCAGGCCCTAGTAGCATATGTGGCAACTGTCGCTGCCAGGCCCCTGTGGCATATGTGGCAACTACCACTGCCAGGCCCTGGTAGTATATGTGGCAACTACCGCTGCCAGGCCCTGGTAGCATATGTGGCAACTACCACTGCCAGGCCCTGGTAGTATAAGTGGCAACTACCACTGCCAGGCTATGGTAGTATATGTGGCAACTACCACTGCCAGGCCCTGGTAGTATGTGTGGCAACTACCACTGTCAGGCCCTGGTAGTATATGTGGCAACTGCCGCTGCCAGGCCCTGGTAGTATATGTGGCAACTACCACTGCCAGGCCCTGGTAGCATATGTTGCAACTAAAGCTGTCAGACCCTGGTAGCATATGTGGCAACTATCGCTGCCAGGCCCTGGTAGTATATGTGGCATCTACCACTGCCAGGCCCTGGTGGTATATGTGGCATCTACCACTGCCAGGCCCTGGAAGTAAATGTGGCGACTACCGCTGCCAGGCCCTGGTAGTATATGTGGCAACTGTCGCTGCCAGGACCCTGTGGCATATGTGGCAACTACCACTGCCAGGCCCTGGTAGCAAATGTGGCAACTACCGCTGTCAGACCCTGGTAGCATATGTGGCAACTACCACTGCCAGGCCCTGGTAGTATATGTGGCAACTACCACTGCCAGGCCCTGGTAGTATATGTGGCAACTGTCGCTGCCAGGCCCTAGTAGCATATGTTGCAACTACCACTGCCAGGCCCTGGTAGTATATGTGGCAACTACCACTGCCAGGCCCTGGTAGTATATGTGGCAACTGTCGCTGCCAGGCCCTAGTAGCATATGTGGCAACTACCACTGCCAGGCCCTGGTAGCATATGTGGCAACTACCACTGCCAGGCCCTGGTAGTATATGTGGCAACTGTTGCTGCCAGGCCCTGGTAGTATATGTGGCAACTACCACTGCCAGGCCCCTGTAGCATATGCGGCAACTGTCGCTGCCAGGCCCTGGTAGTATATGTGGCAACTACCACTGCCAGGCCCTGGTAGTATATGTGGCAACTACCACTGCCAGGCCCTGGTAGTATATGTGGCAACTACCACTGCCAGGCCCTGGTAGTATATGTGGCAACTACCACTGCCAGGCCCTAGTAGCATATGTGACAACTACCACTGCCAGGCCCTGGTAGTATATGTGGCAACAACCACTGCCAGCCCCTAGTAGCATATGTGACAACTGTCACTGCCAGGCCCTGGTAGTATATGTGGCAACTACCACTGCCAGGCCCTGTAGCATATGTGGCAACTGTCGCTGCCAGGCCCCTGTGGCATATGTGGCAACTACCACTGCCAGGCCCTGGTAGTATATGTGGCAACTACCGCTGCCAGGCCCTGGTAGCATATGTGGCAACTACCACTGCCAGGCCCTGGTAGTATAAGTGGCAACTACCACTGCCAGGCTATGGTAGTATATGTGGCAACTACCACTGCCAGGCCCTGGTAGTATGTGTGGCAACTACCACTGCCAGGCCCTGGTAGTATATGTGGCAACTGCCGCTGCCAGGCCCTGGTAGTATATGTGGCAACTACCACTGCCAGGCCCTGGTAGCATATGTTGCAACTAAAGCTGTCAGACCCTGGTAGCATATGTGGCAACTATCGCTGCCAGGCCCTGGTAGTATATGTGGCATCTACCACTGCCAGGCCCTGGTGGTATATGTGGCATCTACCACTGCCAGGCCCTGGAAGTAAATGTGGCGACTACCGCTGCCAGGCCCTGGTAGTATATGTGGCAACTGTCGCTGCCAGGACCCTGTGGCATATGTGGCAACTACCACTGCCAGGCCCTGGTAGCAAATGTGGCAACTACCGCTGTCAGACCCTGGTAGCATATGTGGCAACTACCACTGCCAGGCCCTGGTAGTATATGTGGCAACTACCACTGCCAGGCCCTGGTGGCATATGTGGCAACTGTCGCTGCCAGGCCCTAGTAGCATATGTTGCAACTACCACTGCCAGGCCCTGGTAGTATATGTGGCAACTACCACTGCCAGGCCCTGGTAGTATATGTGGCAACTGTCGCTGCCAGGCCCTAGTAGCATATGTGGCAACTACCACTGCCAGGCCCTGGTAGCATATGTGGCAACTACCACTGCCAGGCCCTGGTAGTATATGTGGCAACTGTTGCTGCCAGGCCCTGGTAGTATATGTGGCAACTACCACTGCCAGGCCCCTGTAGCATATGTGGCAACTGTCGCTGCCAGGCCCTGGTAGTATATGTGGCAACTACCACTGCCAGGCCCTGGTAGTATATGTGGCAACTACCACTGCCAGGCCCTGGTAGTATATGTGGCAACTACCACTGCCAGGCCCTGGGAGTATATGTGGCAACTACCACTGCCAGGCCCTTGTAGCATATGTGACAACTACCACTGCCAGGCCCTGGTAGTATATGTGGCAACTACCACTGCCAGGCCCTAGTAGCATATGTGACAACTGTCACTGCCAGGCCCTGGTAGTATATGTGGCAACTACCACTGCCAGGCCCTAGTAGCATATGTGGCAACTGTCGCTGCCAGGCCCCTGTGGCATATGTGGCAACTACCACTGCCAGGCCCTGGTAGCATATGTGGCAACTAAAGCTGTCAGACCCTGGTAGCATATGTGGCAACTACCACTGCCAGGCCCTGGTTGTATATGTGGCAACTACCACTGCCAGGCCCTGATAGCATGTCTGGCAACTACCTCTGCCAGACCGGGGTAGCATATGTGGCAACTACCGCTGCATGGCAACAACAAGTGGCAGTGATGGTTGCTGAAAATTAGCCATGCTTTCCTTGCTGGAAACAGTGAAAGACCCAGGTCCCACTGAGAAGCAGGTAACTCTGCCTTCTAGCTGTAGAGGATGCATAGAGTAGATGATGGAGTTGAAAATGTAGATAGCAGCCCAGTGTGTGTGCTAATGGACAGGACATGGCACAAGTGTAAGTTAGTTATAATACTACAATTGGTATACATTTGTATATTTGTCCAGAAAAGTCATTAGGAGCTAGAACTTAATCTAATTATATTTTTTTCAGAAATTTCTCATTGTGCGCCAACCAACATCGAGGAAGTCAAGTCGTTTGTCTGGGTCCCACAGCATACTTTCTGTGAGATGGAAACCGACCTGAAGAAGCTCTAAACCTCCTCATCCACTACCTGCAGATGACACATTACAACCAACACAGAGGAAGTGAAAATGTTTGTCTGGGTCCCATAACATACTTCCCGTGAGATGAACACGACCACACGAATCTTCAAACCTCCTCATCCACTACCTGCAGACGACACAGTACAACAAACAAAGCAGTTTAATTTTGGCTGAAATATTGCTGAAAGAGCCATAAGCCCTTTCATACTCACCGATAATGATACTTTTATGTCAGGTTTAAAAATTCCATGTATTACAGTGCCAATGGCATGGTTGGAATCATGATGGCACGTTTTATGATTTCACTACAAGCACACTTAAAAATTTGTTTATTGTTTATTTGTTTATCATGCGAAGACATTTATTAATGTACTTTCACACAAGTACACTGGACAAACACATGGAAATTGATAAACATATGAACACGTTAATGAACAGAATGTCGAATAAACTTCTCTCTCAAAAGTACTGTTGTCTCTCCTAACAGGTTTGTTGTCTCTCCCAACAGTTCTGATTCTCTCCCAACAGTTCTGTTTCTCTCCCAACAGTTCTGTTGTCCCTCTGAACAGTTCTGTTGTCCCTCTGAACAGTTCTGTTGTCTCTCTCAACAGTTCTGTGCCTCTCAAAAGTTCTGTTGTCCCTCTCAAAAGTTCTGTTGTCTCTCTCAACAGTTCTTTTGTCCCTCTCAAAAGTTCTGTTGTCTCTCTCAACAGTTCTGTTGTCCCCTCTCAAAAGTTCTGTTGTCTCTCTCAAAAGTTCTGTTGTCTCTCTCAACAGTTCTGTTGTCCCTCTCAAAAGTTCTGTTGTCCCTCTCAACAGTTCTGTTGTCTCTCTCAACAGTTCTGTTGTCCCTTTCAAAAGTTCTGTTGTCCCTCTCAAAAGTTCTGTTGTCCCTCACAGCAGTTCTGTTGTCTCTCTCAACAGTTCTGTTGTCCCTCTCAAAAGTTCAGTTATCTCTCAACAGTTAGGTTGTCTCTCAACAGTTTGGTTGTCTGTCCTAACAGTTCTGTTGTCTCTCTCAACAGTTCTGTTGTCCCTCTCAAAAGTTCAGTTGTCTCTCTCAACAGTTCTATTGTCTTTCTCAACAGTTCAGTTATCTCTCAACAGTTAGGTTGTCTCTCAACAGTTTGGTTGTCTGTCCCAACAGTTCTGTTGTCCCTCTGAACAGTTCTGTTGTCCCTCTCAACAGTTCTTTTGTCTCTCTCAACAGTTCTGTCCCTCTCAAAAGTTCGGTTGTCCCTCTCAAAAGTTCTGTTGTCTCTCTCAACAGTTCTTTTGTCCCTCTCAAAAGTTCTGTTGTCTCTCTCAACAGTTCTGTTGTCCCTCTCAAAAGTTCGGTTGTCCCTCTCAACAGTTCTGTTGTCCCTCTCAAAAGTTCTGTTGTCCCTCTCAAAAGTTCTGTTGTCTCTCTCAACAGTTCTGTTGTCCCTCTCAAAAGTTCTGTTGTCCCTCTCAACAGTTCTGTTGTCCCTCTCAAAAGTTCTGTTGTCTC
The DNA here is from genome assembly GCF_023055435.1 of Haliotis rufescens. Classification (NCBI taxonomy): domain Eukaryota; kingdom Metazoa; phylum Mollusca; class Gastropoda; order Lepetellida; family Haliotidae; genus Haliotis; species Haliotis rufescens. Next base: position 6,946,296 of record NW_025963835.1, on the reverse strand, counting down.
TCTCAACAGTTCCGTTGTCCCTCTCAAAAGTTCTGTTGTCCCTACCAAAAGTTCTGTTGTCTCTCTCAACAGTTCTGTTGTCCCCTCTCAAAAGTTCTGTTGTCTCTCTCAAAAGTTCTGTTGTCTCTCTCAACAGTTCTGTTGTCCCTCTCAACAGTTCTGTTGTCCCTCTCAAAAGTTCTGTTGTCCCTCTCAACAGTTCTGTTGTCCCTCTCAAAAGTTCTGTTGTCCCTCTCAACAGTTCTGTTGTCCCTCTCAAAAGTTCTGTTGTCCCTACCAAAAGTTCTGTTGTCCCTCTCAAAAGTTCTGTTGTCTCTCTCAACAGTTCTGTTGTCCCCTCTCAAAAAGTCTGTTGTCCCTCTCAAAAGTTCTGTTGTCTCTCTCAACAGTTCTGTTGTCCCTTTCAAAAGTTCTGTTGTCCCTCTCAAAAGTTCTGTTGTCCCTCACAGCAGTTCTGTTGTCTCTCTCAACAGTTCTGTTGTCCCTCTCAAAAGTTCAGTTATCTCTCAACAGTTAGGTTGTCTCTCAACAGTTCTGTTGTCTCTCCTAACAGTTATGTTGTCATTTGGATTGAAATTGATTTTTTCGATTTATGAGCATAAAATGCAAGAAGAGATTTTAGTCAACTCCTCACACATTTCGAAGGAATATATATATTTTGGAAAGCCAAAACATATTTTAGGCTACATAACTTAAGGCATGGGCCGTAAGAAAATGATGTTAGGTTCCTCCATTGTGATACCTGTTTTTTGTGTGCCTGGTACTGCCTATTGTAGTATGGATTTGTTATGCCAGTGTTACGTACATGTCTTTCATAGCTTGTGGAGTATTGTAATTTTAGCGCCTTTTGATGGCCAGAGACTTGTTACCTGTGTCAATGACCTTGTGTTACCTGTGTCATTGTCTTTTTGTTTTTATGGCATTTATTGTGCAACATTGCAAAAGCTCTACTCATTCCAGCTGTGTCTGTTTTGTGCATCAGTAGCTTCTATGGACTTTGTAAATGCAGTTAGAATTTCGTGTTTGTATACGTTATCTTTGTCCACAATCAGCATTCTTCCCCTAATGCTTCCAACATAATGTGAGGGGCGGTCGGATAGCCTAGTGGTTAAAGCGTTCGCTCGTCAAGCCGAAGACCCGGGTTCGATTCCCGACATGGGTACAATGTGTGAAGCCCATTTCTGGTGTCCCCCGCCGTGATATTGCTGGAATATTGCTAAAAGCCGCGTAAAACTATACTCACTCACTCACTCACTCCAACATAATGTTACTGCTTTTTCATCTCCTCATATTGAATGCTTTTTGACTTTCTAAATTCAGGAGTATGAAAGACGTAAATTCAACAGAATCTCATTTTCCTTACAGACCTCTTTTGCTTTGGACCATAATTTTCAAACAAACACATATATCCCATAGCAATCAAATTTATTGTTTGAGTTGAATGTGCTATAGATTTCACTGTCAATGTGGATTTCAGGAGAAAGTCATTAATAGTTCCCATGCATAAGTTTGGTTATTGTGGGCATATTTCATAACCATAATCAAATAATCTACCTCTTTTATCATTCGGGGGCAAGGGTGGCCTAGTCGTCTAAGGCGCCGTGATTCGCTGTGCAGAGTTGCATCCCTTGGGCACGCCAGAAACCTATGATTGTGGGTTCGAATCCCGGTTCGCCCCGATTATGTTTCTAGGTTTGTCAGCACCATACCCGTGCTCATGGGTTTCACCGAAGTGGTAAACGTCTGAGACCTGCATCACTTGGGGCTATCCTCCCACATTAAGCTGTCATGCCGTGATATAACTGGAATACTGTTAAAAGCGGCGTTAAACCCAACTCACTCACTCACTTTTATCATTCCTGTCTCCTTTTTGTAGATAATACGGAGATGTATAATATATGTATAACACAGATACAGTGATATTCTCAGCAGATTTCAAAGTAGTCTTGGAAAGAAAGTTTTGAACTATGACCGTGTTGCCGCTGGCTCTTTAAACTGCCAGTCCCAGTGGACAGGCAATTCCAAAAAAAACCTCCAATTTGGTGAGTACCAACTCAATAAATAAACATATCAAAATTGCCTGGTTATAATTCTTTCAACAGCATGTTCAATGCAGTGTATGTTCATGCTGGACAAATTCAATAAAATCATCTCTGAAGTAACTTAGATGTACACCTCATTCACACAAAGTTCAGTCATATTTTTCTCTCTTAATATTTCACTTTGGTTCAAGGCTAAGTCACTACAAATAGATATTTAAATTCAAAGTACAACGAAATGTTATTTCTTTGAATGAAAAATAGACAACAGGAAACACTGATGATGTAAAATAGACAAGCTGACTTCGTTTGAAAAATATACTTCATCGATTATCGGCGATGTTTTTGATTATTGGCGATGTTTTTGTTAACAACAATAATTTATAAGGTACTTTATTTGCCGGTCCTCAGGGACTGGCAGCCATATGGATTACCAGTTCAAACCTTATTTTACCATTAAAAAACTGATAATTACCAGTAAATGGGAATGCTTCTATGAAGAACAGCTAATGGTTGTTATTATGAAACCATTAACCTTATGTCATTGATAGAGTTAATAAATATCAAAATGTGTTTGTCATAACCATTGTTTGATTTGAAATGAAAGTGTAGAGTGTGAAGTAAAGGACTAAAATAATTATATGATTTATTCTCTGAAAGTACTGCCTTGCATTCCTGGGTCATGGGTGGCCAAGAAGTCGAATGATCTAGGTGGCCCAGTGGTCTAATGATCTGGGTGGCCCAGTGGTCTAATGATCTGGGTGACCCAGTGGTCTAATGATCTGGGTGCCCCATATGTCTAATGATTTGGGTGGCCCAGTGGTCTAATGATCGGGCTGGCCCAAAGGCCTAATGATCTGGGTGGCCCAGTGGTCTAATGATCGGGGTGGCCCAGTGGTCTAATGATCTGGGTGACCCAAAGGCCTAATGATCTGGGTGCCCCATATGTCTAATGATTTGGGTGGCCCAGTGGTCTAATGATCGGGGTGGCCCAGTGGTCTAATGATCTGGGTGGCCCAAAGGCCTAATGATCTGGGTGGCCCAGTGGTCTAATGATGTAATCATTGTGCAGAGTTACCTGCATTGGAGTTGCCAGGATCTGCTTATCTCAGTTCCTCCCCACTTATGATCCTTGGTTTGTCAGCACCATACGTGTGCTTGTGGGTGAATGTCTGTGGCCTGTGTCACTCTGGCCTTCCCTCCTATATTATTAAATTTAATACACTGTAACACACATGCTGTTCAAAGCTGTGTAAACCTAGCTCACTCCTCTCCTTACATCCCTGAGGAACCTAGAAGACCCAGGTTAGAATTGATCTTCAGCAACCCATGCTTGTCGTAAGAGGCGACTAACAGGATTGTGTGATCAGGCTCGCTGACTTGGTTGAGGCACGTCATCTTATCCCAGTTGTGTAGATCAATGGTATTGATGTCAGTCACTGGATTGTCTGATCCTGACTCGATTGTTTACAGACCGCCATCTTTCAGCTGGAATAGTGCTGAGTGCGGCGTTAAACAACAACAATCAAACGTCACTGTGGCAACAGTAGAAATTTCTTTGAGAAATATAATCATCAATTGTAACTTGGAAAGATCTCTTTTTAAAATAGCATGTTATATGTTTAATTTTACCTGTTTAGAAATATTTTTACCTCATTGAAGTGTACTTAGTGACTTCAGAAAATGTTTATTGTGGGGTTGCTTGATTGTTTTCTACCATTTTGCCTGTCCTAATATCAGTCTGAATACCCACAGTGGTACAGTGCGCAAAGCACAAGCTGGGTGGCCTTTGTTCTTGCCAAAATATTGTTCAATGCAATGTAAAACAGTGAAACGTGTTGATAATTTACATCTGAGAAAGTAGTTTCTGGTGTTGGGCGAGTTCTTGTGGAGAATGTTTCCTTAGACATGCACAGTACCATGTTAAGTCTGACACTACATGAAGAGTATGTTTTCGGATGCGTGAACTCAGCAGGAGTATGTGGTGTTGGGATCACTGACCTGATGTCAACTCCGGTCTGCATCACGTTTCCCCGCTACCTGACACACTGTGATATAACCCCACAGTTGTCGCTGAGAGAAACATTTCAATTCATATGTCATATCCTGTGAGCATGTTGTGACATGTACTGCATTTGTTCTCTATATATTGTTGACATATATTTGAATGTGATGTTTCAACATTATGGCTTGTTATTTGTTGTATGGACAGGGCTTGAGAATAGGACTGAGGACTACCATAACTTGAGTATCATTACCTTCACCAGTTCCTTCCATTGATATCACATGAGGCCTGCTACAGTCTGTCAGTGCCTCCTATAGCTTGAGCATGAGGCCTGCTACAATCTGTCAGTGCCTCCTATAGCTTTAGCATGAGGCCTGCTACAATCTGTCAGTGCCCCCTATAGCTTGAGCATGAGGCCTACTACAATCTGTCAGTGCCTCCTCCTATAGCTTTAGCATGGGGTCTACTACAATATGTCAGTGACTCCTATAGCTTTAGCATGGGGTCTACTACAATCTGTCAGAGCCTCCTCCTATAGCTTTAGCATGGGGCCTACTACAATCTGTCAGTGCCTCCTCCTATAGCTTTAGCATGGGGCCTACTACAATCTGTCAGTGCCTCCTATAGCTTTAGCATGGGGTCTACTACAATCTGTCAGTGCCTCCTCAAATAGGTGTAGCATGAGGCCTACTACAATCTGTCAGTGCCTCCTATAGCTTTAGCATGGGGTCTACTACAATCTGTCAGTGACTCCTATAGCTTTAGCATGGGGCCTACTACAATCTGTCAGTGACTCCTATAGCTTTAGCATGGGGCCTACTACAATCTGTCAGTGACTCCTATAGCTTTAGCATGGGGCCTACTACAATCTGTCAGTGCCTCTTGTAGCTTCAGCATGGGGTCTACTACAATCTGTCAGTGCCTCCTATAGCTTTAGCATGAGGCCTACTACAATCTGTCAGTGACTCCTATAGCTTTAGCATGAGGCCTACTACAATCTGTCAGTGCCTCTTGTAGCTTTAGCATGGGGTCTACTACAATCTGTCAGTGCCTCTTGTAGCTTTAGCATGAGGCCTACTACAATCTGTCAGTGCCTCCTGTAGCTTTAGCATGAGGCCTACTACAATCTGTCAGTGCCTCCTTTTTCTATTTGTCACCATGAAGTGCCTGAGGCACAGTGTAGTAAAGAACTGTAAGTAAGGATAAGATAAATGGGGAACAACTTCTTTTTTACAATTAGGAGCAATGCTTTGGTGTAGGTTCTGACACCGTTATCAAGCAAGTGATGTACCGAGTATGGTTGACAAGCATATATACAGTTATGAGGCAGTGTTTATGCAATCTACTGTATAACCACTGCCTCATACCTGAATGCTAAGTCACGTGACTCCATTGACTCGTGAAAAAGCATGCAGCTTTTTGCTTCAAAGCAGGGTATACAGGATTTATTCAGCCTCTCAGAAATTCATGTGCAGCCTGACTTGATTGTGGCAGGGTATAAGAGATTTATTACCCTGCTGGGAAATTTATTTCCCTCCAAGGCGGGATACCTAGTATTTTATCAAGATCACATGGACCAATAAGATCTCATCATTCTGACATGGAGGTATGATGTACAATGTGTCAGCCTATGTACCTTGAGCCAGTAGGTGAGTCTCAAACACAGGGTTCACCACAACATATACCCCGAGGTACTGGTTGAAAATGAATTTATCTTACAGGCATTATTTTAACCATTCGTCTAAAAGTCTCATTTAACTGCATTTGGTTAGTGTTCAGGTTTGACATAATATGCTTATACCATAGTATACACTCTGGTAAGAAGTTTGTAATTTTCCAACGGTCTATATGAAATTTGTACTTTATCTGTCAGCAGGGTACATGGGGAAAAATTGCCTTTCAGTTAACCAATCAGAAACAAGTATGATAATGCCAGGTAAAATAAAGAAACATTCATCAATGAAATAGGTGCAAGTTGTCATATTCACTGGGTGCCTGGACAATTTGATACAATAACCATCAATGTTGCACAATTGCAGCCGAACTATTGTTGATAGATTTTTTGGGTCACTTAAGTAGAATCTTTCAAACGGTATAAGCCAAATTCAAACCCTCTTTTTATGAAAATCACTATTTTCATATGAGATAATGGCTGGATATAGACAGTTTGAAAATAATAGTTTCAGATATTTTTTTCCATTAGAAAATTATTTTTTATGACAGATCTATGATGGCTATTTTAAATGATGTGTGAAAGCAGATGGTTGGCGATAAGAAGCTGGGATATGCATGTTTGATAAAAGTATGTGTTACAGATATTGACATTCTGTGTTGTTGCATATAGATGTCCATGTTTTATTGTTGTTAATAAAATGTATGCAGCTGTGTTTCTTCTGTTGTTAATTGTTGTTTGTTACAACTTTTAGGGGAAGAATATATTGTTTGTTTGTTGTTTAGCGCCACACAACAACATTCCAGCTATACGATGGATGTCTGTAAATAATCTGGACAAGACAATCCAGTGATTGACATAATGAGCATCGATCTACGCAATTTGGATACAATGACATGCATCAGCGAAGTCAGCGAGCCTGACCACCTGATCCCGTTAGTCGCCTCTTTTGACAAGCATAGTCGTCTTTTACCTCAAGCATGGGTTTCTGCAGACCTATTCTCTACCCTATCTTCAAGGGTCGGGGAGATTTAGCTGATAGGGAGCAGGTACCCACGATGGCAGCATTCCCTGATGGAGCGGGAGTATTGTTCATTTTATCAAACACTGGTTTGCACAGAACACATCACACTCCCTCTCTGACATAGGTCCGTGGACATGACCTGTCATTGTGCATGATTGTGAAATCAAGCACCATGTTGATACATTCCTCAGTTGTTGTAAGGATGCAGAATAGACATCAGAAGGAGAGACATGCTGATCATGGCTACATGGCTGATAGCATGTCATTGTACCCCCTATTGTCTGGATTGTTATTCCCTGCCCAAATAAAGCTTTGTAGGGGATATAGAAACAGGCTCTGTCCATCAAGAGCATAACTCATTAACTGTTTAATATGTCTTCATCAAACGTTGTCCACACAACAGGCATGCTGATAATCGGGACCTTTATCTTTTCAGGAATTTCTGAAATTTTCACTGTTTGTCTTTTCAAAATAACAATGTGGACGTAATTTCAAATTTGAGTAGGGATCAATTCAGGAGCATAACTCATAATTTGGAATTTCCTTTCTTTGAGAAACTTTGTATACATATCAGGCACGTGCTGAACTGTGCCTTTTATTACGCATATATTTTTGAAATTAGAATTGTTTTGGTTTTCCGAGGCAGCAAGCAAACATAAGATTAAAACGATGGTAGGGGTAATATCTGTAGCAATATTATAAACTGTTTCGCATTTCCTTTTGATACTTCGGACGCACATCAGGCAGGTACTGAACTGGTGCCTTTTGCTTTTTTCTAATTTGAGATTTTGCATTCTAAGGCAGTAAGTTAGACTAAGTTCATATGAAACTTTCTTATTGCAGAGCATAGCTCATGACCACTGTATCAATATGGCACTTGATGAAACTTGGGAAACACATACGATATCATTCATCATACAACCCTATGGAATTTCTGAGCAGAATAAATTCCTTATACCCCGTCAGGAAGAAAACATGCAGCACGTGGATTTCAGAGCTGGAGAATAACTCTCTTGCACCCCAATACGAAGCAAAAAGCTGCACAGTGTTTACGGATCAATGAAAGTCACGTGACACAACACAAGTTAACTTCAGCTCAATCGAACATATGTTTTCTTTCAAGTTTCAGTTTGCTTCAATTATTATTATAGCAGATTGAAACATGTCGGCAAAATAAATTCGTTGTTCATATCAGTATCACTCAGGGTATGTGATTTTATCCGGATCGTGGTATAAAAACTAACGCGGAAGGCATAAAGCCACATGTAACCCGAGTGATACTCCTACAACTTATAGTATCCCGCGCAAACCTTCATCCTTCACCAGTATCTCCGTGTCATGGGTTGGAATTCAACTTATGGCCTATGAACCCAAGTGAGTCGGAATTTTGTCCATGCTCTTCAGTTTCGCCAAATTGGTAAACGTCTACAACCTGGGTCATGTCGGGGTTTCCCCCAACAACAGACGAAAATTCTAGAAGTATCCCAAATATTGTACCATGTGTTGTTAACCTCAACTCACTCACTCACTCACTCGTTGTAGTAGGATGCAACTAAAGATGAAGTTGCCAGTATGGTGACCCTGCCGCCTTTGACCTGCCAGAATCCGATGATTCTGTGTTCGTGGCTCTAATATTTGAATCAATTTTGATTCTTGAATTTCCACAATATGCCAGTGCTGGTGGTTTTCACCAAAGTGGAAACCTCCATTTATCATTTTGTGTGGAGGAACAGCGTGCTGGACATCTTGAAAGAGACAGGAAACTATTTCGGGGACTGCTTCAAAACACACCATTTCTTCTTGAAAGTGGACGCAAACAATACAATTCTTTTCACTAGACATGTTCTTCCGAATGTCAGACCGCCTCCGTGGTCTTGTGGTAGAGCGTCCGCCCGGAGAGCGGAAGGTCCAGGGTTCGATCCCGGGCCGCGTCATACAAAAAGACGTTAAAAGATTGTACTTGTTGTTACCCTGTCTGGAGCTCGCCATTAAGGGGCTAAAACAAGGACTGGTCGGCTCGGAGTCAGTATACTGTGTCTGAGTGGGGTATTCATGTTAAACTGCGGCATGGTATCTCAGTGAGCTAGCACTATAAATCGGCATCAGTCCGGACTAGTACAAGCAGCCACACACACACATACACGTGCATGCACGTCGCTATATAAGTGCAATAATCTTGGACGCGACGTTAAACCCAATTTCACCTCACCACCTCTTCCGAATGTCCAACAATTAATTTGTTCGTGTTTAGGTAAAACCTGAAGACAAATGATTATTTTCCATTTGATTTTATTTGAAAAATAAACTCCCATGCCCCCTACGAATATCAAATGGTATGTCCCAAAACGTTCAGGACCTGCATCACTTGGTGTTTACTTCCATAGTAAGGTGACATGCTGTGGTATAACAGAAATTTCCATTGAATAATCTAGAGGCAAAATTCTATTACGTAATTTTTATTTTTTTTACATTCTCTCGCTGTTATCGGGATCATTTTTAATGCTACTGTGAGGTCTCCAGGTCAATGAGGTTTCACTGTGTATAACACTGAGGAAGTGGCCAGATAAAATAACTTTAGATAACGTATCCTTTAACTGAGGTCTGCTTTAATAATGTAAAGAGTGTGCATAAGACCAATTGCACACCTATAGCTGTGTCATGATAACTGTTAGAGTAGCATGAAGGCCGTCACATCATCAGTCAATGCCACCAATAGTTACAGCATGAAGCCTGTCACATCATCAGTCAATGCCACCAATAGTTACAGCATGAAGCCTGTCACATCATCAGTCAATGCCACCAATAGTTACAGCCTGAAGCCTGTCACATCATCAGTCAATGCCACCAACAGTTACAGCATGAAGCCTGTCACATCATCAGTCAATGCCACCAATAGTTACAGCATGAAGCCTGTCACATCATCAGTCAGTGCCACCTATAGTTACAGCATGAAGCCTGTCACATCATCAGTCAATGCCACCAATAGTTACAGCATGAAGCCTGTCACATCATCAGTCAATGCCACCAATAGTTACAGCATGAAGCCTGTCACATCATCAGTCAATGCCACCAACAGTTACAGCATGAAGCCTGTCACATCATCAGTCAATGCCACCAATAGTTACAGCATGAAGCCTGTCACATCATCAGTCAATGCCACCAATAGTTACAGCATGAAGCCTGTCACATCATCAGTCAGTGCCTCCTATAGTTACAGCATGAAGCCTGTCACATCATCAGTCAATGCCATCAATAGTTACAGCATGAAGACTGTCACATCATCAGTCAGTGCCATCAATAGTTACAGCATGAAGCCTGTCACATCATCAGTCAGTGCCTCCTATAGTTACAGCCTGAAGCCTGTCACATCATCAGTCAATGCTACCAATAGTTACAGCATGAAGCCTGTCACATCATCAGTCAATGCCACCAATAGTTACAGCATGAAGCCTGTCACATCATCAGTCAGTGCCTCCTATAGTTACAGCATGAAGCCTGTCACATCATCAGTCAGTGCCTCCTATAGTTACAGCATGAAGCCTGTCACAACATCAGTCAATGCCACCAATAGTTACAGCATGAAGCCTGTCACAACATCATTCACTGCCTCCTATTGTTACAGCCTGAAGCCTGTCACATCATCAGTCAGTGCCTCCTATAGTTACAGCCTGAAGCCTGTCACATCATCAGTCAGTGCCACCTATAGTTACAACATGAAGCCTGTCACATCATCAGTCAATGCCACCTATAGTTACAACATGAAGCCTGTCACATCATCAGTCAGTGCCACCTATAGTTACAGCATGAAGCCTGTCACATCATCAGTCAGTGCCTCCTATAGTTACAGCATGAAGCCTGTCACAACATCAGTCAATGCCACCAACAGTTACAGCATGAAGCCTGTCACAACATCAGTCAATGCCATCAATAGTTACAGCATGAAGCATGTCACAACATCATTCACTGCCTCCTATTGTTACAGCATGAAGCCTGTCACAACATCATTCACTGCCTCCTATTGTTACAGCATGAAGCCTGTCACATCATCAGTCAGTGCCTCCTATAGTTACAGCATGAAGCCTGTCAAATCATCAGTCAGTGCCATCAATAGTTACAGCATGAAGCCTGTCACATCATCAGTCAGTGCCTCCTATAGTTACAGCATGAAGCCTGTCAAATCATCAGTCAGTGCCATCAATAGTTACAGCATGAAGCCTGTCACATCATCAATCAGTGCCTCCTATAGTTACAGCATGAAGCCTGTCACATCATCAGTCAATGCCTCCTGTAGTGACAGCATGAAGCCTGTCACATCATCAGTCAGTGACTCCTATTGTTACAGCATGAAGTCTGTCACATCATCAGTAAGTGCCATCAATAGTTACAGCATGAAGCCTGTCACATCATCAGTCAATGCCACCAATAGTTACAGCATGAAGCCTGTCACATCATCAGTCAGTGACTCCTATTGTTACAGCATGAAGTCTGTCACATCATCAGTCAATGCCTCCTATAGTTACAGCATGAAGCCTGTCACATCATCAGTCAGTGACTCCTATTGTTACAGCATGAAGTCTGTCACATCATCAGTCAATGCCATCAATAGTTACAGCATGAAGCCTGTCACATCATCATTCACTGCCTCCTATTGTTACAGCCTGAAGCCTGTCACATCATCAGTCAGTGCCTCCTATAGTTACAGCATGAAGCCTGTCACATCATCAATCAGTGCCACCTACAGTTACAGCATGAAGCCTGTCACATCATCAGTCAGTGCCACCTATAGTTACAACATGAAGCATGCAGCACGAAGCCTGTTACATTCACACATAGTGCCCAAAGTTATTATTAAATTAGCAGTATGTAATCTTGATCGAAACGACTGATTCACCCGTGAGAAACGCGTAATGTCCAAGGTGATTTATCTCCTAAGTGACCTCACTGCTGCTGTTCCGCGGTTGTAGTTATCTCGCACAGATTACCAATAGCGGCCATGAGATCAGACAGAGACGTTCTTTCGAAGACCACCTCTTTCTCCTGGTATGGAAGTGTGGTTGGTTCACTTGCTACTTGGATCATTCGTGAGGTAAGTATCTTATCTATGTTGAGAAATTCGGCCGGTGAGCATAGGTTCTTCACACGTTCACTGTACTCCATAACCTCTTGCCTCCTTCTCTCAGTAACCCGCAACTGGTCCTGAAGGCCCTTTAGTTCTTTCAGAGTCTCGTCCTTTATTTTGTTGGTTGCGTTCACCAGCACCGCTTTTCTTGCAAGGACCTTCTCTTCAAGGGAAGAGAAAAGGTTGTGAATATCACTCTCAATATTCCGTTTCGACTCTTTAACCCTTTCCTCGTGCGCGTTGAGACGGGTGATTCTGTCCTCCATTCTACTGATGTTTACAGCGAGTCTGGCATTGTGTTTCATGATGTCCTGGCGAGCTGGTTCATACAGACTTTTTATTGGCCCCAAGTCGTGGCCGTTGTGATGTACTGACGCGCAGGTGCTACACATGGCAACCATACACGTCTTGGAACAGCAGAACAGGTGTTGCCTAAGTCCATGTTGTGGACAAAGCTTGTCCTCCTTCAATACCTGGTGGTTCTTATCAGTAAGCTCCGACAAGCATTTCAACTCGTGGGTTATGGTTACAGCAAACTTAGCATGGTAGGACTTGCATGTGTCACACATGTTGCACCTGCAGTCCAGACATCGGTACGTCGCTGTGCCATCATGGCGGCAGTCATCGCACTTCAAACCACTCAGTTCCATCGCATCCTCCATCTCCAACACTTTCATGATGGCGTAGTCTAGAGGTGCAGCTTGCTCTGTCAAAGGAGTCCGACAGACGGGGCACCAAATACCGGACGATTCATCGGCGTGTAGAGTTGTGTTCAAGCACTCGGAACACACTGAGTGTAGGCAGCCCAGCAACCGTGGTGTTTGTCCTCGTAGGTTGAACAGCCTCCGACATGATGAACAGTGCATCTCATCAGGCTCAGTGGATGTTGGAACAAGCTGTTTCACGAGTGTCATGGACTGTTCTGGATTGGATGACCTTTCTGATAGACTGTCATCAGTATCTGCTGTAGCCGCCATCACGCTGAAATGGGATACGTAGATGTGTTCAAACGTGTAATAAGTGGTAATCTCATTAGTGGTAGTAGTAATAGTATTATTAGTAGTAGTGTTGTAGTGGTGAGAGTAGTTGTGGTAGTCGTATTGGTAGCAGTCGAAGTAAGTGTTCAAAAGTTTTAGTTGTGGTAGTCTTACTAGTTGTGGTAGTAGTAGTAGAAAATAATAATAATAATAATAATAATAATAATAATAATAATAGTAGCTACCTACTGGTCACCCGCTGACAATTGTATTCGACTGACTAGTTATTACAAAAGTGTGAATGAATCTGAATTCATATTATTATCTTCACCATCGACATCTGAAGAAGAAAAAACATCTGAGGCGGAAGAGACGGTTGTCGTAGAATTCTACTTGTCAATGAATGTAGTGGCTCAATTTTCGCGGGGTACGTGTACCATGGTAGTTTAGGTCATGGAGTTGCGTCCCTTAGCTGTGCCAGGATCAGTAGATCTTGGGTTCGAAACCAAAATTCATCTAGATTATGATGTGGGTATGATATGTCAAAGCATTCTCTATATAATGGTAAGAGGTCCCGTCACCCTGAAGCGATGACATGAGGATCGTGTCTGCACACTGCTCAAATCACTACATAGGACGGCGGGATAGCCTTGTTGTTTAAGTATTCACTCGCCACGCCCGAGGCCCGGGCTCGATTCCCCACATGGGTACAGTGGGTGAAGCCCATGCCTGGGGTCCCCCGCCATTGCTGGAATAGTGCAAACAGCGGTGTAAAACTATACTCACTCACTCAATCAGTAGATCATATGTTCGGCAACAACGTGTAGATATAATAATATTATTTACCAAGCGTTCTAAATCTTAACTTACTTCAGAAAGAGTGAAATACTTTACAAAAGTCCGAGGATCATCCACTATAGCTTCCCAGGGGCGTTTACAATCATTACCCGTTGATAACGGAATGTGACATGTGATACCGTATCATTCAGATTCCCTCGGTCATTTCCGTCGACATGACCTTAGCAGACATTTAACAGGGCTCCGTTCCTCAAAGTGATATTAGCCATACGACTGTCGTAACTCAGTGTTGAGTATTGAAACTATGATCGTCGTTGTCTTAGTTGAGACCTTCAGAATAGTTGAGAACGCGCTTTTATTTGAGACCGTCAGAGTAGCTGAGAACGTGGTTTTAGTTGAGACCGTCTGACTAGTCGAGAACGTGGTTTTAGTTGAGACCGTCTGACTAGTCGAGAACGTGGTTTTAGTTGAGACCGTCTGACTAGTCGAGAACGTGGATGAAACAGGAACTACGCCACAATATCAATGTCACACGGGAAAATGTCCTAGCACGCCGCTGACGTCAACCAGATGTCCATATTAGTGTTTTGTGATGCCACAGGTATCAAATGGCGTTCATGTACAGGTTTAGGTTAACGTACGAGGGGTATTCATTAAAGATTTCCCCTGACCCACTTCCGATGGAGCTAGTGGAATGAAACTTGACATAGGTATTAGTCTTTCTCCACATAGGAACCACCAAGAGTTACACCTTTCTCCCATCGTTTTATGCAACTATGGAGACCTCGCTTGTAAAAGCCCTCATTTTGCGTCTCAAACCAGGACTTGACTTCAGAAATCAGTGTTTCATCATATGTGAAACGTTTTACCTTAAAAAATGACTTCATGGTTGGAAAGAGGTGGAAGTCAAAAGGTGCAAGGTCAGGAGAGTAAGGAGGATGTGGAAGGATTTCATAGCCACAGGACCGCGCTTCTGTCTGGGCAACATGAGAGTTGTGTACTGGAGCATTGTCTTGCAGGAGATGGACACCCTTGGTCAGCATGCCTCGCCTCTTAAGCTTGATAGCGTCCCGCAATTTCCACAGCAGTGAAGCATAATAAGCTCCTGCAATTGTGGTACCCTTTGCCAAGAAATCCATCATCACTACTCCGTGCTGGTCCCAAAACACCGTGAGCATGACCTTGCCTTCAGATGGTTGGACACGTGCCTTCTTTGGGGGTGGTGACTCCACATGCTTCCATTGCATCGACTGAACTTTAGTCTCAGGATCATAGTGATGGACCCATGTTTCATCCTGTGTAATAAGTCTGTCAAAAAAGTTTGCCTTGTTTTTTTGGCACATGTCAAAAAGATCCTTTGAGCAATTGACTCGTTCCTGCTTTTGGAAAGGTGTGAGCAACCTGGGAATCCATCGTGCAGGCACCTTACGCATGTTCAAATTGTCATGGATGATTTTTTCCACAGACCCTACACTGATCTTGACATCTTGTGCTAACTGGCGAACAGTTATACGTTGGTCTGCCAAAATCGCGGTCTCCACTTGATGGATAGTGTCCTCATCAATGGCTGAATGGAGGCGACCAGGAATGGCAGCTGTTTCCACAGAGGTCCGACCACACTTGAACTGGCGATGCCAGGGTTTAACAACGTCATATGATGGGGCATCTTCCCCATAAGTTGCTTTCATGTCATCGAAAGTTTCTTTTGGTGTGCGACCTTTCAAATATAAAAACCTAATCACTGCTCGGTATTCTACTGGCTCCATTGTCACACCCTACTCGATCATAACACCTGTCAAAGTAGTAAGATTAATAGTTCGGTGCTGCAAATTCAGACATAACCCATAGATACATGTATCATTACACATGTGAAATCTCAACCAAATATGATAACCCTAAGTGGTTTAGGGGAAATCTTTAATGAACACCCCTCGTATGTCTTCATCTTTTAGGAGGAACAAATGTTTTTATTCCATAATTATTAACGACATTTGATTGCGTTCTGCGCGAAACGATTTTTAAAGGTACAATTTGTTTATTTTCTGATAAAAAGGAGTAACACGATTTCTATGCACATGTACCGGGATGAATTTGTCTTCTGGAAATAAAGTCGTTAGTTTCTACAAAGTATCCAACATGCCGACCAATGACTAGACGGGGATGCCGACCAATGACTAGACAGGGATGCCGACCAATGACTAGACAGGGATGCCGACCAATGACTAGACAGGGATACCGACCAATGACTAGACAGGAATGCCGACCAATGACTAGACAGGGATGCCGACCAATAACTAGACAGGGATTCAACCGCGCTTCGCATGCACGTTAACAGTTTCCTATTTGTCAACAGCTGTATCAAATGCTATTTTGTAGAGACAGAATAATTCTTCACCAACTTATTAATAAGGATAGGCTTCAAATTCGCCTTTGGGTTATAGTTGTCCATCATGTACTGTGAACTAGTGAACAAGAAACGACAAAACAAGATGGGAATTCTCATATGGATTCCTCCAATTAAAACCTGAGATGCTCTTGTTCGGTAGCAGGTGAGCCGAAAGTGTACTTTATCAGCACGTGAACTGTGGATTGTATCTGCTGTGATTACAAATCAGACTTTGATATTTGATAATAAATTAATCAGGTTCTTTCGTTTGCGAACCTATATTATCAACCAGCAACTAGGCCACATTGACATCTAAAGTTGATAACTGTATACCATTCCCGTTAGCCCCAGAGTGCATAGAGTCTAGTCCTGTGGTTGTACTGTCCGACATGATGTTGTTGCTAATTCAGCAGAAAATAGGGTTCGCGGATGAAGGTACAATATTTAGGTGCAATACCTAATAGTTTCCACATGACTTTTAATTTCGCTGAGAGTGCTAGATTTATTCTTACAATTGTCAAAGGTTTTATTTTGCAAAATGATAAAAACCAAAATATGTAAGTGTTGAAATTGTGTATTTTTTCGTAAGACCATAAACATGTATTTGATACATTTCGTAACCAACTGGTGTCATTCCGGGACAAGCCAAATAGAGACGGTTGCCATAATGGCGAAAGAACACGAGAAAATCAAAGCAAGAACGATAACTCTTATTCTACCCGTAGGCGGTACCAGCAGTGCTCGCTTATTCCTGCTGTGAAAGTATTGAACCTCAATGATATAAATATATCCTCTTGTAAAAATGTATATTTGGAAGCAATTCAACTTATTCATTCTTAGCTTTTCATCGTTTATTGCAAATTATTCTTTCTTTTTTAAAGTAAGATATAAAAATTGGATGAAAAAAACCCAGACGAAGGTGTTTTTTGGTTCAAATTTGTTTTTGAATTTCTTATACAATTTTGAGTTTGTCTTTTCCTTGCTTGAAGAGGCAATTAAAAATTTATTTATTTCATGAATTAATTTGTCCTTCACGAATGAGTTGGGTTTAACGACCTGTCAGCTTAATGTGGGAGGAAAGCCAAAAGTGATGCAGGTCTCGGACGTTTACCACTTCGGCGAAACCTACGAACACGGGTATGGTGCTGACAAACCTAGAAACATAATCGGGGCGAACCGGGATTCGAACCCCCACAATCATAGGTTTCTGGCGTGCCCAAGGGACGCAACTATGCACGGCGAATCGCGGCGCCTTAGACGACTAGGCCACCCGTGCCCCCTTCACCTCACCCTTGTCAACAGGGTCAACAAAAAGTCAACACAGTTTCTATGTGTTCACAACATTAACAACCTTATTAAGGAATTCCATATTCACATAATTTCTAGGGTATTCTAGTATTTCTAAATATATACCAACAACATCACATGACCATTATAATGTTAAAGTAGCCTATGCCTGAAAGAGGTGACTTAATGGAGCGGATTGTCAGGAAGAATTTCAAAATAATTCATTCGTTTGAATCTCATATATCGTTGCGTGTATGATTTATGGTATACTAACCATCATATAGTTATGAATGTTATTCTGGTTAACAATCTTTATTTTGCTCCAGTGATCTCTTGTTTAATGTAATAAACTTACGTGACACAAGTCGGACGAAACACCTAGGCGTGTGTGTGTATGGGTAACGTACAGAACCAGAAAATCACCCAAAATATGTAATAGCATTTAAATCCGCTTCATATATATTTTACTTACCGAAATAAATAATCGTACCATTATTCTGACGTGCATTCTGATTGCCTTGCACCGTTTCGACTGATGGTGGCCACCCAGGGGGGGATGAGCATTATTGCAGGTTAAGGAAAGATGCGAGTGGTGACGAATTATTAATGTACATGTATGTTAATACACTCCATACTCATTTATTGATGTGAACGAACAAACGTGACGTCACATTTGTCTGCTTGCGCAGCTTTTCCTGAGGCAAACCCTTCGTGATATTCCGTCAATACTCATTGTGTCGAGTAAGCTACTCGGAACGACATGCCACCAGAAATACGGCTACACACTACACACTCATGGCTCCACAGGCTGTTAATTTCTGTTTTAATAGTTTAGTTCTTGTCGGCTTATCCTGTTATCATATTATGCACTATTTACAGAATTCATTTATCCCCATCTTCTACATATTTACAGAGGGGGGATTAAATATAATTATACACATAAAAAAGAGGAAACTATTTTCATCATTTCTTTAAAATCTTATTTTGCATAAACGTTCAACACAAGCAGGTCCAGCACTTCATTCAATGATACTCTCACAGGTACATTAACGTTCAACACAAGCATGTCCAGCACTTCATTCAATGATACACTCACATGTACATTAACGTTCAACACAAGCAGGTCCAGCACTTCATTCAATGATACACTCACAGGTACATTAACGTTCAACACAAGCAGGTCCAGCACTTCATTCAATGATACTCTCACAGGTACACTAACGTTCAACACAAGCAGGTCGAGCACTTCATTCAATGATACACTCACAGGTACACTAACGTTTAACACAAGCAGGTCCAGCATTTCATTCAATGATACACTCACAGGTCCATCAACGTTCAACACAAGCAGGTCCAGCACTTCATTCAATGATACACTCACAGGTACACTAACGTTCAACACAAGCATGTCCAGCACTTCATTCAAAGATAGACTCACAGGTACATTAACGTTCAACACAAGCAGGTCCATCACTTCATTCAATGATACACTCACAGGTACACTAACGTTCAACACAAGCAGGTCCAGCATTTCATTCAATGATACACTCACAGGTACATTAACCTTCAACACAAGCAGGTCCAGCACTTCATTCAATGATACTCTCACAGGTACATTAACGTTCAACACAAGCAGGTCGAGCACTTCATTCAATGATACACTCACAGGTACATTAACGTTCAACACAAGCAGGTCCAGCATTTCATTCAATGATACTCTCACAGGTACATTAACGTTCAACACAAGCAGGTCCAGCACTTCATTCAAAGATACTCTCACAGGTACATTAACGTTCAACACAAGCAGGTCCAGCACTTCATTCAATAACACACTCACAGGTACATTAACGTTCAACACATGCAGGTCCAGCACTTCATTCAATGATTCTCTCACAGGTACATTAACGTTCACCACAATCAGGTCGAACACTTCCTTCAATGATACTCTCACAGGTACATTCACGTTCACCATAAGCAGGTCCAGCACTTCATTCAATGATACACTCACAGGTACATTAATGTTCAACACAAGCATGTCCAGCACTTCATTCAATGATACTCTCACAGGTACATTAATGTTCACCACAAGTAGGTCCAGCACTTCATTCAATAACACACTCACAGGTACATTAACGTTCAACACATGCAGGTACAGCACTTCATTCAATGATACACTCACAGGTACATTAACGTTCACCACAAGCAGGTCGAGCACTTCAATCAATGATACACTCACAGGTACATTAACGTTCACCACAAGCAGGTCGAGCACTTCAATCAATGATACAATCACAGGTACATTAACGTTCAACACAAGCAGGTCCAGCACTTCATTCAATGATACACTCACAGATAACATTAATGTTCACCACAATTAGGTCCAGCACTTCATTCAATAATATACTCACAGGTACATTAACGTTCGCCACAAGCAGGTCCAGCACTTTATTCAATAATACACTCACAGGTACATTAACGTTCGCCACAAGCAGGTCCAGCACTTTATTCAATGATACACTCACAGGTACATTAACGTTCACCACAAGCATGTCCAGCACTTCATTCAATGATACTCTCACAGGTACATTCACGTTTACCATAAGCAGGTCCAGCACTTCATTCAATGATACTCTCACAGGTACATTAACGTTCAACACAAGCAGGTCCAGCACTTCATTCAATGATACTCTCACAGGTACATTAACGTTCAACACATGCAGGTCCAGCACTTCATTCAATGATACTCTCACAGGTACATTAACGTTCAACACAAGCAGGTCCAGCACTTCATTCAATGATACACTCACAGGTACATTAACGTTCAACACAAGCAGGTCAGGCATTTCATTCAATGATACTGTCACAGGTACATTAACGTTCAACACAAGCAGGTCCAGCACTTCATTCAATGATACTCTCACAGGTACATTAACGTTCAACACAAGCATGTCCAGCACTTCATTCAATAACACACTCACAGGTACATTAACGTTCACCACAAGGAGGTCCAGCACTTCATTCAATGATACTCTCACAGGTACATTAACGTTCACCACAAGCAGGTCGAGCACTTCAATCAATGATACACTCACAGGTACATTCACGTTCACCATAAGCAGGTCCAGCACTTCATTCAATAACACACTCAAAGGTACATTAACTTTCACCACATGCAGGTCCAGCACTTCATTCAATGATACTCTCACATGTACATTAATGTTCACCACAAGTAGGTCCAGCACTTCATTCAATGATACTCTCACAGGTACATTAACGTTCAACACAAGCAGGTTCCGCACTTCATTCAATGATACACTCACAGGTACATTAATGTTCACCACAAGGAGGTCCAGCACTTCATTCAATGATACACTCACAGGTACATTAACGTTCAACACAAGCATGTCCAGCACTTCATTCAATGATACTCTCACAGGTACATTAACGTTCAACACAAGCAGGTTCCGCACTTCATTCAATGATACACTCACAGGTACATTAATGTTCACCACAAGGAGGTCCAGCACTTCATTCAATAATACACTCACAGGTACATTAACGTTCGCCACAAGCAGGTCCAGCACTTCATTCAATGATACTGTCACAGGTACATTCACGTTCACCATAAGCAGGTCCAGCACTTCATTCAATGATACTCTCACAGGTACATTAACGTTCAACACAAGCAGGTCCAGCACTTCATTCAATGATACTCTCACAGGTACATTAACGTTCAACACAAGCAGGTCCAGCACTTCATTCAATGATACTCTCACAGGTACATTAACGTTCACCACAAGCAGGTTCAGCACTTTATTCAATGATACTCTCACAGGTACATTAACGTTCAACACAAGCAGGTCCAGCACTTCATTCAATGATACTCTCACAGGTACATTAACGTTCAACACAAGCAGGTCCAGCACTTCATTCAATGTTACTCTCACAGGTACATTAACGTTCAACACAAGCATGTCCAGCACTTCATTCAATGATACTCTCACAGGTACATTAACGTTCAACACAAGCATGTCCAGCACTTCATTCAATGATACTCTCACAGGTACATTAACGTTCACCACAAGCAGGTCCAGCACTTCATTCAATGATACTCTCACAGGTACATTAACGTTCAACACAAGCAGGTCCAGCACTTCATTCAATGATACTGTCACAGGTACATTAACGTTCAACACAAGCAGGTCCAGCACTTCATTCAATGATACTCTCACAGGTACATTAACGTTCACCACAAGCAGGTCCAGCACTTCATTCAATGATACTCTCACAGGTACATTAACGTTCAACACAAGCAGGTCCAGCACTTTATTCAATGATACACTCACAGGTACATTAACGTTCAACACAAGCAGGTCCGTGAACTTCATTCAATGATACTCTCACAGGTACATTAACGTTCAACACAAGCAGGTCCAGCACTTCAATCAATGATACACTAGACATGGCCTTCGTACTTCATACACATATGGGAATGGAACCGTGCGACGAGCGATCTAGGCCACCCCACCGGGATTATTGGTGCCTGCGATCATCCTTACTCACTTACATCTTCTCTGCAATGAAGCACATTTTCAAATAGACTGGTCCCCTGGAACAGTGTGATGTTGTGTGGAGTTGCGTTAATTTCCCAAGGTATGTCAATAATTCAATCGATGTCGATAGACCTGTTTGAATTTCCCGACAGTTTCGATTAGTGCTGGATACTTAGGGGTTTTATTTTTAATATAAATGCAATAAACTGATAACTAATCTTGCACCTGCTCTGCTTGGATAACTGAGCATTTCTAAACCTGCTTGGACCCTTTGCTGTCTGGTGGATATGTGCTTTTGTTTCCCATTGTTTCCTTTGCGAAGACAGCCATGCTCGTTTTGGAATACAACTGTGATGTGATATTGCACAAATAATGTTCACATCAACTAATGACGTATTCACTGTTTGTGATCAAGAGATGCGAGGCGGATGATTGGCTCAATCTGGTGAATAATTCAGTAGACACGTATTGAAGCGCATGCATCAGTTCTACATTATTTAGTATTAGGCCACCGTTCCGCCGCGGAGCTTATCCCGAAACAAACGCGGCACTAATTAACGTATTACAGAGCTCTGCAACACGACATGTTCAACATAGGAAATGTGTGGTAAGCTATTTATTTTTGGTTCGACGTAAACTCTGCGCACTGGGGCTACCTACTAGTCTTTCTATTCTTAGCTTCTTTGATGTTTGTTTCTGGACATGGTACTAGTTGCACTGAATACATGATTTGTTTACAGCGTATTCTACTCAGACAGTAAAACAAACCCGTGAATAATCGGGGAGAGAATAGGTCTTCAGCAACCCATGCTTGCCGTAAAAGGCGACTATCCTAACGGGATCGGGTGGTCAGGCTCGCTGACTTGATTGATGCATGTAATCGTATTCCAATTACGTAGATCGATGCTCATGATGTTAATCACTGGATTGTCTGGTCCAGACTCGATTATTTACAGACTGGCGCCATACAGCTGGAAGACTTCTCAGTGGGGCACTAAACAACAAACAAAACAGTAAAAGATCACTATATGAGTTATGCGTACATGTCCTGTATGTGTTTTATGACATGGTTGTAGAGAAAATGTAAAGTTTAACACTCAGTCTCACTGAGTAAAACGTAGTACAGAGCATATCCCCATTCCTTCGTATTGGTTTTACACCATGTGATGACCCTCATTTGATCTTAAGTATAATGTACACTTTTTAATGTTCTGTTGGTGATGCGTCGTATCTTGACGGGCAGATATGGCCCTGGGGTCTAAAGCGCTGCAATTCGCGTGAAGAGTTGCACCCCATAGTAGTGCCAGGATCCGTTGCTTGTGCGTTCGAATCTCGAATTCGCCTTGGTCTTTATCTCTTGTTAGTCAGCACCATGTCTGGTAAGGCCATGGAACGCAATTCATAACGAGTTTTATACAACTGGATAACCCGCGTGCAAGCGACAGGAGAAAGCGAACATTATTTAATTGCTGTCTTCGGTATACAAAACACAGGTAACAAGGAAGAATGCTTTGGGAGTTTTTACGTGTATTTTTTAAACCAAAGGTCATTATGATCTTACTTATGGTGTTACTTATGGTCTCAGGGCGGTCGGGTAGCCTAGTGGTTAAAGCGTTCGCTCGTCACGCCGAAGACCCGGGTTCGATTCCCGACTTGGGAACAATGTGTGAAGCCCATTTCTGGTCTCCCCCACCGTGATATTGCTGGAATATTGCTAAAAGCTGCGTAAAACAATACTCACTCACTCACTCATCCACTTATGGTCCCACTTATGATCTTACTTAAGGTGTTACTTAATTATGATCTTACTTTTGATCTCACTAATGATCTTACTTTTGATCTTACTTTTGATCTTACTTAAGGTGTTACTTAATTATGATCTTATTTATAGTCTTACTTATTATCTTACTTTTGATCTTACTTATGGTCTATTTTTGTATTTTACTTAAGGTGTTATTTAATTATGATATAACTTATGGTGTTACTTATGATCTTACTTATGGTCTTACTTATGATCTTACTTATGGTCTTACTTATGATCTTACTTATGGTCTTACTTTTGATCTTCCTTATGGTCTTACTTATGGTCTTACTTATGATCTTACTTATGGTCTTACTTATGATCTTACTTATGGTCTTACTTTTGATCTTACTTATGGTCTTACTTATGGTCTTACTTATGATCTTACTTATGGTCTTACTTTTGATCTTACTTATGGTCTTACTTATGGGGTTACTTGTGATCTTACTTATGATCTTATTTATTTTCTTATTTATGATCTTACTAGTGATCTTATTATCATGTTGTGTTTTAAAATCACATAAGCATCATCGACATTCAACATCTTCTCAACATTGATCACTGTTTCTTCAGCATCCACATTGATTTTATAATTGTGATCCCAATTGGTAGCAAACTGTTCACAATATTTTGGCCATATTGAATAATTGACGAAGGTTGTTTTTGCCGACAATAGTCGGGTATACATCTTGAGGTTCCATGTCTACGTTCTGCAACACGATCCTATGACTGAACAACTAGGATGATTGTCACATAGGAAAATGAAATTGTTGTTGTTTCCTGATATTTGAAATAACGCCGCTTTTAACAGTATTCCAGTTATATCACGGAGTGTCATGGTGAAAATCCCGAAATGATGCAGGTCTCAGACGTTTACTACTTCGGTGAAACCCACGAGCACGGGTATGGTGCTGACAAACCTAGAAACATAATCGGGGCGAACCGGGATTCGAACCCACAATCATGGTTTCTGGCGTGACCAAGAGACGCATCTCTGCAGTGAATCGCGGCGCCTTAGATGACTGGGCCACTCGTTCCCCCGACATTTAGGGAAACTGATTGCTGTCTGAGAATATTACACAGCTTAAAGCATCAATTCCATTGTGTGCAAATTCAAACCCTTTTTTTGACTTAGCGGAGTCTAGTTTGACCAAACTTTTCAAACCAATATCAAGAACAATACTCTCTAGTCGATACTTTGGGCTCTTACTGTTTGTTGATCAAACACCAGCAAAAGTTTCTGAAGTAGTTTGATTTCTTTCAACGACACAAAAGTCTTGTTCTTGTCCCAGTGGTTCCCGACGGAGGTACCATGTAACCAGCAAAATAACAAGTCATTGTCAGTTATCAATAACGTATTGTTATCAGAGTTACCGTTGGTTTTAAGCATGTAACCTTCAGTAACCCAACGGTCATCTGATAGGGCTCATGCATAGTTGAGTACTGTGGTCAGATCCAATCTGCACACAACAACATCTATAGATAAATGAAATGAATAATTAACGTGTGTATGATTAGATCCTTCTCTGTGATAATACATTTGTTGATCCACGGGTGGTGATCGAGGAACGCAACACAGCAGATTGAATTAGTGATCGCA
Organism: Haliotis rufescens; assembly: GCF_023055435.1. Classification (NCBI taxonomy): domain Eukaryota; kingdom Metazoa; phylum Mollusca; class Gastropoda; order Lepetellida; family Haliotidae; genus Haliotis; species Haliotis rufescens. The sequence goes on along the minus strand of NW_025963835.1, from coordinate 6,921,035 downwards.
AATACCAACTGACTTGTTAGCTCTCACTTGAGTTTTGAACCAGCAAGACAGCAGCTGTGTTTGGAATCTGTTGCATGGAACAACTTTTCCTTTGGACAACTGGATCTGAAACAAACTTTTCTCAGTGAAACAAATGAAGGTTTGTAAGACCGTGAATGAACTGCATCCAGAAACTGTTGAGTTGCATTCAGAAACTGTTGAGTTGCATTCAGAAACTGTTGAGTATATTCAACTGTTAGAACGTATGTATGGACGTTTTGGAATATCTACTGATCATTAATAGCATTGAGTGCCTGGCGGATTTCTTACCACTTCCTTCAAAAACCCACAAGTAAATTCTATGTACATGTGCATTAAAGAAAAAGATTGATTCTGTTCCGTTATATCGGAACGCTAACGTGTGCTCACCTTCATTGTGTATGTGACTCGGGAGTTATGAACTGTTGTGTTGACCTTGAACATAGCTGTTTTTCACAACCCTTTGCACGTGTAAGTATTGACAATTCATTTGTGTTTCCAAGCTGTTAAAACGAGGTTGCTGCTGTGTTACAACCCTAAATGTAAAAATAACTCTTACTGTAAAAAAAATTACATTAAGGGTTACGTGTTAACTCTTGTTACAACCCTTAATGTAAAAATTACTCTTAATGTAAAAATATTTTACATTAAGGGTTGCGGGTTCACCCTTGTTACAACTCTTAATGTAAAATGTTTACATTAAGGGTTAAAGTGATAGATAATATGGTTTTTTTTACATTAAGGGTTATCCCCATGAAATAATACTTATCGAACTTTCTTGAAACTTCGCAGATTTGATTAATCGTTACTTTGTCTAGATGTACAAATTACTAATCATTTTTAGATTCCCTCTCTACAACCACGACCTGGTTGTTATATTCAGGCTTCAAAAAAGGGTTTATGACCCCCAACCCCTTTAACCGATTTTTATCAAACTTACTGTTTTACAAAGGTTATTTTTCGCTACTCTGCAAGGTAACCTCGTTACTATCCTAATACCGTAACGACGGAAAGGAGGACTCAACCAAGGCAGATCAGACCAAGTTGTTTGGTTGTTAGAATGGTCCATTAACAGAGTTTTAGGCATAAGATAATGGACATTTTGTTGCAGTATTACGGATATGACAGTTAAGCATACACAAGAATCATATGCTATTACAAACGAAAGGAATTCCAACGCAATGATGTTTGGTTAAAAAAAAGCCCGTAGATTTCCCAAGTACCGTGCCGAGACAAATATAGCCACTTAAAGTTTATGTTTTTCGGATATGAAGTCTATACCTTTTCTATAGCAGTTTAGCATATCCTGAAGTAAGACCACTGTTGATTGAAAATAGCGGAAAGGAACATTAGGCATACGGCCTGTAGAGTATTTCATGTCAGTTAGGAACCGACCATTCGATCTTCTGTGGGAGCTGACATAAGCTCACCACGCAACTTCGTACCAGGTGAGCTGTAGATGCTATCTTTCGACATACTTTATAAATAAATCGTGTTGGATTGTGAATAGATTTCGCATGACGGATGACGCACGCCGTACAAAGACGGGTGGCAATACGTCACATAAGCCTTTCGGACATCTTACAATGCGACAACGCGACAACGCGACAACGCGACAACGCGACAAATGGCCCAAATGTCGCGTTGTCGCATTGTCGCAATGTCGCGCTTTGGCTAATTTTGAAACTTTTTGCTTGTTTTTGCAAGGGCGACAACGCGACAATGTCCCTTGAAGTATTCCATATACAACCGCAACATATTATAACATGTTTTGGGGTAAACGAGATTCCTGCATATTATAAAGAGACAAGAGACAATATTTGACACATTTCAAAACAGCGAGCGACTGAATAGAACATCTGCCAGGCTCGGTTCTATGTCACTGAACCCCCAAATTCCAGCCCCGTATAAGAGTATTGGTGTTATCTTTGTATCAAAACATTTGAAGTAAAAATGAGGCGAGTATGGTTTCAAGGAATGTATACTAATTAACAGGACCATGAACACCTTTCTTGGCTCAATTGAAATATTATTTAAGCATTCGGCCTCAGTAATCTATTGCTAAAATACAAGCCAAGACTGTATCCAGTAACTACTTCGCACGCATTTCCATCATAATACCATTTTTTCATAAAGTGATAAACCTCCCCTATTATAAGGTATGCGTTATCTTTAGTTATTTCTGAACGCATTTACATAATAACACCGTTCATGTTTTCTACAGTGACATTCATCATCATCGGGGAACATGTCACTCGATGCCAAACCATAATCTATCACACTACACCCTAAATGCCCAATAGGAGGCACGGGTGGCTCAGTCGTCTGAGGCGCCGCGATTCGCTGTGCAGAGTTGCGTCCCTTGGGCATGCCAGAAATCTTTGATTGTAGATTCGAATCCCGGTTCGCCCCGGTTATGTTTCTAGGTCTGTCAGCACCATACCCGTACTCGTGGGTTTCACCGAAGTGGTAAACGTCTGAGACCTGCATCACTTCGGGCTTTCCTCCCACATTAAGCTGACACGCCGTGATATAAATGGAATACTGTTTAAAATGCTGTTAAACCCAACTCACGCACTCACTAAATGCCCAATAAATGTTCAGTCACCGATTTGATAGTGAGTTTCAAATCTACCATTCACAATATATATGTTCAGAATTGAACACATTTCCAGAAGAGTTTTTCCAAAGTAATTTATCACAAGAATATCTTTCCATCTCAAATTGTGTAAAAACATCTACTAAGTAATTATTACTTTCAACATGGTGAATAACAGCGTTCTCCACATAGTTCCACCGGTTCTACTGTTCATGTACAAAGGACCTGTGAAGATCCGGGGTAGAATAGGTCTTCAGCAACCCATTCTTGCCGTAAAAGGCGACTATGCTTGTCGTAAGAGGCGACTAACGGGATCGGGTGGTCAGCCTCGCTGACTTGGTTGATGCATGTCATCATATCCCAAATGCGTGGATCGATGCTCATGATGTCGACCATGATTGTCTATATTTACAGACCACCGTCATGTAGCTTGAATATAGCTGAGTGCGGCGTTAAACAACAGGTAAACAAACAAACAAACAAATCCAAGTACAATGATAGAAACAGCTGGGTACTCTTCCAGTGTACTCAATAAAAAATACAACAAAATCTCTACCCCATTTTGTCTATCTATGTTATTATTACCAGGTCGATCTCTCCTGCTGGATATATGTAAACACACATAATGTAGCTCTACCTAAACCAAACATACTTTTATCAAACAGAATAGTAATAGCATGTTATCTGTATCGAAAATCAATAACACGTCTTACCAGTGAATATTTTATCAAAGGTATTCCTCCCGAACACCTCCCGAACTTGGACCTTTTTGTGGCTGGTAAACAAAAAAGTTTATATTCTGGAAAATGTCACTAAAGTAATTTTCTATTGACTATTTTCCAAATAAAGCAACAATGTCATGTTCCGATACAAAAGAAACAAAGCCAATGTCGGACAGTTTGTTGGTTAAATCTTCTATATTCCTTGCAATGTATTTTGTTTTGCTTTTGCAAAACCTTCGACCTTGACGGCAGCACCCACTCCTGACCCACAGTTGACGATGTTCCACTTGAGTCGTGATCTGCGACTGGAGCCGACAACTGATGCTCATCACCTTCCAGAGTAGTAGCTGGCATGTACTCAATAATTATAACGAGCCTGCCATTTTTATAAAAGTCCCTCTTGTTCTCAGGTCTGAGCAAAGTCAGTTTCTCACGCTGTCGCTTATTACGAATAATTGCGAGAAACCGAGCAAAAACAATAAAAAACGTGAACATAGCAAAAGTTATCCTATATTTCCAATGAAACTTTGTTTATAAGAATATTTTACATTAAGGGGCGATATGTACGATATTAACCCTTAATGTAAAAACAATATTTTTTACATTAAGGATTGCGGGTTGTTACTCTTAATGTTAATCTTTTTTACATTAAGAGTTAACACGTAACCCTTAAAGGGGCACTGATCTAACGCAATTCCCCGGGACTGGTTGTTGCCTTTGTTATTGTTTTTTCCCAGTGAGTACCCGGATGTATAGCAGAAATCTAGACTAGTTCGCGACCTCTGCTGCGCCATTCGTAAGCGCATTAGTCGCTTTTATGGGTAGTAATAAGGGCGTATGGTCACATTGATGAACAAAATGAAATACAGTTTTCGAGATAATAAGGAAATGTAGGTATCTTTGTGGATAGCATCGGTAATGGTGACGAAGTTTTGATAAGTCACTTGCTTGGTAATTTTGCGATTTTCGTTTACACTATTTTGACTTGCAACACAAAGTACATATTTCACCTGAGCATTGCTTTTTTTATAGTGTGTATTTTTTTTACTGTCAAATGTGTAACAAATTTATTAAACGTCTAAATATTCAGTTATTTTACAAAGTGACTGAAAAACATTTCCATCTGTATTATTATGATAACGAATTCCAAACGTTGTGATGTTTGTATGCAATTTGAATCGTCTCAATCAATCTGGACAGATTTTTTAGTCAAAATGACTGAAATATTTACACATTTTATAAATTGCCTGAGAGAATCACATTTTACAAATTGACTGTAACATATACACGCTTACAAAGGAAAAGACCTGTGAAAACAACGTCTATCGCGCATTGAAGAATTTCCCAACCAAGACGTAGAGAAACAAGAACGAATCGGTTCAAATGAAGGAAAACAAAATGCAAATATCATTATTACAACCTACCAAATTTATGTGTATAAATTTTAGGCAGCGTCCTTGTTCGAGGAATGTATCCGTGAATATCCACACAAAGGAACAATATCCCACTCGTCTGCAGATGTACAAAGAAACTTATTCGATGTCACGTGTCTCAGTAACAATCAAATATTTTAAAAGATATATGTCGTTTCGGGATATTATAACCCGTGTTCGTTTCTCAACTGATCACTTGGATTGTTTCAGGTGTTTTACATAGGTGTCAAGTCTCAATGGTCGGCTGAGAAAGCCCACGTGACAACTATTTTCATTAACGTTCACGGTTCCTAAAAAATCCATTGAGTGATAGATAACAATGATCAATCAATCAACGTATTATAAGTTAACCCTTTGAAAAAAGTATGTTGTTTTTACATCGGCACTTCACGCCATGGTATGAGTGTATTCCCTTTGTTTTAGTAAACCTAGACATGTAAACGCTCACTCTTGACATATCCACTGTGCAAGATAACAGTGATTAATCAATCAACGTATTTTCTGTTAATCCTTTGATGACTAGGAACGTTCCGTTGATTTACAACAACAAAAATCAACTGATCATTCATCTCTTGCGGGGCTGCCACGTGCATATTACATAACACACATTTCACCTCACTTCAAACCTGGATTAAGATTGAATAATTACCCCAGACACAATAAATGCCAAATGGGAACCTTTGTCAGGTAATCTAAGTGGTGCTACCACTAATTGTACCTGTAATAAATTCATTAACTGAGCATCAAGTGAATGACGACAAATACACAAGTGAAGGGTTATACGAGAAAACGTGGATGTCAACCAGGGAGTAGTAATCATATTATCGACGCAAGCCGAAATCCGAAAATGCTTTCACTGCATGGATACTTTGTTTTGGTATAAAACTATAACCATCTGGGGTATTTCCAAATGACGACATCCGATGAGCTCCGCTGTTCTTTTTGTCTGCTTGTTTAGGCTGAAGAAATTAATTAACATGCGCCCTTTGTCGAAATCTGTATAGATCACAGTTAACCAATCAGTGTTTATGCAAAAATGCATAAAACAAATATTGCCTCCAGCCTCCAAGTTTATTTAGCTGTCCTTGCAGACGGTAGCCCAGTCTCTGGTCACGCTCAGTTGCGTTGCGTATCATCCGGGTACTCACGGGGGGAAAACAATAACAAAGGCAACAACCAGTCCGGGGAATTGCGTTAGATCAGTGCCCCTTTAATGTATTTTTTTTTACATTAAGAGTAATTTTTACATTAAGGGTAGTAACACTGCTGTGATATTTAACTATTATAAGATCCGAAATGTGTACTTGTGCATTTAGTGATTATCAGGGCGTTATTCATATAAATGTATCTTTGAGAACAATACGTAATTACGTGGTCTCTTGTAACTTCTTTCAGTGGCATTTAGGAGTTGGTGTGATGAAGTAAGACAAGTTCTATGGATGAACAACTTCTTTATTACAATTAGTGCGACGTTTCGGTGTAGATCCTAACATCCTTATCAAGCAAGTGATGGATAGTGCTAAACAATATAGGTAGATATGGGGGCATCCTACTTGTCCGGCACCTTTTGTTTTAGTAGTAAAATCGCCCAGGCGTACTAATTGGTCAAACAATAGGGGGATTAGGGGGGCATATCAAGATTTTATGCTAGGGTGAACAAATTTCACACTGTAATGAATGTAGATGTAGATATACTTATTAACATCAATGTTTATACAGTAAATTGATTGATGGACACAGAGAGCTGATTAAGATAATTGGAATCCAGTAGATGACTAATGGATACAGAGTCAGCAAGCAGACTTGCTAGAGATGTTTGGAAGCCAGTGGATTAATTGGATGGACATAGGGATTTAACAATTAGGTGATGGTAAGCAGGCCTTGATCTCTGTTCATTGCTGGCTTTAGTGCTTGGTATGAAAAGGGCGCCGGGATAGCCTAATATTAAGACAGGACAACTAAATAACCAATATACCACAGGCATCTTCACAGGCATAAAATACAACAATGGGCTGACAAATGGGGCTTCTCCCTTAACTCAGAAAAAAACAACAGGAATAGTATTCAAACATAAAGAACATGAAACCCGCCTCCCCGATCCTCCAGCTAAACGACAAAACAATCAAATTTAAAAAACAAACCAAATTCTTAGGACTTATTTTCGATGAACATCTCTCCTGGGATGCCCACATCCAAAACCTAACAACTAAATGCAGTAAAGACCTAAACACACTAAGATGCCTAACTGGCTCTAACTGGGGAGCCTCCAAAGATACCCTCCTCTCTCTCTCTACATATCACTAATTAGATCAAAACTAGACTACGGCTGCGCCATATACAACACCCTAAACAACACTCTATCTAAAAAACTTGACTCAATACAATATCAGGCTCTCAAACTAATTACACGCACCCAACATGGCACCTCCTACACTTCACTTCAGGCCTTAACAGGAGAAATGCCACCAAGACTACGCAGGGAACAGCTAAGCTTAAATTTCTGGGCCGCGTCCCAATCAAACCCTCTCATCCAAAACTTAATAAACCAAAATATCTGCCCCCCAAACCAAGCTCTAGCTCGTAAACACCCCTTACTTACCCCAATATCCCAAAGAATAACAAACTACCTAGATGAACACCAAATTAAAAATCTTAAACAAAACTGCAAACAATCAAATATCTTCATCCCTAAACTTAAAATACCCAAAATAGACACAACACTAGCTAGCCAAATAAATAAACCAACCGACCCAAACATAGCTAAAAACCACCACACTAGCATACATACACGAAAATTGGCCAAATTGGTGTCACATTTACACAGACAGGTTTCGGAGTCACACAACCAACTAAAACCACACAATCCTTCCGACTCCCTAACAACCAATCAATATTCACGGCAGAACTAATGGGCATGGCCTCAGCCCTCCATAATCAAGAATCCAAAAACCACAAAAAAATCCTAATACTTACCGACTCCCTAAGTGGACTGTAAGCCCTCCAAAACAAAAATACCAAAAACCGACCTAAATGAATAAATCAAATACTTAAAAGCTCCAACGACCTTACTAAGGCAGGCAAACACATAACATTCTATTCGTATTCTTAATCAAAACGGAACTAATAAAACGCATCTAAAAACAAAATAATCTACCAAATCAAAATCACATAAACACACAAACATCTACCATACGCAGCTCCCTTAGTTCTCCTCCCCAACCCCATCGGCATCTATTCCAAATCACAAAATTCCCAAATTCTATATAAGCAACCCCTAAAGCCCCCTCTTGGGTTGCCCACACCACTTTCGCCCCTTTCGGAAACACATTAAATGGCCTGGCCGGGCCCGTGTGCGAAATACGCATCAGTCGGAAAGCGTCCAAAGTCCAAAGTAAGTAAACCTAATAGGTGACGCGTTGTCCCAAAGGCTCGGGTTCGATTCCCAACATGGAAGCTCATTCCAACGTGTTTAGTAATGCTAAAATAGGAGGAAAACTTATGTTATGTATTCGTAACGTAACACCGCTAAATAGATAGTTTGACATGGAGAAGTGTGGAGACGTGGATAGGTTTTTAAACCACCTATAGCCAATCAAACCCAGAAACACAGATGGTCTGTCACCCATGTGCAGTGTTGCAGCAGTTGTCGTGTCAGAATCCGATTACAATGATTCTTATTATGATTCTTGGTTTATCACAAAATGTGAAATTAACATTCACGAACTACATCACTTTGGATTTTCTTCCCTCATTCAGCTGGCGCGCGAAATCTAACTCATTCTAATTTAAATATATTTCAGAAGCATCTGGAGAAACATGGCTTGTATGGCTACACTACACCGTACAAGGAAGACTGTGGTGCAGATTGTAATCCTCTCAATGGCAGCGCTGGTGATTATCTACATGTCTACACATGAACGCTCGGTGATGTAAGACCTAGAACTATACGAATGAGTGAGTGAGTTGGGTTTATAGCCGCTAAATGCCATGGCTCAGCAAATATCCGAGAAATGCCACACGGTATATATTTTTGGAATGACTTATTTTTTAGAATAGGTAGTTAAGTGTATTATGATAAAAAACCGCCACAGCTGACCCCGATAAACGGTATCAAACAATCAATAGTATCAACCAACCTGGGCTGACAACTGTTTACACTCTCAAGTAGCAAATGCAGTGTTATTGTGTCACTGTATTGATGTCACGCATATGTATTATGGGCTACGTGGGTAGATATTTGCTAAGAGGTTTGGTCGTCACACCAACCATCCAGGTTCCATTCAAAACATGGTTGCAATGTGTGCAACCAATTCCTTGTGTGGCTGGAATGCTGCTGAAATCGGAGAAAAACCTAACTCACTCAATATTTCTGATTATTATGCTCTTCCAGCTTTGTCTGTGAAACTGTTTGTTCAATTCGGTTTACGTTTAGAAAGTTCATTTTCTTCGCCAACGAAATAAAGCCACACCAAACATTTTTTTCAGACATTTTAATAAAGGTACACAAGTCTTCTATGCCTTTCAAATACGACGTTCACACAACGACTCACCCTCCAAACCAGAACATGATGGCGTCGTCTACGACAAACACAACCTTCCATCAACCGAGCACTCAAAGATGTACCTTGTGAATACCACATACGACTTTAAAATAGGAGATACTATCCATGTGCACCTTGTCCTCCATGATGGTTACAGTAAACCACTGACAAGAGGAGGAGACCTGGTTCTTGTATGGATGTCCGACCCAAAGAAAGGAGCGTCTTCATCCGGAAGTGTGATTGATCACGTGAACGGAAGCTATACCGGCATCCTCCGCGCGTTATGGACGGGAAGTGCAGTTATCAAATTTGCCGTCAGCTGCACAAGTGAAGGCTATACTATGATGTACCAGTATTTCGCGGGACAAGGCGCATCTAAAAACATTCTTTGTATTTTTGAAGCTAACAAAATAAGGGAGGTAACTATGGGTTCGACATTGGTTGATCATGGTAATACAAATGTTTGTAATTTAACAGCTGAAAACTACGGACTACCTTGGTTCTGTGGAAAACCAAAGAGCACTCGGGTTCAGTGTAGTGACTGGACGAAGTTGTCACACGAGTCCTTTAATTCAAAGACTTTATATCAAAACAAGACAGCAGCGCAGTATTATCTAAGGTAAGCACATTAATTCATTAAGCTATTTTTGCATTGTTGATTTGATAGATAATGAAATACACACGAATCAACCAGTATCCTTCCCAATCCTTGTGAGTGGAGCTGATTCCAAGTATCATTGTTTAATGGTGAAACAGGCACAGCAATGTGCATGGTCAGTCGCCGAGGGGTAACTAAGGACAATAAAAATCAAAGATGGCCGCCATTGTCCCTTACAAATGTCCATAGTTTGCCTATAAATTAAAAGTTTCCAGATTTCCACTTTAAAACTGACGGTCAGGATATAAATGAGACTTTATTACACGTTGCGTAAAACCATTATCACTCACTCACTCAACTGAAAAACAATCTGATTGATGACCTTGTAAATAATAATCGAGAAATATTGATATGTTACCTGCACTTAATAATTTCATATTGTTAATATAAACGAAAGATCACATCTTTTATGTTCCATGTTTAATGTTCCATGTTGAATAATTATCACTATGTACATTATAGATATCTACTGATCATCTGTCATTGTTTCAGGGCCACCTATCACAGAGTGTACACCCATTCAATAAACATCACTGTACGGCGAGGTAGGAATTCAGTTTCTATATTTAAAGCAAGTAATCCAGGTCCAGGGGTTACACCTGTTAGTCTGAAAACCCCGACTTCACCTGTTAAGCTGGAATTTGGTTAAACCGGACGATTCAGCTAGGAACGGTAACTTCGATATGACAAAAATAGACTCAACAAACTCAACTGTGATCTCCAAGTGTTCTTTATAAACGTTCTGCAAAGGCGGATTTCGTTTCTTAGGTAGTGCTTTAACAGGCCGCTTACTGAATCAGACTGTGCTGTTTTCTATTGCGAGCGGGATGAGTGTGCAGCTTAATATGATAAAGGGCATATTCGCCTTGCGACCATTTGTGTTTTCCTACCACGTCAAGTTGTATCTTGAAAAAATGACTGAAATACTACACGCATGACCTTTGACAAGATGTGCATAGTGACGCATGATCCTGACATTATTCTCTAAAGTCACTTCCCAAGTCCACACAAATCCTTCAATTGCTTAGAATATAATTACATGTCGTGGTAAAACATTGATATGGAAACAGAAATCTTCTGTTTTTCATATGTATGGTGACGTTGTGATGCTGCAGTAGCCTAATGGTTAAAATCTGTGGCTCGTCACATCGAAAATCCGATTTTGATTATTTCCCCGACATAGGTTTTCTTGAACATTGAAAACCCGATCCAAACCCATACTCATTTACGCAGCTTCTGGATAAAGTCAAATGACAACAAAACGCAGTGAGTGAGTGAATGAGTATGGTTTTAGGCAGCTTTTAGCAATATTCCAGCAATATCACTGCGGGGGACACCAGAAATGGGCTTCACACATTGTTCCCATGTCGGGAATCGAACCCGGGTCTTCGGCGTGACGAGCTAGGCTACCTGACCGCCCCTAAAACGCAATGACAAGCGTCAACGGTAAAACAACAAAACAAAAAACGCCAGAAATCAGTTGTACAATCTATTCTATATTTTGCTTAAGTAATTGTAGAGGATTAATATTTTAAAACCTGTTTTCATTCCTTCTACCTTCTAGCGCCAACACAGATGATTCCACCAAACCTTTGTACGAGGGATGCTAAAAGACAGACATGGACATCCTCGTCGCCAGTAGGCTACTTCTTGAATAATACATGGAAACTGTTACCATGCCAACTGGCACATGTCTCCAACTACAACCAATGCTTTCAGAATCGAAGAATCATCATGTTTGGAGATTCCACAGTTCGACAATGGTTTCTTTATCTCTTCAACAAACTCGAACTCAAATTTTCCACTCAGATATGGAATGGGACCAAATGGCACCGGCAGTCTGCGGCATACAAGACATCCTTTAACTACGAACTTACCTGGACTCGACATGGTCTTCCCATTTACTTTGGCGAAATTAACAGAGGTGAAACCCGCCCAGTGTTTGTTTCATTAGATGAAATCCCACCAGGATCTACTGATATCATTTTGATCCATCTCTACGCCCATTTCCAATACCACCACCCATCAGTGTTCAAGACAAATATCAGGAGGACTGTGAGATCTCTGAAGGAGCTTATAGTAAGGGCTCCACGCGTCTCCGTTGCCATCAAAGGGCCTCATCACTTCAGCTTCAGGGACAGAAAGACGTTGGGCGGTATGTGGGGTCCTATTTATGACCATATTCTGAAGGCAGAATTTAAGGACCTCTACCACAAAGTGTGGTTTTTGGACGTTTGGGACATGACAGTTGCCCGAGAGAGCAGAGACGTCCATCCCTCCAGTAGTATTGTCAAGTCCATGGTGAACATGTTTGTCGATTTTGTTTGCAGTTAATTCCATATGATAATGTATTATTCTAACGTGTTAAAAAGAAACTATCAATATATTACTTCCCATTTTTACAACGATCTCTTTACTAGCACTTCCCGCAAAAGGGTGGATCTTGATTGCAAATAGAAACAGGTTTGTTACAACTGTCTTGTATTATTATTTTTCAACGAATTTAGAATATATTTTTCTTCCAGTAATTGGTCTCGCACTCCTTGCATATCTCCAATATTTTGTTTGCAATTAGAGATCGGCTAGGTTGAAACGGCAATGTAGTAATACAAGTGTACCGGTATATCTTCCATACCTAGATTATCCCATCCACGTGCTTCGCCCAGCATTACAAGCTGGTGATGTCGCGAGTTTGGTTTTTGAACTCTTTCTTAAACCGGACAATTGTGGACTGTTCTATGGAAATATTGCACTTGTACATACATGGTCAATTTAACACTTTTCTATGCTCAATATATCATTTGCAGTTGGACAGCCCCTCCCTACAATAGGAAACAAGGCATCTGTAAGACTGACCTCACTGTTACTCTTTATTGTTAGACAATGGCCAGTTCTACGGCTTTGTTTATTGCTTAGCTTAATACTTAGTCTAATGTGATAATAGAAATGTCAATTGCCTTGATGTATTCAACTTCCTGGTGGAGTTAACTTCACAGAACTCGGCGATTTTATGTCCGCTACACCCAGATTTGAGAATTGCAATCAGTTTATCAGTTTCACACAGACAAAGACGAGTTCAGTCGTTTGATTGACTTATTTTAGTTAATAATTCACACGGACAAATCCGAGTTCAGTCATTTGATTGACTTAGTATAGTTAATAATTCAGGTAGACAAATCCGAGTTCAGTGATTTGATCGACTCAGCATAATTGATATATCACACAGACAAAGGCGAGTTCAGTCATATGATTAACTTAATATTGTTAATAGATTTACGAAGACGAGACATTTGATGGAATTTTATGTAGTAAGAATAAGAGCATATTCCTTTTTTACACAATTTGCACTTTATCGGTGGTAAGGCAAAGTTACCATAACGTTGTGAATGTACATACAACTTTGAAACAGAGGCCTATCGTTATTCCATAATGTTGCAATAAACAAACTTTCGTTAAATAACCCAAAGTGTTGCTGCAATCATCCCGTGGGGACCCTGGCTAGAAAACATTCTCAAAACACAAACAAACAAACAAACATGACTGCAGTCATCCCGTAGAGATCCTGACTAGAAAACATCCACAAACACACAAACAAACAAACATGACTGCAGTCATCCCGTAGAGATCCTGACTAGAAAACATCCACAAACACACAAACAAACAAACATGACTGCAGTCATCCCGTAAAATCCTGACTAGAAAACATCCACAAACACACAAACAAACAAACAAACATGACTCCATCATCCCGTAGAGATCCTGACTAGAATATGTCCACAAACACTGTAATAAGTATTAGTTAGTGAGTGAGTGAGCGTGATTTCTGCGTTACTTTGCAGTATGGCGTTTCATCAGGACCCGACGTGTGTGAGAGCTTATTGTGGAAGTCCGGATACAGCTTTCTCGAAAACGAGCAGTGCATTTAATGATTTGGCAATTCGTGTTAGGTAGTCATGTCGTTTGTTTTAAAACATAATACCAAATAATAATGTTGTGGTGTTGTAATACAGGAAGGTAATGTACCAATTAGTATATCCAACTCCCCCGCTGGACCGCGTATGTTGTGGGAGGAAAGTGCGATGTACAAGCCACAGACTGTTCACCACTTTGGTGAAGCCTTCGAGGCAGGATAAGTGAGTTTAAGCCGCTTTAAGCAATATGCTATTATCAAATATACCAATATCACGACTGTACACTCACCGGTAATGGGCTTCGTTCATTTTAAGAGTGTTCTAACCACATAGCGCAAACAGGCCAAGCATTATAGTGATGCAGTTGGGATTCTAGTATGACTAAAGCTCACAGTCCAACAACAGTATATGTTATGATGAATGTGTGCAACCAAGAGGAGATAAATGACATGCCTTGCCGTTTTCTGTGCCATTATGTTTAACGTTGGTCACTGCCCAGACAAGTATTTACAGACGTGAACCCCTGAAGGCATTTTAAGTTGACCAAGGTTCACATCTGAATCGAATTAACACTTGAGACGTCCTCCTAAAACTGGAACTGCATTGAACGTCTTGGAAGAAGACAAGGAAATACAAGAAAGTGTTTTATTAATGTACCATGTTCGACAGATTTAATTAGTACAGTAATAATGTAAAGCGATGTACATGCGGTGAAATGAGGATTTTACTAATTAAGAAATAAAGTTTGCTCTACCCCAATGTTTAGTGCAATAAAGTATATTTTGCCCTGAATTAAGTCTTGCAAAAATACATCATCCTGACATGTTGGGCGGTGGGGTAGTCTAGTGGTTAAAGCGTCCGCTCGTCACGCTGAAGACCCCAGTTCGATTTCCGACATTGGTACAATGTGTGAAGCCCATTTCTGGTGTCCCCCGCCGTGATATTGCTGGAATATTGCTAATAGCGGCGTAGAATCATGTCACGACAAGTTAAAAGTATAGGAACTAACATGGATAGTGGTTGTGCCAAGTTATAACAGATGACTAAGACTAATTACGTGAGTGAGAGTTTTCAGCAGTATCCCTACGGGACACCAAGAATGAGAGTGTACTCATATGAGGAATCAGAGATTGTACTTGTATGAGGAATCAGAGATTTGAGGAATCACAGATTGTACTCCAATGAGGAATCAGAGATTGTACTAATGAGGAATCAAACCAGCAACTTTTGTGACGATCTAAAGTACGCTTTTACCATTGAGCTATCTCGTCGCCTACGAATTGATTCCAGCAGTGAAGATTCGGGTCAGCGTAGGTCTTCAGCAACCCATGCTTGTAAGAGGCGACTTATTGATCGGGTGGTCAGACTCGCTGACTTGGTTGATGCATGTCATCGTATCCGAACTGCGTGGATTGATGCTCTTGATGTCAATCACTGGATTGTCTTGTTCAGACTTGATTATTCACAGTAAGCCGTCATATTGTCGGAATATTGCTGAGTGTGCCGTTAAACAACAAACAAACAAACGGATTGATTGGCATTTTGACATTGTGGATAAATTGGTGGTTACGGTGATGTAATTGTTACGTTCCAATAACTATCATGCTCCTGTCGCCTTGCCATGTTTTCTTTTGTTGTGCGTTGACATCTACATTAAGACGGGTAGAAGTTATTCATACTCAAGTTTTCCCATCATTATGAGGAACGAGGTAGTTTAAGCCACGAAACAAGAAGTTAGTTAAGCATGCGCTGACCAACTTATTAAGTATTAAGTCTTTGAAAGGCACTTAGAGGGCACGGGTGGCTAAGTCGTCTAGGTAAACGGGAGGCCGGGGGTAGTAGCAATGATATGTAAAGAAATAGAAATAGCAATGGGCAAATAGAAGCCAGCTAGATAATTGGCACTGCCAAAGAACAAAGCAATAATATGTATATACCAGATCCCCTGCAACTGTGGCCACCAGTTCATCGGAGAAACCCTCAGACCCCTTAACACCAGACTCAAAGAACATCAGACCTCATCCAGACCTGAAATCCGCTATTTCCGAACACATCCTCAAGAACCAAGACCATAACATCATGTGGGAAGCTACCAAAGTCCTGTCCACCAACAACAATAACTGGCGACAAAGAAAACTACAAGAAGCCATTGACATCAGGAGACACCAGCCAGCCATGAACCCTTACCAGGGAACCTCTCTGCCTCATGCTTGGGACCTTCTGCTTTGATCAGATGATCAGCAGCTGCGCAGGACACATATACTAGTATAGTGTTAAGATTACACATAGATTCCGAAAACAAGACACAGGATAACAAATGATGACAAGAAACGAAGCCTTTTGCCGTCTCGTCGAAGATCAGGGTTCAATTCCTGACGTGTAAAACTGTATTTGGTGAGGTGATTACAGAGATTATAATAAATTGTAACTATAGTGATTCTTGTTGATGCGGTGATGGTGAGATGATGATAGAATGATGGTAGGATGGTGGTGGTGATAATATTCACATATCCGCAACAGTAGTCAAACTTCCGAGATAGGCCTAGGTTGGACACCCGTCTGAATAGTGATCTTCACACGATAGCTGGTCTTGATGTAATGTCAGATGACATATAATCTAACTAGCTTCCAGCACTTCCTACACAGTGCTTGACAAGTCCAACGACACTAGTATATCACAGAATATTCCACATGTTTCTATAACGCTTGACATCCACCCATGTAATTCTGGAAGTTTAAAGATAATTCGAGCATGTAAATATAATAACTTCCTCACCAATGCCTACAATAGATAATACTACATTCCTGACAACTAATCCTCATCCAAATACAATGAAATGAACTTCTACTGAATCTCAACAGAAACAATATAATACAGTTACAATCATCATTGTCTAACTAAAAATTACACTGCCATGTAACAGGAGGATGGCAGGATGAAGACAGGATGATGGCAGGATGATGGTAGGATGATGGTAGGATGATGGTAGGATGATGGTAGGATGATGTTGGGATGATGATAGGATGATGGTAGGATGATGGTAGGATGATGGTAGGATGATGGTAGGATGATGGTAGGATGATGGTGGGATGATGATGGGATGATGGTAGGATGATGGTAGGATGATGGTGGGATGATGGTGGGATGATGATGGGATGATGGTAGGATGATGATAGGATGATGTTGGGATGATGATAGGATGATGATAAGATGATGATAGGATGATGGTAGGATGATGGTAGGATGATGGTAGGATGATGGTGGGATGATGATGGGATGATGGTAGGGTGATGGTAGGATGATGGTGGGATGATGATGGGATGATGATAGGATGATGGTAGGATGATGTTGGGATGATGATAGGATGATGATAGGATGATGGTAGGAAGATGTTGGGATGATGATGGGATGATGGTAGGATGATGGTAGGATGATGTTGGGATGATGGTAGGATGATGATAGGATGATGATAGGATGATGGTGGGATGATGGTAGGATGATGATAGGATGATGGTGGGATGATGTTGGGATGATGGTAGGATGATGGTAGGATGATGGTAGGATGATGTTGGGATGATGTTGGGATGATGGTAGGATGATGTTGGGATGATGATAGGATGATGTTGGGATGATGATAGGATGATGGTAGGATGATGATAGGATGATGGTGGGATGATGTTGGGATGATGGTAGGATGATGGTGGGATGATGTTGGGATGATGTTAGGATGATGGTAGGATGATGGTAGGATGATGTTGGGATGATGGTAGGATGATGGTAGGATGATGTTGGGATGATGGTAGGATGATGGTAGGATGATGGTAGGATGATGTTGGGATGATGTAGGATGATGGTAGGATGATGGTAGGAAGATGGTGGGATGATGGTAGGATGATGTTGGGATGATGATAGGATGATGTTGGGATGATGATAGGATGATGGTGGGATGATGTTGGGATGATGGTAGGATGATGTAAGATGATGGTGGGATGATGGTGGGATGATGTTGGGATGATGGTAGGATGATGGTAGGATGATGTTGGGATGATGATAGGATGATGATAGGATGGTGGTAGGATGATGGTAGGATGATGGTAGGATGATGTTGGGATGATGATAGGATGATGATAGGATGATGGTAGGATGATGGTAGGATGATGATAGGATGATGGTGGGATGATGTTGGGATGATGGTAGGATGATGGTAAGATGATGGTAGGATGATGATAGGATGATGGTGGGATGATGTTGGGATGATGGTAGGATGATGGTAAGATGATGTTGGGATGATGGTAGGATGATGGTAGGATGATGTTGGGATGATGATAGGATGATGTTGGGATGATGGTAGGATGATGATAGGATGATGATAGGATGATGGTAGGATGATGATAGGATGATGATAGGATGATGATAGGATGATGATAGGATGATGGTAGGATGATGGTAGGATGATGATAGGATGATGGTGGGATGATGTTGGGATGATGGTAGGATGATGGTAAGATGATGTTGGGATGATGGTAGGATGATGGTAGGATGATGTTGGGATGATGATAGGATGATGTTGGGATGATGATGGTATTATAGTAGGATGATGGAATGAAGTAACCTTTGGTGATGGTCGACGTTTATCGTTTGGTGTGTTACTCCCATCATCCAACCGTCACCATATCAACAAGAATCACAGTATTAACAATTCAGTGTGACATCCCAATGTAACATGAAGAACAGGTAATCAGATACACGTTGTTTAAATATAAATAAAAGAGCATCTCATACGTCCTTGTGTGTGGGTTTTTTTAGGGGGGGGGGGGGGGGGGGGGTACAAGGGATCGCCATGGCCTACTTATGAGGATCGGGGTTTTCAAAGTGCCACCTGGCTAATCGTTTCTCCTGATCATGTGTCATCGTCTCCCGACAGCATGAATCGTTAAGGTAGCTCAAACTGAACATACCCTTTCACACAAACATGCGTGGGATCACGTCCTTCTGTCGATAACCTACAGATCGATGCATGTAACACTGGCTGCATATAAACAATTAAAAATGTATAGGTTCGATATCGGATCGTTATCAGATGTTTTGTTTTCATTGTTTGATAGGCATTACTTAGAAGTATAACAACATAACAGTATGGATAACAACATCAATCAACAGAGATCAAGGCTATTTCATCCCATCCGCCTACTATGAACTCATCAAGGAACAATCAATTATCCTGTTTTTTGGCTTCATGTCCCTATTGGCTTCCACCTGTGTGTTCTCTGTCCATCGTATTGTGACAGCATTATCCCTTTGTTGTCAACACCTACCAACGCTATCTCACTCATGTATGCAGTTGTTGTTACTGTTAATCCTCTACTGTTAATCCTCCACCTACTATATATATTCTGTACTAAGTCCCTCATTCAGTCTTGCTTGACAACGGTATAAGGATCTATACCTAAACGTCGCTTTTCACAGTATTAAAGAAGTTGTTATCCATAAAGTTGTGTCTACCCTGTTTTGTTTTCACTCACTGGTTCACAACTACTTGGTCGCCTATAATATAATAGTATAATGACGCCTATTTATTAAGACGTGCCGTTAATTACAACACACAACTACCACTGCCCTTCATTTAACAAGTTAGTAACCTGCTTTCGAGAATGAAATGAAAATCCCTTTCCAAAAACGCCAAGCATAGCTACACTCGGTAACTATTTGGGTCTCTTAATCTCCCTGATAACTGGTAAAACTTCTACATTAACATATCAAACATACAAATATTCTTTCAGGAACCTGATGAATTAGGTAAAATCAATGGTTAAACCTTGTCAGATAGATTCTTACAAATGTGGATAACTGTAAACCAAACAGACAGACAGGTTATTTTATTAACGTCTCACTCATGATACTGATACAACAGATATACGTCAAAGATCTATGTTTACAGGTTGATGTTATGATGACAAGGATAAAATCGATAAAGTACTGAAAGTAGAAAGGACATACTTAAACTCGAGACTAAGCACATACACATAAGATTACACAGATATACAGACTACCACCTTTGCATCTATCAAGATAATGAAAATTTACGTATATTAATAATATGGGCTGAGATATGTACACATTCAAACAGCTAGAGGCTTACGATGGGTATTGCCCTTGGCATTTCCTTAAACTAGCCTGTTTACAATATTATTAATAATACTAACATTAACGATAAATGTGCGGTAACTTAACAATGTTGAGATCTGCATAATACATTTAAAATAAAACTATTCACAACAAAGTATGACATACAATTAATGATAATTGTTAGCAGTATTATAAAAAAATATGAACTGCATTTTATAATTAATTGCAACAACACTGAATAGAACGTCATAAACACAAACATTCCAAATAATTACTTGTGAAAGTTAACTTGAATAAGATATGAATAAACTTGTTAATGTAAGCAGGATGTAAAATGAAAAAGCCTGGATAACTTTTATCAAAGTAATATTAAATGTTTGTAAAACATATGGAAAGTAAAATATTTGAAATGAAATAAAAGTAGAATTATAAGGTAGCTAATTTTAAATGTACAAGAATTTGGATATACGGGTATATAAAATATAGTTGGGAATATTTTATTAGGAATTTTCAACGAATTTGGACAAATATGTACACGATAACACTAGCAACTGGTAAGCTATTATTCTCACTAAACTTCACTCATAGACACCTTTATCATCAATGCTTCGGTCAAACTAAATTATACAATTCTGTCGAGTTAGCGTGACAAAAGTTCACAATAACATCTTTATCGTCAGTTTAATCAGTAAATGAGATTATCTGTAGAGCGAGAATATGTATAAATACGGACCACAGACAGTCACATATCATACTGTGGCAGTCTAATAAACTGAGTGTTTGTTTAATCAGATAAGATACGTTGCTTTCTTGAACTACGTTAAATCTGAACTATATGCTTTTACCCTTGGGAAAAGCTGCACATATATTTGGTAATTGAAAATGTCACACTTGTGTGTATAGCTTTGATATTCCCATTGTACTACTGCTGTAAATAGATTATGCTAATTCTGTTAACTGTATTACGTTGTTTACCTTCTGGGGTACGTAATGTAGCTGAACTAGAATGTATCTTGTGTAATGTTTAAGTTGGAGTGTGTCGGGTACACTATGTTCAAGCATGTTAACTGCTGTATCACGTTGTTTACCTTCTGGGGTACGTAATGTAGCTGAACTAGAATGTATCTTGTGTAATGTTTAAGTTGGAGTGTGTCGGGTACACTATGTTCAAGCATATGTTAACTGCTGTATCACGTTGTGTACCTTGGAATATATGTCGTGACTAATGTTGTATGTATCTTGTATACTAGTAATCATTCTATGCCATGTGCATGTGGTGTTCTTCGCGTATATGTTCTTCTATAACTGATTGTAAACATGCTGTTATAATTTATTGTAAGCATTCTGTTGTTGCCTGAAGATGTAAAGATTCGGTGGCTGTGTATTTAACTGACTGTTCATTTAGGGGTACCTCTGCTAAGCGAGCTGATTCCAAAAATATGGCTTTTTAATAAATTCAAGAAATCATGAATACCAATATTAATACCTTTCGAAAACCTTCCAAATTGTGTGTGATACGGCCTTGTTACGACGTAAATTGTAATAAAAAGGTAAATTGTAATACTTGCAGCAAATTGTAATAATTTTGACGTAAATTGTAATAACAACGTAAATTGTAATAAAATTTGACGTAAATTGTAATACGCAAATTTGGCGCCTTAAATTCGGCGCCTTAGACGACTGGGCCACCCTTGCCCCCTATCTACGTAGAAGATACATTCATCTACGTTGAAGATACTTTCATCTACGTATATGATAGTATCTTCTACGTAGATGATAGTATGTCATCTAGATACTATCGTCCACTTACATACTTTCATCTACGTACATGATACTGTCATCTAGAGTATATAGAAGTGCAGTCATATATGTGATACCAATGACATAGAGCTCACATTAACTGTCATTACATACACACCTACATGCGCGCATACATACATACATACATACATACATACATACATACATACATACATACATACATACATACATACATACATACATACATACATACATACATACATACATACATACATACATACATACATACATATACAAACATACATACACACACACACACAAACACACACATACATACATACATACCTATGTGTGTATGTGTTTGTATGTATGTGTGTGTGTATATGTGTGTTTGTGTGTGTGTATATGTGTGTTTGTGTGTGTGTGTGTGTGTGTGTGTGTTTGTGTGTGTGTGTGTGTGTGTGTGTGTGTGTGTGTGTGTGTGTGTGTGTGTGTGTGTGTGTGTGTGTGTGTGTGTGTGTGTGTGTGTGTATGTGTGTGTGTGTGTATGTGTGTGTGTGTGTACTGATGAGGGCATAGTATCGGAGATAAATATAACTTGGTTTCTTAGTTAGTCACTATTCTTTTCATTGGAATGTCAAGAAGGTATACTATAATTTCAATATTTTATTACAGTGCTTGATGTTAGCTGGAATTATTTTAATCCTCTTAAACCCCCAGAGAAGATTATCCTCTGAAGTAATTTTTGTCCGTATATATGTCACAAATTAGTGATAACTTATGAAAAACGTAATTATCTGTTTCGAAAATTATGAAGCGCATTATACGTGAGGTACCAAATTTGGTATCAAGGTTGCTTAGCGCAATCCACCAACGATTGCCGAGTTTAATGATCTTAGAATACTCTTCGTATAAGGTCAAAGAGAATATTTACATTAGTGACAAAACCCTTTTCATTATAGATTTTCCATCCTTTCAATTTTGATCAAAACAGTTTTATATCAGCAATAATTGATTGCAACAAATTGATTATACATTCTGATACTCTTTGAAACTCAACAAGACATGCCCGAAGATACCGGATTAAATTTGTGTATGCTTGTGAATTATGATTTAGTGCCGTTATCATGATGGATTCTGTTTTTGTTGTTGGGGCAAGGAGTTATTTTCCCAGCAAAAGTTTTCAGTAAGTTCTTGTTAGTTCTTCATGACATATGAAAGGAATCCAGACAGTTACATTTATTCATTTATTTCATTAAATATACTTCTTCCTATGAAAGGAAATATTTTATGTTATATTAATGATCCATATGTTAATCATACATTGCTACAAATATTGCATAAGTTGACATGGTTTGCATTTATTTATTATTATTTCTTTATCTGTGAGAAGTTCACAGAGATCGAGAATACACAATATCTAATAGTATATGCAATGTAGGTAAAGAATATCCTCGCCCTTCTTTTGATATCAATAAAAACATTGTATATAATGTTATGTATTAAGTATTCTCCTTTCCCATGGATGGGAAATCTATGCTGCATTTGCTGACGACTGTTTTTTTTTTCATTTGACATTGCACACAGGAGATCTGTCACTCATTTGTTGTATTTGAATTCTTCGTCAAATTTGATACAAAACACACAGAGTATTTCTCAAATAAATAAGAAAACTAAGTTCATTCTAGTAATTAATCCTCTTCTGGACAACCATAGAAATGAAATTCCAATGCGTTTATATATACATATAATTATACAACAATGTACGATAACGACCTCAATCCTCCCCCCACACCCATACTTTAATGACGATTGTACGATAAACCCTGTACCAACCCTGACAAGGATAGGTTCTAGTCATTTAACGCCTTTGACACTAAACTTATAAGGTTATTACAATTTACGTAAGAATTTATTACATTTTACTGCAAGTAGAGATTATTACAATTTACGTCATTTTTTATCACAATTTGCGTATTACAATTTACGTCAAATATTATTACAATTTACGTTGTTATTACAATTTATGTCAAAATTATTACAATTTGCTGCAAGTATTACAATTTACCTTTTTATTACACTTTACGTCGTAACAGGTCTGTTTGCAATAAACGTTCTGTTCTGTAGTGAACTCAGAGCCACGACACACTTCCAGAGCTTTACACAAACTTTATCATTGACTGCTTGATTCAAATTATTTAAAGCTTCGGAGCCTAAATGCTTATGAAATTTATTTACATGTTTTTTTCCTGAATTTGCTTCTAAATAACGCTTTACATTTGTAATGTTTCTATGTGACGCGAAGTAGCTAATTGATCAAACGGGTTCTTTTTAAACAAACAATATTCATCATCGAGACATACAGAAATGTCCCATTCGCAGACAGGCAGTTGTCAAACAGCTATAAACAACATTTCTGGCTGAGTGTACAGCAAAGCTACTGCCGAGTACATGCCTATTACATGTACCTGCAACTGGAATCATTTGGATCACCAATGTAATAGACACTCGAATGTACAAGACTTGAGTGTTGAAAACTGAAAGGTATTATGATATCAATCCTGATATTAATATTGTCTGAACGGCATTCCGGCCTCAGAAATTGTTACCGCAACTAAAAAATCTTTCTAATTGTAAGAATGAGTCTAGTTTTACGCCGTGTTTAGCAATTTTCTAGCAGTTTCACGACGGCGGGACACACGAATTCACACACATTATACCTAGCGAAGGCTTTAACCATCAGGTTTCCCAAACGTCAGGTTTGTCTGTCTGTTTTTGTGTGTGGGTCTATTCTCTGCACAACTGAAGCAAGAATACACTCCAACCGCTGTCTTTAATGAAGCCTGCGTGACGGTGCACAAGTACACATGGTTGACCGTTGTTAAAATTAAATCCAATGCATCCTTCAGCCGCATGACAGGCGTCGCCACATGCCCTTAGAGTTGTCTCCCCCTGGTAACCGGTGAAAGTGACCGGATCTAGACGCACTCCAATTTTCCTTGCATATCTGGAACCTATATTGGGAACAGAACACATTACTTCCTCCCCGGGTTTCAGCATATTAAAGTAAGTGGAATTTGTCAGTTATGCTGAGTCGCTGCAATGTTTGAGCCGAGACAACATAAAACTGCCCTCTCCCCACTAATTACAGGCAACAAACACTTACTTTTTTAATCCAAATTTACCGTTGGCGGGTTCTGCCGCCAGGGCAGGACAGGACAGGACATGCTTAACCCTTTCACGAACACCTTGCGTCATCACTTATTTTGATTGGTCCATTTACATAATTTTCACCGCTATTTTGCCTGTTACGCCCATTAGAGTCTGTTTCGGCGTATAATCGAAACTGGTTATTCTCTGGCGTTGACGTTTTATAGTATCTACAGTAAGACCTCGTTACCTAAAAATCCATTGACACGATATATGGTCTTAGTTGATAATGTTGATACAGGTAGAATCCTTACCCGCAATGTGTATTTTGTCGGCACAGCACTCGTTTCGAAGTAAGTTTTGTTTTGTTTGTTCTGTGTTAAACGCCACACTCAGCAATATTTCAGCCACATTAGAGGTCTGTTAATAATCGAAACTGGACCAGACAACCCAGTGATTGACACCATGAGCATCGATCCACGCAATTTGGATACGATGACATGCATCAACCAAGTCAGCGAGCCTGACCACCCGATCCCGTTAGTCGCCTCTCACGACAAGCGTAGGATGCTGAAGACTAATTGAAGTAATAATAGGGATACCGTACACTGACAGATTTTGATGGTCACAAGAACTAAGAGGTAACGGGTTTTCATTGTATTTTCTTCACGGTAGGCATACAAAATGTAAAATAACTTATTATAACATGTAACATATAATGGCCACATATGGTTTTTTTCATTCATCCAGACAGTAAAAGCTGGATGTTAACATCGCAAAGCCCAGTCGGGCTGCAAATCCGGCGATTCTCCACAGGGGTACAATGTTTGATGCCCCTAACCGTGATTTAGCTGCAACATTGCGAAGAACGGCCTCACATATGTCAGATTGTGTCACGTTGCACTTACATTTGTTTGGAGATCCATATCCATAGACTTGCATCTCACAGATCGCCAGACGCTCATTAGTCGAGGTAGGCCGACTTAGCTTGACGTGGCGCCCGAACTGTGGTGGATCACACCTGAGGCTGATTGTTTCTCCTGCTCCAACGGCGCCATTATGGGAACTGCAGAAACCCGGTGAATCGTTGTTGTCCGAAAATACCTCCACGAACACATCATGCAGTCTCTCAGCTGCAAACACACACACATAGTAGGCATCGTTAAAAAACATACATTGTAGGCATCGTTAAAAAAACGTAAATAGTAGAAGCATTAAAACATACATAGTAGGCATCGTTAAAAACATACATAATAGGCATCGTTAAAAAAACATACATAGTAGGCATCGTTAAAAAACATACATAGTAGGCATCGTTATAAAACATTCATAATAGGCATCGTTAAAAAACATACATAGTAGGCATCGTTATAAAAATACATAATAGGCATCGTTAAAAAACATACATAGTAGGCATCGTTAAAAAACATACATAGTAGGCATCGTTTAAAAACATACATAGTATGCATCGTTAAAAAACATACATAATAGGCATCGTTTAAAAACATACATAGTAGGCATCGTTAAAAAACATATATAGTAGGCATCGTTATAAAACATACATAGTAGGCATCGTTAAAAAATCTGGTTTACGGACCATATCAATAAACTATTAAAGAAAAAGGAACAATATTAAAAATGATCCCCAAGATTATTGCACTTACACACCGACGCGCATGCATGTGTGTGTTAGTGTGTTAGTGTGTGTGTGTTAGTGTGTGTGTGTTAGTGTGTTAGTGTGTGTGTGTTAGTGTGTGTGTGTGTGTGTTAGTGTGTGTGTGTGTGTTAGTGTGTGTGTGTGTGTGTGTGTGTGTGTGTGTGTGTGTGTGTGTGTGTGTGTGTGTGTGTGTGTGTGTGTAATAGTCCAGACTAATTTGCCGATTTAATAGTTCTAGCCCACTGAGATAGCATGCCACAGTTTAACATGAATACCCAACTCTGAGCCGACCAGTCCTTGTTTTATCCCCTTAATAACAAGCGCCAGGCAGGGTAACAACAAGTACGAGAGTTTAAGGTCTTTTGGCATGACGGCCGATTGGGCGAAATAAAAAGAACGTCCAACGTTTAATTCCTTTCATACTTTTATTTACATTCCTGAAATTAGTTAACAAACTCTTCTTTAAATCATAAATGCCTAAAACCTTCCTCTGTATTATATATTCAGATATACATTTGTGAAATTGTTCATTGACGGATTTGTAAACGAACTGATAATTTTCATCTCAAATTTGCCACTTACAATATCTGCTGAATTTAAATTTAAATTGAAATGTAAGCAGTTTTTTGAAAAAAACACGTTATCATGTGCGTCAATCTCATCTGACGTAAGAAACCCGTTAATGTCAATATTTTCATCTCAACACATCCCAAGAGTAACACTGGAGAAAACACATCATAGGGATACCGATGGTCACGATGTCACACAATCAGCTGTCACTGCGCCTGACCATACGTTCCATGGGATTACTTTCCAGTCAAGTCCGGCGAGGAAGCCCAGTTCGCTCGTCGCACAGACCTCCCGGTATCGATTAACGATTTATATGTATTATGTATGTAGTTACATGCTTACAATATGTACGCAACAGTATAAGCAGTGGAGACATCTAACTGCTCCTCCGACGAAGAAAGCAAAGTCACCTCCCGAAAAGTCTGACCATTAATGGCCAATATCACTGCTATTCTACTTTGGCAATTGCGTTGAGAATATCAAGGCTACACGTTCTGGACAAAGTCACTAAACAACAAACCTTTTCGCAAGTCTGCACGGCAGAGGCTCTGAATCATTCACCACCTTCCTTATTCACCAAATACAAATGCAGGTCTCAGACGTTTACCACTTCGGTGAAACCCACGAGCACGGGTATGGTGCTGACAAATCTAGAAACATAATCGGGGCGAACCGGGATTCGAACCCACAATCATAGGTTTCTAGCGTTCCCAAGGGACGCAACTCTGCACATTGAATCGCGGCGCCTTAGATGGCTGGGCCACCCGTGCCCCCTCCCAAACTTGAAGACAGATCTGTCAGGCATGCATCATGCAAATGATGATGACGTCATGTCTGCTAGGCAGGACATGTTTCATACCACCAGGAGGGAGCCTTCTACACCAAAGGGGTCCATCCACTCCTGCATCGCTGGCTGAAGTGTGTGGGCCTCGGAGGGGGTTATGTGGGAAAATAATAGAAACCAACTTCACCAACGCTGTCCATCATCGTCAGGCTCAGAACTTTTCAGCCACCTTGTAGATTGAAACTTGGTGTTTATTTAAAATAGGTCCTGAAGAACGCTGATGGGAATTGGTTGTAGATGATGGCTGCTAAGTATGAAGGAGTCAACATCCAGCAAGATATAGGCGTCCGGAAAATTATGATGTTGGCACCAAGGAAATAGAACGGCAAGAAGCGCCTTGGAGACTAATTGCGAGAGCTGTGGTTCAATTTTCGAACTCATGAATATTTGACATTTTGAAATGTTTTGAATGATGTGCAGTTGGAGTTAATGCGGGTGTTCCAGTTATTAATATTTATGTGACTGTTTCCGCTGAAAGGTCCAAGTTTTTATATGCAGTGCAACATTTACAAATACTCACCCTTTTCCGTGATTAGCCGTACGAAATCACAAGAGTAGTCACTAGTGTCAACAATAACATGTCCCTTTATATATGATATTTATGTATGCTACTTGGTTAATAGTGTTCTACTCACCACAACAATCTCCCCTGTTGGTGACGTTGACGCTGGTGATGATGTAGGAGTCGCCTAAGTCGACACTGATCCACTGTAAGGCAGATGCGAATGGAGTGTAGAAGCAGCTGCCGTCGCGATGGTACGGTGATAGGTTGCCGTCAACTGCCAGCTGAGGCGAGTTTTCAAATGTGCTTGCTGTTGCTATCTTATTCAGCGCCAGGTTGACAGGATCTGGTTGCAGAAAGAGTAACACATACATGTCCAGGATTTGCTAGTCCCAGAGGGCGACCCCCTTTTTGTGATAATATAATCGTTTTATACATGTTTCACCTCAGAAGGATGTGATTAGTTATACATGTTTCACCACAGAAGGGTGTAATTAGTTTTACATGTTTCACCACAGAAGGATGCAATTAGTTGTACATGTTTCACCTCAGAAGGATGTGATTAGTTATACATGTTTCACCTCAGAAGGATGTAATTAGTTATACATGTTTCACCTCAGAAGTATGTAATTAGTAATACATGTTTCACCTCAGAAGTATGTAATTAGTAATACATGTTTCACCTCAGAAGGATGTAATTAGTTATACATGTTTCACCTCAGAAGTATGTAATTAGTAATACATGTTTCACCTCAGAAGGATGTAATTAGTTATACATGTTTCACCTCAGAAGGATGTAATTAGTTATACATGTTTCACCTCAGAAGTATGTAATTAGTAATACATGTTTCACCTCAGAAGGATGTAATTAGTTATACATGTTTCACCTCAGAAGGATGTAATTAGTAATACATGTTTCACCTCAGAAGTATGTAATTAGTAATACATGTTTCACCTCAGAAGGATGTAATTAGTTATACATGTTTCACCTCAGAAGGATGTAATTAGTTATACATGTTTCACCTCAGAAGTATGTAATTAGTTATACATGTTTCACCTCAGAAGGATGTAATTAGGTTTACATGTTTCACCACAATAGGGTGTAATTAGTTAATATATACATGTTTCCCGAAAGAAGGGTGTAATTAGTTACACATGTTTCATCTCAAAAGGGTGTAATATAACATGCTTAGACTTGTCAAAAAATACAATCTCTATGCAGAAATAGAAGATTATCTTATTAAATGTAGCTTCCCAAGTAAAAAGGCATGGTCTGATATTGTTCAGGAAAGGATTATTTTTGCAGACCAGGAAGCTGTATGCTCTAAGCTGCCGTCTAGACTTAACTTAAATAGATATGTTTCGCTACGTAATGATAAAGAACACAGACTCTGGCCATGGCTGCTTGCACTTGAACGTACTGAACAGTTCCCAAACCTGTCTCATCTTGTACGGCTGGGATGCCTAAATGTAGAATCTAGGGAATGTCGATGTAGAATTGTAGCTCATGATATTATTAAGCATGTCTTTTTGTATTGTGCATTGAATATGAATGACAGAAATGAACTATTTGAATTCATTTGTGATGTAATATCTCTACATTTGCAAGACTATGTAGTGAGGACGATGATATAATCCTGTCTGTACTACTTGGCGGTATGCCTGAGTGTGTTAGCTCTTTATCTCAAAGTCTATGGGGTGACCTTATGGTTATTGTGTCAAGATACTGTAGGAAATGGCTGTATCTGTTACAAAACGGTTATAAGAATGCTTGATTGTCATGTATTTTGTAGTTATCATTTCTCATAATATTGTTAAATTGTACTACTGTGCAGCTCTGTAATTATACATAATATCATATATGATATGTATCTTCAATATCTGGAGGAAATCAAGAATATCTATCTATCTTGGTTACAAACAAGTTCCAATTGACACTCCTCACTTAGAAACACAAGCGTACACAATCTCGACAGAAAACACTTATATAATATTGATTAACATATACCATCAAACCACAAACCCTTTCGACAACACAGACCTTGAAATCCTAGCAAAGCACATCACAAAAAATACTATATTGTTAGGGGATTTAAAGGCTCACCACCATAGCTGGACTACTAGAAACCACACAGACAAATTTGGTAATCTACTACACGCGTGGGCAGAACAAAATGATCTCATAATCAAATCCCCTACCAGATACAGCCCACAGGAAAACCAAAACTTCCTCACTGCAATAGATCTGACAATAACTACCCCAAATCTGGCAAGTAAAACTACATGGGAAGTATTTGACGACCCATGGGGTAGTGATCACTTCCCAATCTCAATAAATATCAAAACTGGTTCAAGTTATATATCAGAACAAACTTCAGAGATCCAAAATTTAACTACAAAAATGCAGACTGGGAGAATTACAAAACCCTAATTGACCACCCACAAATTATAGATCCAGACCCTGAAATCTTTTCCAAAAAATTAACAAAAGAAATTATCACTATAGCCACTAAGTGTATCCCCAAAACTAACCCCAACCCCCAACGAAATAAAGTTCCCTGGTGGACCCTAGAAATCATAGAGGCTAGAAGACAAAGAAAACGAGCATTTAGACGCGCAAAAAAACAATCTACGTGAACTCCCACACGCAAAACAACTATGAAACAGTACACACATGTTAATAAAAAATTCTGCAGTACCTTAAACACAACAAAAAACAATTCAAAGGCCATGTGGAGCAAACTAAAGGCAATAAACGGTACCAAAACATCATCACACATCCGCAAAAAAAGACAACCTAACTGATAACAAATTAAAAGCACAATCATTAGCTCAACACTACCAACATATAAGTAGTAACACAAACCACCCCCCCTTCACTCCAACAGAAACTACTCACTACACCTGATTACATCACACAACCACCCCAAGCCCATATACCCTACAACGCACCCTTGACAATACACGAGCCTATACACGAGCCTACACACATCTGCTCCAGGAGCAGATGACATAACTTATATACTACACAAAAACCTCAACATGCACGGAAAACTTCTTCCACTGAATCTCCTCAATGCAGTCTGGGATACAACACAAATACCTACGACATGGAAACAAGCACTTGAAATCCCAATAAAAAAAATTAAAAAAACCCCACAGAAGTCAGAATCATACAGACCCATATCACTCACATGAAATATGTGCAAAATCATGGAAACAATAATAAATAAAAGGCTTCAACAGCACATAGACACAAACCATCTCTTACATGCAGACCAGAGCGGGTTCACGCCAAACAGAACACCCTAGATCACATCATTCGAATTGAACACGACATCAGAGTAGCCCAGGCTAACAAACACTACCTCCTAGCGATTTCTCAAAAGCCTTTGACATGATCTGGAATGACGGTCTAATCACTAAATTGTCAAACAAAAATATTAAAGGACGTATGCTAAACTTCATACACAACTTTCTCAAAAATCGCACCATAACTGTAAAAGTAAACAACACACTGTCTGACCCACATCACATCCAAAACGGGACACCTCAAGGCAGTGTCCTTTCTCCAACACTTTTCAATCTTATGATCGATGACATATTCACAGACACCCGCTCAACAATCAAAACAGCTAAATTTGCAGACGACGCATCACCTTGGACTTCCCATAAAACACTACGCAGGTACAGCAGGCGGCGTCCACTAATGCCTACATCCACTAATGTCTACGGTCTACAAAAGACAAAGTCTTGCACCAGTGATTTTCAGCGACACCTGCTATCAGTGCTACCCAACCTCGAACTGGACAAGTCCACTTTAGTGGAATAATGCCTATAGGCGAGAAAAGACAGAAAATTGTATGAAGTCACTTTTTATTTCACATTGCCATAACACTAACAGTAATAATTTATGATTTCTGCATCATTGCATTAGTTCTTATGGTATACACCAGCAGATATTTGCTGATTTCTTATATCAGTACATGGGCAGAATAGCAGTGTACACTGATTTCTGATTTCAAGCATCATACAGTTCTTTATGAGAGTTTCAGCAAATGTCCTGCAGCATCTAGAAACTGAAGAGGTGACTTTCTGTGATGGACCAAGTCATCTTTCAGACGTTGGATCCTCTGGTCTATCTCAACATAGACACGCTTGCGGGGTGGAGGACGTGCACCATGTATATAATGGGCAATCTTAAGCTTGTTCCTTTCTGCTTTTTCTAGCTTCTGAAGGACTCTCACAAGGCAGTAGATGTTGGGGTGGGCTCGCTGAACAGTCTTGTTAAGGTGAGCATGCCACCCTTCAAGGTGGTTGTTACTTCGAGGACAAAAGTTGGTGTGGTGATTCCAAATACCAGCACGGAACATGGCATTGTCGCCGACCCAAGTATTCACCATGTAGTCCTTGAATGACGTGATCTGGGGCGTATCAGGGGCATCCTCCATTGCGTCGAGCCAGGATTGTTGAACCGTGTTGACTGGTAGCAGTGGTAGTGCAGCAGCACGTCTGACAAGGTTGTGGATGTCCGGATTGTCTCTGTACTGATTGACCATCTCCAAATGTTGAACCTTCTTCCACACTGCCTGCGTATAGTGGAAGAAGCACCCCCTGATTTCTGTACCAGGCAGCTCCTCCTCGACAGCTCGCATCACAGCAACTTCAAAGGCAGTCTGTATTACTTGTGGCTGTAGAGGAGCTCCTGTGATCTGCAGCACTGTCTCCTTAAGCTTCTGAATGAGTCTGACATATGTGGATCTCTGGCGATTGGGCAGCAAACAAAAGATCAGCTGTGTCATCGTGGATCCAACTAACCCATGCACTATGTACAACTGATTCCACAGGGCTGGAGCAGAATAAAACGTTCCATCCATATAGTGTCCAACTGCTGAACAAGGTGAAGGCGGTCTTCGATGGCAAAGCAAATAATCTTCTCATCATCACCATCGTTGACGCACATAAAGGGTCTGCCGTTCCAGGTGTCCTGCCAGGTACCCAGTTGCTGAACTTGTACCAGTGACTGCGGGAGGGCTGGATTAGTCTTCCTACGCTGCTTGTAGAGACCACTTCTCTTTGTATAGAAGGATGGAAATACTGCAGCTGCATCTTCTTGTGGCAACCTCTTCCTCAAAGATGGCCTGGATTGATGTTGTCTCAGCTTGGACTCTCTCTCTCTAAGAACACTTAAAGTACGGAAAGTCGTCATATCTTCTGCTGGGTGGTTGTGAGGGCTGCGGTTTCTACCAAAAGTCTCCAACTGTGGTACACTTTCCTGTGCATCCAGTGGTTACGCATTTCCAATGTACACAGGTCTGTCTTCTGTTGTTCAGGCGGTACCGATATCCATCAAGGACGACCGCTGTCCACCTTTCTGGGATGTCACAAACTCAACACGCTGAGGATTTGCCAATGGGCAAACACTGTCATTTTATACTTCTACCAATGCATGATTTGACTTTTGAGATAACTCGTTAAGTTTCTAAAGAGTATTTATCCTCTACTCAGTTAGTTCGGTTAATCCTCTGCTAAAATCACAACTACGGGGAGCATGGAGATTAACTCGTGTTAAGATCACAACTAGGAAGGCCATGTAGATCATTTCAACAATAACTTGACATAATCCAGTTAATTATATTTATGTTGAGAAATGCAAATCTGCAGCTGAAATGAAAGAGCATTAGTGGATGTAGGCATTAGTGGACGCCGCCCATCTAACTTAAGATCGCTTCTCAAAGAAATCTAATTTTGGAAGAGTTCATTCCTAGCATGGGTATGTTATTTTCATTGTGTAGGCATTATTCCACAGTGCTTTATTTTTTTGTAGGCAATAGTAACTGTAGGCAAAAATGGACGTAGGCATTAGTGGCTGGAACCGCACAGCACAGGAACACACCCAACAAGCACTCAATGATATTGACACATGGGCAAATACATGGGGTTTTAAAATCAACACCGACAAAACAGTAGCCATACTCTTAAAAACACCTAACATGCAAAACTACTCCCCACCTTTAACGCTAAATAACCCCCAAATCAACTACAGCACACAAACAAAATTTCTAGGCCTAATACTTGACCAAAACCTAACATACACACCCCATATCAAACACCTCATCACAAAATGCAACCATGATCTCAACTTAATGCGCAGCATACTGAGAACAAGCTGGGAAACAGACCAGCACACGCTACTTACTGTCTACAAAACACTCATCCGACCCAAGTTAGAATACGCCGCACCCGCATACGACGCACTCACACAAACAGACTCCAAGAAATTAGACTCAATACAATACAAAGCACTTTCAATCTCACTAGGTATAGTATCATGCACCGCACTTACATCTCTCTTAAAGCTCACTGGGGAAATAGCTCTACCCCTTAAACGCAAACAAATTACACTAAACTACTGGGCTACAGCATGCACAAACCCATTGTTAAGCAGCCTCATAACAAAAACGGAAAATCTACCAGAAAGAAAGAAAGAAAGAATTTTTGACAGAAGACTCCCATTCACCAATCGGCTAAACCACCTTCTCATACAAAACTTAAAAACAAACTTAAAAACATAAAACTCACCCCTGTCATTCATGACTGCTCATATCACCTGCCACCTCCTCATACTGACACTGGTCTAACAAACATCGCAAAAATAACATCAAACAAGCACTAACAAAATATAGAGAGAGAAGAAGAAGAAGAAGAATATTTTATTATAGTGTCACCAGCTGTACATATAAAATGACAAGGCAAGAATGTAAAAATTCAGCGGCCGGTCAAAATGGCCTACGAGACACTAAAAGACTCATAAAAACACTATTTTATATATGTACACACCACATTTAATAGCAGTTATGAAAATAACATTCATAATATTATCCCCCATACAAACATCCTATATACACACAACCACATCCATTCCCACACCCAGGCCTTCACTCACAGCAGCTTACGCAAACCACGCAAACACACCCGCACATTCAGACACACCCAAACCCTCATTGACATCACTTCAATCACATCCGAACCCTCGCTCGAACCCTCAGCGTCACACATCACTCTCACACACCCTATTTCTTAAACACACCCTCACCTGTATCCGTTCCCGCATCCACACCAACTCCCTCATCCGCACCCATCAACCACGTCCTCACTCGCATCCACATCCCTCCCCGTCTCCACAAAAAAGAAGCACCAACCACGCACAAAGACACCAACAAAGTAACAATCTACCGCCGCATACACACACTCCCTCCCAACGACCCCCCCCCCCCCCCCCCCCCCCCCCCCACACACACACACACACACCCACACCCGCGACAACATGAAACAAGCACCCATCACAACCCCTCGGGCCAGCCACCCATCACAACCCACAGCACCCCCACACATCAACCCTACAACACAGCAAAACATGATAGATGATAAGAATTATCACACGCACACAACTACCCAGTTTATTGTTTTATATATTTTCTTCTCCGATACATTGTGAAGATTAATGCAGCAAGTGGTTTAACCAGTTCGTCGCACTGCATTAAGAATACGGTTTGGTCTGCCGGAGACATGGTAATAAACGAGGGGTTAATAAGGGATACTTTCTGCCAAACATTAAGTCTTAGATCTCTATAACATAATGGCAATGGATTACATACAACAACACTGGCCAGATTGGACATACATCTACACAGACGGGTCACACAACCCGACGGACCACACCACAGCCTTCGCAATTCACACAACCAAACAAAACATAACCACCACATCAGCACGCATCCCAAACCACCTATCCATACATACCGCCGAAAAAACAGCAATCTATATGGCCTTCAAAATGGCAGAGACAATAACACAAAACAAAACTTCTAATCCTCACAGATTCACTTAGCTCAATACAATCAATTAAAAGCAGAAATTACACAAACAGGCCACATCTACTACACCGAATACTACACTTAACGAAAACATTAACAGAACAAAAAAAACAAATCAATATTGCATGGGTACCCTCACATATTGGGATCATGGGAAACGAAAACGCAGATCAAGCGGCCAAACAAGCAGCAAAAAATAAGTACATTAATTACCCACTGACATACAGCAAACAGGAATATAAATCCATCATAAATAAACTAACAACCCAAGAAAACTTCAAACAACTGCACACCTCCCCCGCCACATGGACATACAAAACAATAAATAAACAAATCAATAAAGTAAATCTTTCTAGCAACTCACGTAAAATACAATCCGCACTAAACAGGCTATATGTAGGCATCACAAAATTGAACTTTCGCCATTCCACTGGGCTCTGCCCCACATGTCAAGTTCCCCAAACAATACAGCACCTATTCTACACGTGCACACTCTACTTACAACACAGAATACAGTACATCAACACAATAGATGCAAAATACACAAAAACTATCTACACACTCCTATCTCCCCACAATCCCCCACAAAAACAAAAAAACAATCATAAATTATATCACAAAAACAGATCTCATAAAAGTAATCTAACACCACCCACAAAAGCGACACATACATCCAACCAACTTCCTAACGCATATTAACCAAACGCACCTCTCCCAAGACATTTAAAAAACCCTAAAATCCCAAATCATTATTTACTCACTGCCCACTATCCTT
The DNA here is from genome assembly GCF_023055435.1 of Haliotis rufescens. Lineage (NCBI taxonomy): Eukaryota > Metazoa > Mollusca > Gastropoda > Lepetellida > Haliotidae > Haliotis > Haliotis rufescens. The sequence continues at coordinate 6,883,890 of NW_025963835.1, read as the reverse complement.
CCAAACAAAACCTATGTAACACAAAACAACTTAAGAAAGCTATCAAATAATTTCTAATTCTTCCGCAAACCACACAAATCATAACCAAAACTAAATACTCCAAATAAATCACACTATAGCTAGGCCCCATCTCCACGCCAACCACCCATTCCCCTGCCCCATAGAACCTTACATTTTTGTGTGTGGCTACCTTAGCATATCTCCACTATTCACGTCATTATCAGGACTTACGTACCTTGGGCCACGTTGTCAACAATGGTTGCTGTAACGAAGATGGCAAATAGCAGAACTTGGCCTTGCAAACATGCCATACCTCTCTGTCGGGTGAAAACACTTGTAATGATTCTGGCGAAAAAGAGAGTGAATGTTAAGTGTGTGTTCAATAATTAATAAATATATATAAGCAAATGACGTCATTCAGGGAATGTTTATAAAAGCGTAAGAGACACCAAAGTACGACCTACGTAGTCTACCTCACTCAGCAATATTGCAGCTGCATGATGGCGGCTGCAAATAATCGACCCTGGACTAAATCAACAGTCAAGTAGTTGACATCAAGGGCGTCGATTTACGCAACTGAATCCCCAGTTTGCTGCAAACAGAAGTCCATAATCTTCAGGCACTCTATTGTATGGTTACTAGAATAACCCGTTTCGTCATTATTATTATGTAAAACTGTATAACATATATTTATAGTGCTACGCACTTGTGAACGTCTTATGAAATATCATGCATCAGATCGTGCTCACTCGCGTCTGCCTGTCAAATAGCACTTCCTATCTTCGGCGCCTTTACATGTCTAAACAACGTAACAGTTCTTGCTCGTTTATGCATGTCTATTTAAATAACACATGTCCGGTATTGCTCGTTTATGCATGTCTATTTAAATAACATATGGCCGGCATTGCTCACTTATGCATGTCTATTTAAATAACACATGTCCGGTATTGCTCACTTATGCATGTCTATTTAAATAACACATGTCCGGCATTGCTCACTTATGTATGTCTATTTAAATAACACATGTCCGGTATTGCTCACTTATGCATGTCTATTTAAATAACACATGTCCTTTATTTCTCACTTATGCATGTCTATTTAAATAACATATGTCCGGCATTGCTCACTTATGCATGCTTATTTAAATAACACATGTCAGGTATTGCTCACTTATGTATGTCTGTTTAAATAACATATGTCCGGCATTGCTCACTTATGCATTTCTACATAAATATCACATGTCCTTTCTTGCTCACTTATGCATTTCTACATAAATAACATATGTCCGGTATTGCTCACTGTTGTATTTCTACAAAAATAACATATGTCAATAATAACATACTTGTGATTGACTGCTACGAAAAACATGTCTGTAGTGTTCCGGTATCGTTCCATGTGCAGGAGGGAATGGAAAGGTGGTCATTGCCTTGATTCAGTCAGACTAAGTGCAACTAAACTGGGCGGCAAAAGAAAGTATAGGTTGAGTTCCATGATAGATAAAAAAGTAAGAAGAATTGTTGTGAATTATAATATAATCTAGGGAGGGGTAACAAATGATTGATCAACCACAGTTTGAATGAAATTGTGCAATCACAGGTAATGTAAGCTCAAGGTGAACAATGGTGGGGTAAGAAATATAATTTTCAAAAGTTGTCTGAAAAGTCACCAAAAAAATGTCAGACACGCTACAAGTTCATTGTCGACACAGTTGCCTTCAATAGCGTGTATGACGTCCAGCTGCCTCAATGCATGCTGTGATACGCCGCCTCATCGATGACGTCAGTGTTGAAACAATGACCCCTGCTGTTGGTTTTGTAAGAACGGAAGCACAACTGGCTGCAAGACTTGGTCTCTGTACTGCACAGCGTTCAGGTTTCCCTATATAATCACCAAATCAGTCTTCTGATCTCCACAAATACCGCCCCACACCATGACACCTCCCCCGCCTAATGGATGGACCTCTCGAATACACGCTGGAGCCAAACGTTCTCCTCTGCGTCTATAAACTCGTTCTCTGCCGTCATTTCGAAACAAGTTAAACTGACTTTCATCAGTAAACAGCACTCGACGCCAATTTCTCACTTGCCAGCGTCGAACCTGCCTCGCCCATCGCAGTCTCAGGCGTTGATTTTGAGCAATCAGTACCATTCCTCGGAAAGGACGATACGCTCGGATTCCAGCAGCACGAAGTCGTCGTAGTACTGTACGTTGGCTAATGGGATGTCCCAACGCTGTTGCTGCCGTCGCCGTCGTCGTCGTCGTCGCCGTTACGAATCTGTTTCGCAGGTGAATGAGCCGCATCTGACCGTCTTCCAGTGGTGTTATCACTCGGGGTCGTCCGGTTCTAGGCCTGTCCTATGTCCTCCCTGTCTGCCTGTACCGTTGATTCAGCCTGGCTACTGTCAATGGTGTACAACCAAATCTTCTGGCAATTTGGACCTGTGTTGCCCCATTTCGGCCATACCGGTGGCTCTCTCTGCTCCTGTGACAGTCGTGGCATTTCTTTTGTGTGCTTTCATCACGTGTGGTTATACCCTGCAGACGAACGCATTTATACAGCTAACATGCACGTGCAGTTGTAGTCATAGGCGGGATAGGCGGGAAACCTGTTTCACCATTTTTTTGTCACCGCACGAGCGCTGTCAAAGGTGGCGCGTTCGGGTGAGGTGTTTTTTGGTACCTGTTCCTGGGCAGTCATATTCTTAATACCCACTTTCTACTAGTTATCTCTTTTTTTAGGAAAATTACAAATTGCCAACCTATACTTTCTTTCGCCGCTTAGTTTATATAGGTGCTACTAATACATGACATTCAGTCACGTGGCGTGTCGGGGTTTACAAATGTCTTATGGTAATTAAGATTTTTATCATTTTACTAGTTTTTTGGTCAATAAATGCTACATAAATTGTTCAGTCATATTTTGAACATCTATCCTTTTAAGACTTTTGTCAGCTTCTGATGTGTTTTCCTGGCTCAAAGAAAATACCCATCGTTGTGTGTTGAATGAGAATAATTTGACAGGACATATGTGAGATGACTCGCAGAGGGCATAGATCACTCCAGTGTATAAGACTTAGGTGAAGCCAAGCGAAGGTATTCAGTGTATTACTATCCTTAACTCGTAAAGGATGTAATGTCGTTACGTTTGATATGTTCGATATGGGCAGAAAGCGTGATCCATTCAACCTCATTTGAATAGGAATAAGAGCGAGTGGGAGGACTGTTTTGAACACCACTTTGAGCAGTTTTTCAGTTAAATCACAACGTGTCAGCTTGCTTAGGTGGGTTCGGAGGTTCTACCATCCCAGTTGAAACCCACCATCGCGGCTTTAAAGCTGGTCACGTATTATTTTGGGAGCGAGGCTTGTGTTCGAACTCACGATCAGCGGATTCTGATAACTAAGGGACACCTCTTTGTACATCGGATTGGGCGCATTATACCACTAGGCACTGAATAAGGACTATAACTGTATCAATATCACAGAGACACGGGACTACCCACACCGTCTGAGACAGTCGTTTGTATATATGTAGATAACGTCAAAAACGGTGACATGTTCCAGGCGATAAACTGTTGAAGATAACAATCTTAACCGGCTGGGGACACTTCTTTAGTTCAGCACATCAGGTGCATGTCGATCCCTTTCAATATGAGGCTACGGAAAGTATTGATTCTGTAGCTTCATCCGACAAATATTGATCATAACAGAATGGAGATGTCATTGTGATATTATGCTCCTGTTTGGTGTTCACTGTACCCAGGCTCAAATCACATTGAAACAATGGATGCAGCATATTTAAAAGAAGATGGTTTCGATTGTTGACATGTTGCTTGAGAGGCGGTTGCAACTTTAGAACAGGACATGCTTACCTATTTTTGCAAACACCTGGTGTCATCACAGATTTTCAGCTATCCATTCAGATGATGTTCACCACTATTTTGCCTTTTTCCCTATTAGAATCTTTTACGCTGAATTTCGGCAGATTATCGAGACTGATTATTCTCTGACGTTGACGTAATACATTTCCATTTCCAAGACACCAGGAGGTGGGCTCCATTGCTGTTTAGATCACAATTAAGGTATTTTGTTTGGGAGTTGGTTTTCCACAATAAAACATCCTTTAGAGATTTCAGTATAAGTTATACCATACTCAAAACTACCTAACTCAATTACAGACAAGTAAACATGTATTTACCCGGTTTTTCCTGTCATGTGACGTGTACCAGGCCCAGTAGTCAGAGCTGTACATGCATAGGAGATCCAGAAACATGCATGCTGAATAGTTTCCAAACACTTATTCATCCACTCAACCCCACTTAGTTATTGAATTCCTAGAAAATGTTGCCCTTACAAACCAACCAAAAGTTAACCGAAGCGTGACGTCGCGAAATATGTCTTCTTAACAGTGTTTGTCAAAGGGCGACAAGGTTTTTTTTTAAGGTTAAAATATGTCGCAATGTGGCCCTTTTCCATTTATGCTGCCCATTTAAACTAAGTGAATTTATCTTTGCATGTGCAGAAATGGTTATCGTGCTTTGCCAACTCCTTTTTCCCATTCCAAAAATTCTAGACCAAATACCGATAAAAATATGGGTTTGTTTAGAAATGTTTTGTCAGTCAGATTCAGTGTATTCTCAGCGTGAGCACCACCGGTGGTACATGAGCATTTGCATATTACGTTTGTAACGACTTGACGGATATAACGTACTGAGGTTTTTTACGCGGCATTTGCTGTACATATCCTGTATATATGCTGTATATATCCTGTATATATGCTGTATATATCCTGTATATATGCTGTGCATATCCTATATATATGCTGTATATACCCTGTATATATCCTGTATATATGCTGTACATATCCTGTATATATGCTGTATATACCCTGTATATATGCTGTATATATGCTGTATATATCCTATATATATGCTGTATATACCCTGTATATATGCTGTATATATGCTGTATATACCCTGTATATATGCTGTATATACCCTGTGTATATGCTGTACATATGCTTATAATGAACTACGGTTGTAACGAACTAAAATTAGTGGTCATTTTGAGCTGATTATAACCCTGGTTTAATGTGTGTGTGTGTGTGTGTGTGTGTGTGTGTGTGTGTGTGTGTGTGTGTGTGTGTGTGTGTGTGTGTGTGTGTGTGTGTGTGTGTGTGTGTGTGTGTGTGTGTGTGTGTGTGTGTGTGTGTGTGTGTGCGTGTATATATAAATACAAAAAGGTATGATATGTCGATGTTGTTGAAATATACAAAGGTGGTTTGACGCCAAGAAGCAAAGTAGATGAGGGGACACGGTCGTCACAGTAATGTTAGGCTGCACAATTCGCTGTGCGGAGTTACGTCCCCTAGATGTGCCCGAAACCTATGATTGTGGGTTCGATTCCCGGTTCGATTCCCGATTCGTCCTGATTAGGTTTCTATGTTTAACAGTTTTGCCAACGTGGTCTACGACCTACATGACCTCCAAATCAAGCTGATAAGCCGTGATATAACAGGCAATAATGTTCCAAGCGTTAAACCACATTCACTCACTCATGCTATCCCTTGTGATGAAAGGCGCTTTGAGAGCCTGGTAAATTAAGAGCATTCTTCACAAAAATGTAATTGCGATATCTGCATTATCAACCTTCAGAATACCGCCGAATACTTCAACCCGCTGAGTAAGCTTCTTCTTAACGAGGGTAAATAAGAGCATTTGTAGTTGTTCTATATGAGTTTGAACTCGCTTTCATCAACAATAAAAGATCATGTTTTGCTGACACTGTGAAAATACGCAGTATCAAATAAAAGACCGACAACGCGACATTTTGATTGCTCCTTTTATATTAATAAAATAGATTGCAAAATAAACTAATGCCAAACTTAAAATTGTTACTATTTAATTGTTACATTTTAACTAATAGCTTAGAAATAATTGTCCAAACGCAACCCCATGAATAAAAATCCCCAAACTGTGCCTTTGTACTCAACATGTATTCTTAAACTTAACCTCTTAGAGAAAGAGCCTATGTTTGAGGTGTGAGCAGCACGTGACGATGTTGGCAGAACTACAATCACCAGGTTGATGACCCTCCACAGGCAGACTGTGGACATGCCTTAGAGCGGCAGCCCATCAGTCACAACCTCTTCAAGAACATCCATTTTAACGTCTTCTCCATTTCATAAACAGATTCCTGACAGTGATGTCTTTTTCTGCAACTGGCCTCGGATATCCTGTCGATCGCAGTAGAGAAGACGTCGTGACTGTATCAGGGCCGGGACAGACCTTACCCAGACGTCAGGGAGTAAGATTGGCAAAAACAGTACAAAAAGAAGATGCACCGCTGGTATAGAGTATTGTCTTTAAACGAATGTCGATCCAACTCTTCAGGGCAGATGACAAAGCTTGTGTCAGCCACAAAGAGGTGAACTCAAGGTAACAAACATCAGGACATCAAACTAATTGGCGGGGGCAGCGTCACGCTCTTTGGAGGCATCTGCGGTCAGGTGAAGACGAATCTGGTTGTGTATCTCAATGTACAACGTCACAAGCATACATCGTCGATGTTCTACGTCCAGTTGTGCTGCCTTTGCTCTAGTAGAACCTCCAGATCTTGTTCAAGCAAGATATCGCCCGACTTCACACAGACCGTTATGTTCGAGAGATTTTTTCAGTCCAACAATGTCAACGTCTTGCCTTATCATTTTAAAGCCTTATAAGTGGTTTATGTGATTTTGTGGTAGGAATATTTGTCCAACTGGTACTGGTCTGCAATTATATATCATTTGAAGGACACAATATACATGGTGTAGTGCATTTCTGATACCATCAATCATTGGTCTATCAGGTCCACATTCGATTATTAATAGGCCCATCTAAAATAAGAACAAGACCGACATTAGAGGATGCCCTAGGGCTTATTCTAACTCCATAAGAGTAGGTCATCCAAGTTAGCAAGTGTCGCCCAATGGAATCTGTTTTGGCGGATAAGCGAGACTGGAAATTCTCTGGCGTTGACGTATTATATTTACATAAATTTACCAACAGACTCATTTAGAAGTACTAAAAGTTGAAGAAGTGGTTGAATTTATTTTCCCTTGATTTTTTTGCTATATGTACGAATATTATATAATTGTTTCATCTGGTACACAACCGTTTAACTGAAATGCATCATTCAATCTATCAACGTGTGTAGTGCATTCAACCAGAATTACAACAAACTTGCCTATCATCTGACGTGAATACCGCAAAAGAAACGTCACCATGGATAGATATATGAGAAACCTTATTTGTCCAAACACTGTAAACATACTTTGAGTCATATTAAGATGATGAAACTTGGCAAAACTGATAATCAAGAATGAAAATTAAAGTGTCAAATGTTCTTAAAGTGAAACACAACACTAGTCTCAGAAAATGGCATTACGAGTCAGTATCTCGTGTGTCCGCCATGTGTATTGATGACTGCCGTGCAACGTCGATACATGGAATGGATGAGGCGGTTGATGAAGGCCATAGGCACTTGATCCCACACTCTGAGGAACGCCTGACGCAGTTCAGCTGCAGTTGTCGGCCTTGGTCGGATGTCATTCAGCCGCCTTTGAATCTCGCCCCACAAGTGCTCAATGGGATTTAAATCGGGACTTAGGGCAGACCACTGCATGGTTCTGATGCCATTCTGCTGGAGGAAGTCTCTTGTTGCTTTCGCAGTCAGGGCACGGGCCTTTCATGCTGAAACTCGTGATTGCGGCGACGAGCCAAATGAGGTATGGCGTGTGGTCTCAAAACTTGATCAATGTACCGAGATGTTGTGACACCATTGCCTCTCCCTGGACCGATGTTCTGGAAGACCACAGGGCCGACCCTCTGTGCAAGATCAATTCCACCCCACACCATGATGCTCGGACCACCCCACGAGTCTCTCTCAACAACACAAGCATCTGAATAACGTTCCCCGCAGACTTTCTCTCTCTCTCTCTCCAGCTTGCAATCATCCAAGGGCTTGGTGTCGCTGATTTCTTGTCAATCTTAGCAGGTGGTAGCAATTCAATAACAAATGAAGGTTATCCGATCTGGGTGGATTTTCATAGGGCAAGACATGGGGGAACGCATGTGCATTTCAATTTGCACGGAACCGACGTGCATCGTCGTTGCCGTGATGCGTTTGGGCGATCGGTTATATTGTCATCTGCTTTGTTTTTTTATCATCAAATTTCATTTTTCCGGACAAGGCAAGGCTAATTTTTAGAAACTTTGACAAAATTACCCAGATATTTAAATGACAACTTTTTATACAATGTTACTTGTGGTGACGTTTCTTTTGCGGTTCAGAATATATTGTAAAGTGTAATACAAATATGGTGCTGCTAAAAGTTCTGTTCGAACCGTGTTCGAGGACAGTATCCGATTCAAGCCACTTGCACAAAGGTTATGAGATATCAACTATGAACAAACGCATGTCTCTCATGTGTGATTAACAAATCCAATACGGTACAAAACGACCGCTACCAGTAACACATGATGCATAGCAACAACAGCAATCAATGTATGACAAACAACAGTGAGTTCGGAGTCCCATAAATCATTAGAGTATTCGATTCAAAAAGATGTGCGACCATCTCTAGAACAATGTTGTGTGAATAGACGGCAACTTGGGAACAATAATAATACAATATTATTTTACGTGAACCGATGGGCCCTTATGTTGTACAGTACTGTTGTAATAACGGTCAAGATCAGTTGGGTGACATTAAACAACAGTCTGATGCGACACCATTGATGTTCAATTACAACTAATCACTTAGTCAAAACACTAGTGACACTAACAAATGAACACAACTCACATAATAAAACAATAACTGAAGTTCGAATAATCTGATGATCTTTAGCATTAATGTTGTACATAGTTTATTCAATTTAAAGACAATTGACAATTATGTGAACAGACTAACTTTTGAGAGTACTTTAGAAGTATGAAACACCATTACATTGCGTCCTTAATATGATCATTTCCAGTAATATAAAGTTCACATTTTCTTGTCTATCCTTCTGATGCATCAACCACTGTCAACTGATCCCTCTGGCATATAACGACATGTCCACTCGACACTCTAATCACATAGGGCATGCCCACTCACCCCTCTGGCATATAGGGCATTTCCACTCACCCGTCTGGTATATAGGCCATACCCACTCACCCCTCTGGCATGTCAAACCTCTTGGATATAGGCATGTCCACTGATCCCTCTATCATATAGGACATATCCACTCACCCCTCTGGCATATAGGACATGTCCAGTTACCCCTCTGGCATATAGGGCATGCCAACTCATCCCTCTGGCATATGGGGCATGCCCACTTAAACCTCTGGCATATAGGGCATGTCCACTCACCCCTTTTGCATATACATGTAGGACATACCCACTCACCCCTCTGGCATATAGGCCGTGTCCATTCATCCCTCTGGCATATAGGAGATGTCCACTCACCCCTCTGGCATATACATGTAGGACATTCCCACTCATCCCTCTGGCATATAGGCCATGTCCATTCAACCCTCTGGCATATAGGAGATGTCCACTCACCCCTCTGGCATATACATGTAGGCCATGTCCATTCACCCCTCTGGCATATAAGTCATGCACACCCTCTCTCTGACATATAGGAGATGTCCATTCACCCCTCTGACATATAGGACATGTCAGCTCACACCTCTGACATATAGGAGATGTCCACTCACACCTCTGGCATGTAGGACATGTCCATTCACCCCTCTGGCATATAGGACATGTCAGCTCACACCTCTGGCATATAGGAGATGTCCACTCACCCCTCTGGCATATAGGGCATGCCCACTCACCCCTCTGACATATAGGACATGTCAACTTACCCCTCTGGCATAGGACATGTCCATTCACCCCTCTGGCATATACATGTAGGCCATGTCCATTCACCCCTCTGGCATATAAGTCATGCACACCCTCTCTCTGACATATAGGAGATGTCCATTCACCCCTCTGACATATAGGACATGTCAGCTCACACCTCTGACATATAGGACATGTCAGCTCACACCTCTGGCATATAGGAGATGTCCACTCACCCCTTTGGCATATTGGGCATGCCCACTCACCCCTCTGGCATATAGGAGATGTCCATTCACCCCTCTGACATATAGGACATGTCAGCTCACCCCTCTGGCATATAGGAGATGTCCACTCAACCCTTTGACATATAGGGCATGTCCACTCACCCCTCTGACATAGGGCATGTCTACTCACCCCTCTGGCATAGGGCATGTCAACTCACCCCTCTGGCATAGGGCATGTCAACTCACCCCTCTGGCATAGGGCATGTCTACTCACCCCTCTGACATAGGGCATGTCTACTCACCCCTCTGACATAGGGCATGTCCACTCACACCTCTGACATAGGGCATGTCTACTCACCCCTCTGACATAGGGCATGTCCTTTCACCCCTCTGACATAGGCCATGACATATAGGGTAGCCCACTCACCCCTCTGTCAAATAGGGCATACCCACTCACACCTCTGACATAGGCCATGTCCACTCACCCCTCTGGCATATAGGAGATGTCCACTCACCCCTCTGGCATATAGGACATGTCCACTTACCCCTCTGACATATAGGACATGTCCACTCACCCCTTTGACATATAGGGTAGCCCACTCACCCCTCTGTCAAATAGGGCATACCCACTCACACCTCTGACATAGGGCATGTCCTTTCACCCCTCTGACATAGGGCATTTCCACTCACCCCTCTGGCATATAGGCCATGCCAACTCACCCCTCTGGCATATAGACCATGTCCACTCAAACCTCTAGGATATAGGACATATCCACTCGCCCCTCTGGCATATAGGGCATCTCCACTCAACCCTCTGACATAGGGCATGTCCTTTCACCCCTCTGGCATAGGGCATGTCCTTTCACCCCTCTGGCATAGGGCATGTCCACTCAACCCTCTGGCATATAGGACATACCCACTCACCCCTTTGCCATATAGGGCATGCCCACTCACCCCTATGACATTAGGCCATGTCCACTCACCCCTCTGGCATATAGGACATGCCAACTCACCCCTCTGGCATATAGACCATGTCCACTCAAACCTCTAGGATATAGGACATGTCTACTCAGTGGGCATGTCCACTCACCCCTCTGACATATAGGGCATGTCCACTCACCCCTCTGACATAGGGCATGTCCTTTCACCCCTCTGGCATAGGGCATGTCCACTCAACCCTCTGGCATATAGGACATACCCACTCACCCCTTTGCCATATAGGGCATGTCCACTCACCCCTATGACATTAGGCCATGTCCACTCACCCCTCTGGCATATAGGACATGCCAACTCACCCCTCTGGCATATAGACCATGTCCACTCAAACCTCTAGGATATAGGACCTGTCCACTCGCCCCTCTGGCATATAGGGCATGTCCACTCACCCCTGTGGCATATAGGCCATGTCCACTCACCCCTCTGACATAGGGCATCTCCTTTCACCCCTCTGGCATAGGGCATGTCCACTCACCCCTCTGGCATATAGGACATACCCACTCACCCCTTTGCCATATAGGGCATGCCCACTCACCCCTCTGACATTAGGCATGTCCTTTCACCCCTCTGGCATATAGGACATGCCAACTCACCCCTCTGGCATATAGACCATGTCCACTCAAACCTCTAGGATATAGGACATGTCCACTCGCCCCTCTGGCATATAGGGCATGTCCACTCACCCCTGTGGCATATAGGACATACCCACTCACCCCTCTAACATAGGGCATGTCCTTTCACCCCTCTGGCATAGGGCATGTCCTTTCACCCCTCGGACATAGGGCATGTCCACTCACCCCTCTGACATATAGACCATGTCCACTCAAACCTCTAGGATATAGGACATGTCCACTCTCCCCTCTGGCATATAGGGCATGTCCACTCACCCCTGTGGCATATAGGTCATACCCACTCACCCCTTTGCTATATAGGGCATGCCCACTCACCCCTCTGACATGGGGCATGTCCTTTCACCCCTCTGGCATAGGACATGTCCACTCACCCCTCTGACATAGGGCATGTCCACTCACCCCTCTGACATAGGGCATGTCTACTCACCCCTCTGACATAGGACATGTCCATTCACCCCTCTGACATATATGACATGTCAGCTCACCCCTCTGGCATATAGGAGATGTCCACTCAACCCTTTGACATATAGGGCATGTCCACTCACCCCTCTGACATAGGGCATGTCCTTTCACCCCTCTGACATAGGGCATGTCCACTCACCCCTCTGACATAGGGCATGTCCACTCACCCCTCTGACATAGGACATGTCCACTCACCCCTCTGACATAGGGCATGTTCTTTTCACCCCTCTGACATAGGCCATGTCCACTCACCCCTCTGGCATATAGGAGATGTCCACTCACCCCTTTGGCATATTGGGCATGCCCACTCACCCCTCTGGCATATAGGAGATGTCCATTCACCCCTCTGACATATAGGACATGTCAGCTCACCCCTCTGGCATATAGGAGATGTCCACTCAACCCTTTGACATATAGGGCATGTCCACTCACCCCTCTGACATAGGGCATGTCTACTCACCCCTCTGGCATAGGGCATGTCAACTCACCCCTCTGGCATAGGGCATGTCAACTCACCCCTCTGGCATAGGGCATGTCTACTCACCCCTCTGACATAGGGCATGTCTACTCACCCCTCTGACATGGGGCATGTCCACTCACACCTCTGACATAGGGCATGTCTACTCACCCCTCTGACATAGGGCATGTCCTTTCACCCCTCTGACATAGGCCATGTCCACTCACCCCTCTGGCAAATAGGAGATGTCCACTCACCCCTCTGGCATATAGGACATGTCCACTTACCCCTCTGACATATAGGACATGTCCACTCACCCCTTTGACATATAGGGTAGCCCACTCACCCCTCTGTCAAATAGGGCATACCCACTCACACCTCTGACATAGGCCATGTCCACTCACCCCTCTGGCATATAGGAGATGTCCACTCACCCCTCTGGCATATAGGACATGTCCACTTACCCCTCTGACATATAGGACATGTCCACTCACCCCTTTGACATATAGGGTAGCCCACTCACCCCTCTGTCAAATAGGGCATACCCACTCACACCTCTGACATAGGGCATGTCCTTTCACCCCTCTGACATAGGGCATATCCACTCACCCCTCTGGCATATAGGCCATGCCAACTCACCCCTCTGGCATATAGACCATGTCCACTCAAACCTCTAGGATATAGGACATATCCACTCGCCCCTCTGGCATATAGGGCATCTCCACTCAACCCTCTGACATAGGGCATGTCCTTTCACCCCTCTGGCATAGGGCATGTCCTTTCACCCCTCTGGCATAGGGCATGTCCACTCAACCCTCTGGCATATAGGACATACCCACTCACCCCTTTGCCATATAGGGCATGCCCACTCACCCCTATGACATTAGGCCATGTCCACTCACCCCTCTGGCATATAGGACATGCCAACTCACCCCTCTGGCATATAGACCATGTCCACTCAAACCTCTAGGATATAGGACATGTCTACTCAGTGGGCATGTCCACTCACCCCTCTGACATATAGGGCATGTCCACTCACCCCTCTGACATAGGGCATGTCCTTTCACCCCTCTGGCATAGGGCATGTCCACTCAACCCTCTGGCATATAGACCATGTCCACTCAAACCTCTAGGATATAGGACATGTCCACTCACCCCTATGACATGGGGCATGCCCTTTCACCCCTCTGGCATATAGGACATGTCAACTCAACCCTCTGGCATATAGACCATGTCCACTCAAACCTCTAGGATATAGGACCTGTCCACTCGCCCCTCTGGCATATAGGGCATGTCCACTCACCCCTGTGGCATATAGGCCATGTCCACTCACCCCTCTGACATAGGGCATCTCCTTTCACCCCTCTGGCATAGGGCATGTCCACTCACCCCTCTGGCATATAGGACATACCCACTCACCCCTTTGCCATATAGGGCATGCCCACTCACCCCTCTGACATTAGGCATGTCCTTTCACCCCTCTGGCATATAGGACATGCCAACTCACCCCTCTGGCATATAGACCATGTCCACTCAAACCTCTAGGATATAGGACATGTCCACTCGCCCCTCTGGCATATAGGGCATGTCCACTCACCCCTGTGGCATATAGGACATACCCACTCACCCCTCTAACATAGGGCATGTCCTTTCACCCCTCTGGCATAGGGCATGTCCTTTCACCCCTCGGACATAGGGCATGTCCACTCACCCCTCTGACATATAGACCATGTCCACTCAAACCTCTAGGATATAGGACATGTCCACTCTCCCCTCTGGCATATAGGGCATGTCCACTCACCCCTGTGGCATATAGGTCATACCCACTCACCCCTTTGCTATATAGGGCATGCCCACTCACCCCTCTGACATGGGGCATGTCCTTTCACCCCTCTGGCATAGGACATGTCCACTCACCCCTCTGACATAGGGCATGTCCACTCACCCCTCTGACATAGGGCATGTCTACTCACCCCTCTGACATAGGACATGTCCATTCACCCCTCTGACATATATGACATGTCAGCTCACCCCTCTGGCATATAGGAGATGTCCACTCAACCCTTTGACATATAGGGCATGTCCACTCACCCCTCTGACATAGGGCATGTCCTTTCACCCCTCTGACATAGGGCATGTCCACTCACCCCTCTGACATAGGGCATGTCCACTCACCCCTCTGACATAGGACATGTCCACTCACCCCTCTGACATAGGGCATGTTCTTTTCACCCCTCTGACATAGGCCATGTCCACTCACCCCTCTGGCATATAGGAGATGTCCACTCAACCCTTTGACATATAGGGCATGTCTACTCACCCCTCTGACATAGGGCATGTCCACTCACCCCTCTGACATAGGGCATGTCCACTCACCCCTCTGACATAGGGCATGTTCTTTTCACCCCTCTGACATAGGCCATGTCCACTCACCCCTCTGGCATATAGGAGATATCCACTCACCCCTCTGGCATATAGGGCATGCCCACTCACCCCTCTGGCATATAGGACATGTCCACTTACCCCTCTGGCATATAGGGCATCTCCACTCAACCCTCTGACATAGGGCATGTCCTTTCACCCCTCTGGCATAGGGCATGTCCACTCACCCCTCTGACATAGGGCATGTCCACTCACCCCTCTGACATAGGACATGTCCACTCACCCCTCTGACATAGGGCATGTTCTTTTCACCCCTCTGACATAGGCCATGTCCACTCACCCCTCTGGCATATAGGAGATGTCCACTCAACCCTTTGACATATAGGGCATGTCTACTCACCCCTCTGACATAGGGCATGTCCACTCACCCCTCTGACATAGGGCATGTCCACTCACCCCTCTGACATAGGGCATGTTCTTTTCACCCCTCTGACATAGGCCATGTCCACTCACCCCTCTGGCATATAGGAGATATCCACTCACCCCTCTGGCATATAGGGCATGCCCACTCACCCCTCTGGCATATAGGACATGTCCACTTACCCCTCTGGCATATAGGGCATCTCCACTCAACCCTCTGACATAGGGCATGTCCTTTCACCCCTCTGGCATAGGGCATGTCCGATCAAACCTCTAGGATATAGGACATGTCTACTCAGTGGGCATGTCCACTCACCCCTCTGACATATAGGGCATGTCCACTCACCCCTCTGACATAGGGCATGTCCTTTCACCCCTCTGACATAGGACATGTCAACTCACCCCTCTGGCATATAGAACAAACCCACTCACCCCTTTGCCATATAGGGCATGCCCACTCACCCCTATGACATTAGGCCATGTCCACTCACACCTCTGGCATATAGGATATACCCACTCACCCCTTTGCCATATAGGGCATGCCCACTCACCAATCTGACATAGGGCATGTCCACTCACCCCTCTGACATAGGGCATGTCCACTCACCCCTCTGGCATAAAGGGCATGCATACTCACCCCTTTGGCATATAGGACATGTCCACTCACCCCTCTGACATATAGGACATGCCCACTCACCCCTCTTGCATATAGGACATGTCAACTGATCCCTCTTGCATATGGGAGATGTCAACTCGACACTCTAATCATATAGGACATGTACACTCACCCCTCTAATCATATAGGTTTTGTCAACTCACCCCTCTGGCCTATAGGACATGTGGGCGTTCCAATCGAGGTTTGTCGGGCAGTAATTGGAAGATTCCAGCCTCCAAAAGGACTAAGACATGGAGAAAAAAAAACAACCCCATGACGGACTAGGCGCCGGTCGCCACGAATGGCGGTTGGCTTCAGACTTCTGTTGAATAGGACTTTATAAATTAAGTGTGGCAGCTTGAGGGTCAGCTACAGAAAGATGAATACAAGACATATCGGCAAATTAGATCCCCCTGCATTATGTTACATGGTTAACATTGTGAGATTTTCTAGATTTTCTCAGCGACACTGTCGACAGGTACATTGTTTACATACCGAAAACAGGACACATCCAACGTTGATACTTTCCCTGGTAATGCATTTTTACCATCAATGATGCATCGATCATGGGATGTATGTATCAACAAATGACGAATTAAATGAATTAAAAACAGCAACCAGATTAAGAATACGGAGGATAAACTTTCGAAAGATATCAGTTCTATTGAAGTGGACATATAATCCACGAAGGCCGACATAAGTATGTTATGATCAGAGTTAAAGGCTAAGGGGAGAATTGGCAGGGCAGGGCAGATAGAGAACCAACAAACCTCTCGTGAACCACACAGGAACGTTGCCACCGGTGAACATCAACGACGACGATATGCATCGGGGTCACGAAGACTCACCAGATCCAACTCCCGCCTGTTCGGCAGGGGACAGACCGGATAGGAAGGAGGCCATGATAAAAACAGTACGTCAAAAAAATGGGACATGTTCCAAGCGATAAATTGTTGAAGATAATCTTAACCGATTGAGGACACTTCCTTAGTTCAGTACATCAGGTGCATGTCGATCCCTGTCAATATGAGGAGATGGAAAGTATCAATTCTGGAGCTTCATCCGACAAATATTGATCATAATAGAATTGGAATCACTGAAACAGGGACTAACAGTTTTGTCTTACAATTACGTGCGCCTCACATGCCCCGACCATTATCAGATGAAAGTAAGGGCGAAGGTATGGTGGCCGAGAGGGGACATCGCTTTCTCGCGGTAAAGCAATATCCCCTCTTGACCACTATAGGGGTCGCATGTGTTATCTGTTTCAAGTAGGAGGGAATGTTGAAATATTCTCACTTTTTACTTAAAACATAATTTAACTCTACAGACGCAGTTGATTTAAAAAAAATCCACAGATTTCTGCGTAAAATGCAGTTGATTAATTTAGGGGGCCCTATGTAGTTTTATGTGACCATCACACCGAAGCGCGTGGCGGATCATGGCGATACGCTCTTAATAAATCAGGTTAAAATCTAAATATATACTTTTCAAAAGAACTTAAGAAGACTATGGTTAATTAGTCATGGCTGATTGTATTGGAAAATACAATCTTTTAATTGTGGGTGTTCTATAACTTGTTTTGAGTAGTTTATATGTTACAGTGTGTCATACTGTTGTCCGTAAATATTCCTTTTGACATTTATTTTATGATCAACTTGTATTGTGTCTCTTGTCTTATGCAAATCTACAAGTATATGTACTTGCATATAGTAATTTGATAAACCGTTGTGAGTGAGTGAGTATGGTTTTACGTCGCTTTTAATAATAATCCAGCAATAACTGGAAAAGTAAAGTGCAACAGCCGCATAGTCAATCTGGAAAAGGTAGAAATAAACTGAGGATCTATCAACATTTTAAAATTACCTATGGAGCTGAGTGGTACGTACAGAGTTCCCTCCCCTGGTCGCAAAGAAGTTCACTGGCTCAACAGCGTTATGGTGTCGCGCTTTTAAGGGTAGAAACAGGAAAATACGAAAACTTGCCTGTGGAAGAAAGGTGTGTTGTAATTGTAAAGAGTGTGTGTCATTTCTTGTTACACTGC
Source organism: Haliotis rufescens (assembly GCF_023055435.1). Taxonomy (NCBI): domain Eukaryota; kingdom Metazoa; phylum Mollusca; class Gastropoda; order Lepetellida; family Haliotidae; genus Haliotis; species Haliotis rufescens. Next base: position 6,865,751 of record NW_025963835.1, on the reverse strand, counting down.
CCCCTTTATAAGGAAATAAGAGCGCCATTATTAAGAAGATTTACACAAGTCTGTGACATATTCAATGATTATTCTGATGTTGAAAAAGTGTCCTTTATACTGTCCAACCCAGATGTACTGTTCTTAGTTGCCAAGACCTGCAAACATTTATTACAACAACGCAAATCTATTTTATATCATGGTGTGTAAATTGCTGTTTTCGTTTCAGAATGTGTGTTGGTTTATTTAATGTTTTATGCGCCTTTTTCGTAAATAGTTTTATGCAATTCGAAATTGTAATTTAATAGTCATAACCCATAGACGGGTGACTACGTTTTACAATGGCATTTATCTTGATATGTAAACACAGGTGAGACTGCAGTAAACAATCTGTCTGTGTAAACTACACATACGGAGAGACATCCTAATTAGTGTGGCCACAGTGTTAGCGTTGATGACAATATGAAGTGCATTACTTTGATTATCTATATCATACTAGGATGTTAAATCAGCAATCGTTCGAATATTTTCTGTATGTTTTAAGCATAGTTTTGTAAAAATCATATGTGTGTGTGTTTGTGTGTGTGTTTGACTCACTGTGTATATATGTGGTAGATAATTACATAACTCACATCAGAACGCACAATTGTTAACCATACAGTTTAATAGAATACATTTTTAAATCTGATAAATAATTGTTACATACATATGCATATTCCTGCTTGACTTTCTATAATCGGATATTTAGTCTCCCCTAGTGGGAAAGTTAAACACTAGCACAAGCACTTTAGCATTACATTTAATTCCCGAAGACAGTTTGATCGAAAGGAATAGACAAATGGATATTTATTAAAAAGCCCATTTCGCCCTTTTTTGTCATTACTGTAAGTTTTTTATAGGTGAAATTGCTGTTTTTCGCTTTATAAGTATTTGCTTTCTTGGTGTGCATGATTAAGCCCATCTACCTGAACCTATGCTGTTTAAAGTATCAGCACCCCTACTGTTTAAGCACCCTCTGAATATGTATGTGTATGTATGATACCGAACCCAGTCACGTCCACCATCTTCCCATTTCTTCCCAAATGAATATTTCAGTGACGACATTGTTTTACAACATGGGCACACTTCACTGAATATTCTCACGCCGACTATAATACCATATTCCTTTTCAAACATTAATTCAAACGCAACCCATAAACAGTACTGTGTCAATACGCGGATGTTATTTCCGAGTAGCTTGGCGGTTTGGCGGAATCTCACGTGATCTCTTCGGATTGTGTACATGTAATCTAATGTATTTTCGAGGCAAGCGTATATTAATATTTCAGAGCGATGCGGGACATTTGCATCAAGCTGTTTTACCAATTGTCTTTCTCAATGTATGTTCGGTGAGCTGGTAGAAGTTCCCGGAAGAATTCGTTTCCGGCGCATATAAATGTATGAAAATCCTATATGCTAGCCATAATATGCTGAACAGACTCTGTTCTGAACAAGCTTCAATGTGCTGAACTAGCTGTAGTGCTTTTTGGTTCTTTAGGAAATTGTCATGTTTTGCATTTCCCCCGTATCCTGTCAGACGGATGTAGGGTTTACTTCTGGTACCAAAGCTTTCATTTTTAATCATCTATGAACTATGGCAAAAAGACATGAGCATTGTCTGAAGACCATCTTCACTTTCTCAACCACACACCCACTCATCCTTACGCCGTCTCTCAAAACTCACACTTACGCTGTCACTTATCTTCAACGACCAATACTTATGCTCTCACTAATACTCTCACATCCATACTTATGGTGTCACTAATACTCACAAACTCACACTTATGCTCACACTAATACTCTCGCACCTCCACTTATGCCCTCACTATTACTCTCGCACCTCCACTTATGCCCTCACTAATACTCTCGAAACACCACTGGTCCTCTCACTAATACTCTCGCACCTCCACTTATGATCTGACTAATACTCTCGCACCTCCACTTATGCCCTCACTAATACCCTCGAAACACCACTGATCCTCTCACTAATACTCTCGCAACACCACTTATGATCTCACTAATACTCTCGCAACACCACTTATGATCTCACTAATACTCTCGCACCTCCATTTATGATCTCACTATTACTCTCGCAACACCACTTATGATCTCACTAATACTCTCGCACCTCCACTTATGATCTCACTAATACTCTCGCAACACCACTTATGATCTCACTAGTACTCTCGCAAAACCACTTATGATCTCACTAATACTCTCGCAACACCACTTATGCCCTCACTAATACTCTCGCATCTCCACTTATGATCTCACTTATACTCTCGCAACACCACTTATGATCTCACTAATACTCTCGCACTCCCACTTATGATCTCACTAATACTCTCGAAACACCACTGATCCTCTCACTAATACTCTCGCACCTCCACTTATGCCCTCACTAATACTCTCGAAACACCACTGGTCCTCTCACTAATACTCTCGCACCTCCACTTATGATCTGACTAATACTCTCGCACCTCCACTTATGCCCTCACTAATACCCTCGAAACACCACTGATCCTCTCACTAATACTCTCGCAACACCACTTATGATCTCACTAATACTCTCGCAACACCACTTATGATCTCACTAATACTCTCGCACCTCCACTTATGATCTCACTATTACTCTCGCAACCACACTTATGCTCTCACCAATACTCACGCACCCACACTTATGCTCTCACTAATACTCACGCACCCCCACTAATGCTTTCACACAAAAATCTCGCATCTCCACTTATGATCTCACTTATACTCTCGCAACACCACTTATGATCTCACTAATACTCTCGCACTCCCACTTATGATCTCACTAATACTCTCGAAACACCACTGATCCTCTCACTAATACTCTCGCACCTCCACTTATGCCCTCACTAATACTCTCAAAACACCACTGATCCTCTCACTAAAACCCTCGCAACACCACTCATGATCTAACTAATACTCTCGTTACACCACTTGTGATCTCACTAATACTCTCACACCTACACTTATGCTCTCACTAACACTCACGCACACACGCTCATGCTCTCATTTATACTCACACACCCACACTCATGCTCTAACTGATACTCACGCACCCCCACTTATGCTCTCACAAAAAAATCTCGCACCCACACTTATGCTCTCACTGATACTCACACACCCCTACTTATGCTCTCATTAATACTCTCGCACCCCAACTTATGCTTTCACTGATACTCACGCACACCTACTTATGCTCTCACTAACACTCACGCACCCACACTTATGCTCTCACTAAAACTCACACACCCACACTTTTGCTCTCACTAATACTCACCCATCCACACTTATGCTCTCACTAATACTCATACACCCAAACTTATGCTCTCACTGATACTCACGCACCCCCACTAATGCTTTCACACAAAAATCTCGCATCCACACTTATGCTCTCACTAATACTCACACACCCAAACTTATGCTCTAACTGATTCTCTCGAACCCACACTTATGCTGTCATTAATACTCACACACCCACACTCATGCTCTCTCTGATACTCTCGCGCCCCCACTAATGCTTTTACAAGAAATTCTCGAACACACGCTTATGCTCTCAATTATACTCACACACCCACACTAATGCTCTCACTGATACTCACGCACCACCACTTATGCTTTCACAAAAGAATCTCGAACCCACACTTATGCTCTCACTGATACTCACACACACCCATTTATACTCTCATTAATACTCTCGCACCCCCACTTATGCTTTCACCGATACTCACGCACCTCCACTTATGCTTTCAAAAGAAATTTTCGCACCCACGCTTATGCTCTCATTAATACTCACACACCCACACTTATGCTCTCACTGATACTCACACACCCACACTTATGCTCTCACTAATACTCACACACCCACACTCATGCTCTCACTGATACTCACGCACCCCCACTTATGCTTTCACAAGAAATTCTCGCACCCACGCTTATGCTCTCACTAATACTCACACACCCACACTCATGCTCTCACTGATACTCACGCACCCCCACTTATGCTTTCACAAGAAATTCTCGCCCCCACGCTTATGCTCTCATTAATACTCACACACCCACACTAATGCTCTCACTGATACTCACGCACCCACACTTATGCTCTCATGAATACTCACGCACCCCACTTATGCTCTCATGAATACTCTCGCATCCCCACTTATGCATTCAGAAGAAATTCTCACACCCACGCTTATGCTCTCATTAATACTCACACACCCACACTAATGCTTTCACTGATACTCACGCACCCACACTTATGCTTTCACAAGAAATTCTCGCAACCACACTTATGCTCTCACCAATACTCACGCACCCACACTTATGCTCTCACTAATACTCACGCACCCCTACTAATGCTTTCACACAAAAATCTCGCATCCACACTTATGCTCTCACTAATACTCACACACCCAAACTTATGCTCTAACTGATTGACGAGCGGACGCCTTAACCACCAGGCTACCCCACCGAACCCCAATAACCCTGTTTCAATTAAGACGTGCAAGGAGGTTTTTCATTTGAATTGTACGACCTTGATTTTACAGTATAATTGTAAGACCTTCGTTTTACATTTGAATCGTATGAACAACCTTTTTATGTGTTTTTTTACTGGTTCAAAGTCACTTTTTATACATCAAAGTTCCATGACTAGACTCGAACGTGCAACCTCACATATCATGTTTATTATTGTAACTCACTGTTTTCCCACTGAGACACAGGGGTAGTCTATTTAAGAGTGTTCAATCTTACATGTCATGATTTCAGTTCTCTGCATGCTGCACGTCTTCTTTCCCCTGCCCGTCGTCATTAAATTCAGTGTACGCCGCGACTACTGTATAAAGTATCCAGATGTTTTCTTATTGCTTCTGGTATTTGTTACATTTAGGTTTATAAGTCAGTTGACAGACGACAAGGTTTGGAAATGTAAATGTCAAGCTCTTGAAAAGCCCTCGCCCTCGTTTTACTTATTCAACCAGAACCTTTGAGTCGTGTTTTAACTATAACGTCCTATTCGCATCCTCAAATCTACCAAACACTCGAGGTCAATCTCCCGTTCGTTTATCCTTACTCGCACAAACTGTAGAATACACATTCCCTCTCATTACCGTGCGCGTCCTCAGTCTCGCTCTCATACACTGATCCATACACGTCAGCTGACTTCACAGCAACTATTTAACATTGTGATATGGCGGCGTAGCACATCGGTTCAAGCGTTCGCCCGAGTTCGGTTTTACCACATGGTTACATTGTGTAAAGTCCATTCCTACAGCCTGCCTGCCTGCCTGCCTGACTGCCTGCCTGCCTGCCTGCCTGCCTGCCTGCCTGACTGACTGCCTGCCTGACTGACTGCCTGACTGACTGACTGCCTGCCTGCCTGCCTGCCTGCCTGACTGACTGACTGACTGACTGCCTGCCTGCCTGCCTGCCTGCCTGCCTGCCTGACTGACTGACTGACTGCCTGACTGCCTGCCTGACTGACTGACTGCCTGCCTGACTGACTGCCTGCCTGCCTGCCTGCCTGCCTGCCTGACTGACTGACTGCCTGCCTGCCTGCCTGCCTGCCTGCCTGACTGCCTGCCTGCCTGCCTGACTGACTGACTGCCTGCCTGCCTGCCTGACTGCCTGCCTGCCTGCCTGACTGACTGACTGCCTGCCTGCCTGCCTGCCTGACTGACTGACTGCCTGCCTGCCTGCCTGCCTGCCTGCCTGACTGACTGACTGACTGACTGACTGACTGACTGGCTCACTTGCAAACTAGAACACAACGCGACAGGGCAATAAACAAAACAATAAAGAGTTGATGCATTATTTATATTCACTTACATGACAGTTTTCACTTCTTTAGACCAGGAGTAAAGAAATTAGGATACCTAGACCGAAAGAAGTTAAATCGATGATGTACCTGCGAGTTAGTTTTGTGGGTTTATCGACGTTCGTTGCTTTCTATGGTATGACTATATCTCGTGGAACTAATTAGTAAGGCGTTGATTAAAAGACAGTTAACAATACCATACAATAGTTCACATAGTACAAGCAAAAACTCCACGTCAAACCCTACTGAACATCGCGTTTGATAAAAGGTTCTTTTCATCATTGCATCTCGTGACGAAGTCATGTTTTTAAACAAAACAAAATCAATGAATATACTCTCGTGAGAAGGCTTCGCGAAGGCTTTCACTGTGAAAGAGAGAGGGGTGGAGAAGCGGGGATTCACAGTCAACTGTAGTTGGTAAGAGAACATGCTGTTAGAGTCGTAGGTGTTGCCGTGGGGAAGGGAGACACGGGGGTGAGCCAGAGGAAGCCAGAGTAAAATTACGAATCTCTCTCTTTCAGATCGTTGTCGATAATCCAGTGCTTCGTTAAACATCATGGCGTCCATTTGACATTAACGTGTCCCTGCTATTCCCAAGAGCCCACTGAATATACTTCACCAGTAAGGTAGGCTGACACTATCTTGCGTCATGTCTGCCGAGCGAGGCAGCATATCGTTATATCACTTATCAAGGAGTTGTGTTCAACAAATAACATCCACAACTCCCTGTCCATAACCATAAGAAGTCTCGTGATAATACCCGGTGTTCGCGAAAAGATGAGCGTATCACTGGTGGCACCTGTCACAATCACATGTTAAGGCAAGTCAAGTGTTTACCTGAAACAACACGGGAACATTATGGTACAAGTTAAAATAGGCACCGAACATCCTAAATACACGCTGGTCTCACCTATTCTCCAGATACGACTCTTTAAGAACGTCGCGCATATGGCTATGGGTACACATCAATATCTTCTCTGAAAACAACCACATCCTTCTTCTTCATAAATAAACAGGGGGCACGGGTGGCCCAGTCGTCTAAAGTGCCGCGATTCGCTGTGCACAGTTGCGTCCCTTGGGCATGCCAGAAACCTATGATCCGGTTCGAATCCCGGTTCGTCCCGATTATGTTTCCCTTTTTTGTCAGCACCATACCCGTGCTCGTGTCTTTCATCGAAGTGGTAAACGTCTGAGACCTGCATCATTTCGGGCTTTCCTCCCACATTAAGCTGACACGCCGCGATATAACTGGAATACTGTTAAAAGCGGCGTTAAACCCAACTCACTCACTCATAAATAAATAAACAAGCGATATTTGCTAAATGATATAGTCACGGGAAACAAAGACATGCTACGTAAGAATTTTATTGATTCTGATTTGTCCTGGCAAATATGAATTGCAGTCTCTATTTGATCATGTTTGTAGATAATTAACTACCTGATACATTCACACCAAGTGGCATATAATGGTATATCCCAGCTCGTTCTAATACACCACAAATCAGTAATACATTGGTTCTAGAGTTGCTTACCACTGAGCGTGTAGGTTGACTGCCACTTGGAACAATGCTGTATAGTTCGGCCTACTATGAGAGGCAAACCCCAAATGATGCAGGTCTCAGACAGAATTCGTTGGAATTCGTCATAATCCTAATATTATACAGTCTTCTTCATATTGGGTTGACACATTCTTTCAGCTTAGCTTTATGATCAAGGTACTTATAAATCGGGGACAACCCCTTGTTCCCAAATGTTTAAGAACATTAAGTTTAAGAACACTTAATATGTGAAATATACCGACGAAGAAAGTAAAGGTACAGTTACACTAAGCAGCAACCGTTACACATTAATTAATTCGTAATACCCTAATGCAGTATAGCGATTATTCTATAAACAGGTGTACACTCAAGATACTGGCATTTCACACAGTGGCTTATTTTGATAATATTGATAATATTTATCCAACACAGCCGTCTAAAATAATTCGCTTGGTTTCGTCCATAAATATAACTTCCTTTAAAGATTCCCGTTTCCGTGACGTTGGAAATAACCTACCCAAGTACAATTAACTCACTTGTATTCAATGAGAGTCCCATCGCCGTTCTTCAAGGCAGCATCTCGAATAAATAATAAACAATTTATCAGATCTGGTCTCTAAGGCTCCGTCACATTTTACCTGTCCATCTAAAGATGAAGTGAATAGTATGTTGGAATACACCGATATACAGACAGCTTAGTAGTTAACAGAACAAAGATAGCGTAGAAATCGTTTGAGTGCTGTCGTCGCACTGTTCGATTTCATTCCAAATAGAAAACCATTATCATTCCTAACATTCAAAGATTTTTTTCATGTTCGATTCTCTGCACATGTTGGTGAATAAAACTTGGCATCGAGCCATCTGATACTTAATGGTAGCAGTTGCATATTAACGAAGGTGTTTTAAAATGTATTAGATCAGATGCCTCTCGTTATTAACTGCATGCAGATAATGGTTAGTTTTTTCCAAACGGGATACACCAGTACATTGGCACACGCCATTAACCGATGAAATTGGTTGCTGATGTTGTAATCAAAACGGGATTACAGGGACGTTGCCTGAAAGTAAAAGTGAGAGGCTTCAAGAGAACAAGTTTACGTTTCTTCGGAAGCTACCAGGATCCACAAAGGTATGTTAACAATTAGTCACCTGGGAACTCGGATGTTCTTTGTAAACCTTTTTGCGATACAGCCATTTAAACATTCTGTTGTTTGTCATGTTTGCTATCAACGCTATTACCATCATTTTGGCTGTACTTGTTCAATGGGCAAAGTACTATAAAATTATTTTTCCTTTTGGTCAATACCAAATATATGTCAAGGGAATTTGAGCAGTTTCCTTTGAAAATGTGCGCTTGGTTTCGGCTGAACAACAGCCAAGAAAAACAGGAAATTCGTTAATAATAAAACAGCTCCGTGTTCAAATTGGGCACTAGCAATTGGGAGCTAGCCTTGAAACAAGAGAGGGAAAGAGAAAGTTCTTTGCGTTTATTCAAGCAAATACCTTAATATATAATAAAGACACGTACAAGCAAATAAATAAATAAATAATAGAATTGTGAACATACCGTGAACAAGTTAAACTGAGGATTAAACAAGACAATAGCAGTGTTGAAGTTAAGTACACTGATGACGTAGGGACAGCAACATAACGTGCGTAATGCTGTGTCGTTTGCAAATGAATGTAATAGTTATTGTAATGTCTGTTTTGTTATGACGCGGGGCTAGGGGATTGAACCGCGGACCTTCCTCGGGGTGGGGAGCGGGGATGGCTCAAGGCTCGTTTGAGATGAATGGCATGACGGACTCCTCACAAAACTGGCACAAAATGGAGTAGCTGGGAACATGGCGAACTTCATAGACAGCTTCCTGCAAGACCCTGTTTAACATCATGATGAGTGGTCTTTTTTTATTATATCAACTCTCCTACCAAACTAAATTCGCTGATGACGGAGCAAAATGGGTAATATTTAAAAATCCGAAAAAAGACTCCAGTCAGCCTTGGACGGAGTAGATAAATGGTGCAATAAATTGGAGTTCACCCTTTTAAGTGAAAAAAGTGTGGGAGTTCTTTTAAAACGCAGGGGAAAGATGCTATGATACCCCGTGTCTCCATTAAAGGCAAACCATTCAAATTCGAAATCTCCGCAATATTTCTAATGGTGATCCTAGATCAACACCTTACCTGGCACAAACATATAAAAATGTAGAAAACAGATGTCAAAAAGACCTTAACGTATTACGGGCAATTTCAGGCACATCTTGGGGCGCATCGATTGACACTCAGCTGGACCTCTACAAATCACTTATCAGATAATAAAAAAACAAGATCTTAAGCCGCATCGACAGAATATAATAAAAAGAACTAATGTTGACCACAGGTGCAGCAACAGGTACTTCACTAGAGTGAGTGAGTGAGTTTGGTTTTACGCCGCTTTTAGCAATATTCCAGCAAATGGGCTTCACACATTGTACCCATGTCGGGCGGGAATCGAACCCGGGTCTTCGGCGTGACGAGCGAACGCTTTAACCACTTGGCTACCAGTCCACCCCGTACTTCACTAGAAACATTACAAGAAGAAACAGGAGAACACCCATTGAAACCAAGAAGAGAGCAGGCAATATTATCGTTCTGAGGCCGAACATCCCTTTGGTGAAAAAGATATGGCAAGACAAAAACAACCGAGATAAAGCGCTAGCTCGGAAAAATACATCACTAAAGCTATCTGGGATATTAGTACGAGAACTCATCCGAAGTCACAATTGTGATGACATTCAGCCACCAGAAAGTCACTACAAAGGGTTACACCCTCCCTGGACTTTAAAAACTCCCAAAGTTGACACTTCTTTAACATCAGAAGTCACTAAAAAAAACAACCCTACTGCGAACAATAGCTGTCACTAAAATTCAAACTACCTGGGACAGCTGGGCCCATATAGACACTGATGGATCCGAACATTCTGTCAACATCAGTGCTAGTTACGGGATCCATATCCACAGCTCCAAACCCCAAGCACATTCGGTTCGCCTGCTTGATGGTCAGTCAGTATTCACTGGTGAATTGGAAGCAATTCGGAACGGAACTTCCGGAAGCAAAGGCAGTCGTCCTATCAGACTCCCTAAGTGCACTTCAAGCCATAAGCGGCCGAAACTCTAACTCCAGGCCAAACACAGTCAACAATATTCTATACGAATATACAAAACTATTCGACCAAGGGCAACAGGTGGAGCTGGGTTGGATCCCCTTGGGATATTCGTTGAAATGAAAAGGCAGACACACTGGCGAAGCTGGCTCTAGACAAAGCGGGGATACAGCCCATTCCCTTTAGTAAACTAGAGATAAAAAGCAAAATCAAAGCCTCCACAGCCCAAAGATGGCAAGGCCGATAGGATGCATGTAAGATTGGCAGATGGCTATAGAAAAAAACAAAAATCCACCAAAAGCCATACTTATACTCAAATGAAATGAAAGTTAAAACTGCTATCTCACGCCTCAGACTCGGTCACAGGAAGCACTATGACAAGGTTTATCCATTTTGCAATCATCCTGATCCATTGCTCACTTGTTACTGGAATGTCAAGACCATGCCCAATAGCGAAGGTCGAACTAGCTCTATTTCTGAGATTGGACAGCTATTCGAACGTATATAAACAACCCTGAGCTGTCTGCAAAACATTAAAATACAATATCCCGGCCCGTTACCCTATTGTGTAGTTACATGGCTGTCTGGTTATGTGATATCTAGTTCCCGACTAAATCCACATTTACAGATGGCCATTCCTAACTAAGCCTTGTATGGCCAAATATTCTTAAGCTAATCTACATTTGTAACTGTATATTTACCTTGTAATGGTATCTAGTTTTGTAGTTATCGAGTGACGAAGCAGTCTATATATCTAGTTATCTATCATTACATTGCCCAGTCCCATAGCAAGCTAGTCAGTTTTCATCTGGTTATCACTAGATTGTCCAATACATATATACCGTACCTGAGCGATGCCAAAGAGTTATCAACAAACTATAGCTGCGGGGTATTTCCAGGGGTCCCAACGCCAAGTGTACATTCTATCAACAGATGAAAAGCTATTAGTTGATCTGGTTTTCTGGCTATTGACATATAGGAATTAGTTATTTAGCGGTATTGCTTGATCTACTGTTTTCCAACAATGAGAATGGATGAGTATAAGTCGTTGCCAAGGACACGTTCCATAAGTCATAAAGTGTACAATCGAGCCCTGGCAAGTCTAAAAAAAAATACGAGCAATATTTATGTTTATGTATGGATGCCAACATCTTAAGTACATAAAGTTGATATGCAGAGTTGAGTCTTTCGTCGTTACAAGGTCAATTTGGGTCAACCTTTGTCTGAATGAACAAAGGCTAAATATCCTGTACTCGTGCTATGTCAATGTCTAGAATATAGTCGATTATAGTCTGACTACATCACGAGCACGTGTTTACGGATCACTATCAAATAGTGATGGTACCGGCTCACGTGAAATGTGAGCGTATCCTGCCCCACCGGTGGCACCCCTCACAAACACATGCAAAGGCAAGTCAATTATTCACCTGAAAAGACGCTGGAACATAGTGTACAAATCTAAATAGGGAATTACATCTTTTATTTTGGTCACTGATGCGTCACATTTAGAATTGTCCTTCACATGTCTTCCTCTAACGCTTTTCGTGATGATACTGGCGTTGACAAGATATAACCCACTCATATTACAATATATTATTTACGACGTTCCATATGAGACACATGGAAACTCATGCGTGACTCAAATGTCTTGAAAATGAAATAACATCTCTCTCTCTTCGTCCCTTGAAACTAATTGCAGGCGCGTTGGGTTTAAATAATCAAACATGGTTCTCCGAGCTTACAGGCATTATGTTCAACCATATATTATTACAAAGCAATCAGTACAGTTACAGGTGACATATGCCTAAGAATGTATTCATGATATACAGGTGGCACATTATTCTAATGCGCCCAACTCACTTTTAGAGTTATGTCCCTTAGCCGTGCCCGCTTCGTCCTGATTATGATCCCCGGGTTGTCAGCTCTTTCAACGTGATCTTGGGGTTCACCAAAGGTGTAACGATGCGGCTTGTCCTTGTTTACTATAGAGTTATGCTCCTCAGTTCTGTATTGGCCTACTGAGCGTGGGTTCGAATCCAGATGGATCCGACATTAATTTCATCTGTGTTACTTTTGGGGCAACAATAGATTTCATTACCACCTACATTTGTAGCAACATATAAATGTAAAGGGCCGTGGAGTTTCTGTCACATTAGCAAAGCAGAGTTGGGTTCAACGCGTGTCAGATTAATGTGGGAAAAACTCCCCAAGTGATGCAGGTCCCAGATGTTTACCATAGAAAAGCATAGAAATATAATCACACACACGCGCGCGCGCACACGCATATGCACATGCACCCCACAAGGGTAGGTTATCTAAGGGAGACAACTCGACAGAGCGAAAGGCGGTGCCTCAAACGACTGGGCCAACCGTAACGGGAGCTAAAAATAATCTGATTAACATTGTTTGTTTCGATTTTTTCTATGTACATGTATTATATGTAATGACTTACTATTTGTATGACGTATCTTAATGGTGACTTACGAGTCAAGAATCAATCCCAAGTATGTTTGTTTCAGCAGTCTATGCGAGAAGCTGCCACGATCAATCGCTATGTCAGCCGCGGAAAAACACATAATAGGTAGTCGAGCAATCAAAGACACCAGTCTCAAGAGCAACTGATAGATTAGCACAGTGTATGCTACAGGTGCGCTCAGCCATCACAAATTGTGTATCTACAACAGGGAAGCTGTGAGCTGTGAGCTGTGAGCCGACACAGTAAAATCCTCTCTGAGACTTAATTTGATATATGACGGAGTTGGTCTGACTGGTGTGTCTTGTCACCAGTCGATGTCTCAGTGGGCGCCTCTCTGTTGCTGGTACTAATTGAAACTTCAAATTGTTGTGCGGTGGTTCAAGGACAACATGGACAAGAAGAACGGAATCATAAAAGCTGAGAAGTACGACTCTTCACCTACGAAAGGAAAAGTTAAACTGAACGTTGGAGGTACCGTGTTCTTCACCACAAAGGAGACTTTAAACCAACACCCAGGAACACTTCTTTCCCAGTTGTGTTACTCATCTTCCTTTTACGACAAGGTCAACGGGGAATACTACTTTGATAGAGATCCCATTTCCTTCGCCTGCATCCTCAACTTCTATCGTACATCAGAGCTGCACCTCCCCACCAATCTCTGTGGCAATTCCTTGAGAAGGGAGCTGACGTTTTGGCAGGTGGATGAGAACAATGTTTCTGAATGCTGCTGGAAACTCCTCCATGAGACTGACCAAGGGAAGGCGGTCATCGACACCCTCAACACTAAGCTGAAAGATGACGACATGATTACAGAAGCGGCAGAGTCCTCTTGGAAGATATGGCAGAAACGGATCTATCTCTTCCTGGACAAACCTAATTCCTCCAAAGCAGCAAAGGTAATAAATACAACTTATCTTGTGTACAGAGATGTTCCATAGTCCAGACTGTTCACATTCCAAAGAAAGCGCCCGCAATGTTATTGTATTTAAAAACGAATCATTGGTATAAGTAGTATGTTCCCGGGTTTACCGTCCCGGAGACAGTTTTCCTGATTATCGGAGTTCCCGAACTGTCGAGTATTTCCGGAATAATAGGGTGTCGCTGTATTTATGATAAATCAATATTAGATAAATATTGATGCTAACCTACCTGTACCAAAAGGTCGAAGGTTTTTATGTAAATTATTGCAAAATTATAAGCTTTCCTTTTACTAGTATATTGTTTTATTTTCGAACAAAGACATTGATTAGCTGAACAATCTCCTCATCCCTATGTTGCAATTGTAGTTACAATCAGGAAACACAGGCCCCAGCAGAGTTGGTAAAAAATGTTTCTCATACGCTGTTTGTGACCATTAATATTTCAGTACGTGATTAATATATCATAATAATAGTATTGAGAAGAGATACAGGTTATTTTAATGTTTGCACAAAACAATTTCAAGGGAGGTACAGGTTAATATGCTGCCTTAAATAAGCCAAGAGAGGGAAAGGCTAAACAACCAACTCAACAAGCCTAATAAAGAGGTAGGACAGGATAATAAACTGCCTAGTAGACAGGGGCAAGTTACACAACTGCCTTAACTAGCGTAGTTAAGAGGAGGGACAGGTTAATAATCCACCCTAATAAGCCAAGAGAAGGACTTGTTAATATACCGCCTAGTAGAGAAAGAGAGGTTGAGGTTAACACATTACCTTAACAAGCATATTAGCGAGGGCATAATTACTATGTATCGAATGGGCACAGTGTTACCTGGCTGAGAGTGTATCCTTAAAGTGTGTCTCTACTGCTGGTCTGCTGCAGATTCGGCTGTTTGCAGACTACAGTGGTATGGGAAGGTTGATTGATAAGTTCCGGGAGATTGCCTGACAGTGAAATGTTTTGTTGTGGACACTACATGATGTCATAGAGGAACATCCACAGGTAAACTGTTTTGTATTTAGATTAGCAAATTATTTCACTTGTTTCAAGTCAGTAAAGTAAGCAGAGTGAGTGAGTGAGTTAGTATGGTTTTACGCAGTATTCCAGCAATATCACGGCGGGGGACACCAGAAATGGGCTTCACACATTGTACCCAAGTCGGGAATCAACCCGGGTCTTCGGCGTGACGCTCGGACGCTTAACCACTAGGCTACCCGACCGCCCCGTAAAGTAAGCAGAGGTGACATTTGGAAACATGGGCAAACGTGAGTAAAAAAGGGCGGCTTGACACCAAACGCCATATTTGAAGATATGAGTACACCAGAGAAGGATCCCCCTTCCAATGCCACTGTAAAGAGGTGGACAGCAGAGTGTAAGCATGGCAGGGAGAGCCTTGGGCATGACCCCCGCCTCGGAAGGCCTGAAAACTGTGGACGCATCACCACCAAACAATGCAAAGACTATCCTATCAGCTGGAAAGGTTATGGAATCCTTGTTCTGGGATGCAGAGGGTGTCATCATTGCGGACTATCTTCCAAAAGGCCAGACAATAATGGAGGCATATAATGCTGCTCTTTTGACGCAACTACAGGATGTAATTAAGACTGATAAGCGTTGGAAGCTGAGAAAAGGTGTGGTCTTCCATCCGGACAATGAGCCAGTGTACAATCAGACATTGCCACGGCTACAATCCACGAGTATGCACTTGAAATCCTTCAGCACCCAATTTATTCTCCTGATCTGGCTCTGTCGAATTTCGTCTGTTCCCACACCTGAGGAAACCTTAAGGGAAACCCATTAGGACTCGAACGATGACGTCATAGCAGCTGTGGAGAACCTTTTAGACAGCCAAGGAAAGGACTTCAACGAAACTGGAATCAAATCCCCCCAACATTGTTAGCAAAGTTGTATCAATGTGAAAGGGGATTGTGTTGAAAAATGTAAATGTATACTCTGCAAAACAAGAAACGCAAAAGATGTAAAATCGTAAATAACTGACAGCGTGTTGCCGACATCCATAAAAAAATAATACCAAAAATGAATTGGTCATTTCTGCATGGATTGGGATTGAGTTGTGTGCTGCAGAAATTTGGTGAAAAGAAGGGAAAATCGCAAAAACACAACCACGTGAGAGCCTTGCGCCGAAACACACCAACATGACATGCACTTGCAACACCACTTGTTGGGTTATATAAATGTTGGGTTTTCATTTACATGCCATCACAATCTTGTGAACAGCAAAACATGCAACGACTGACGAAAGCCCAACGCAACAACACAATCGGTCGACTGCAAACAGTAGAATCATCTTCAGCTGTAGCCAGGTTTTTCCATGTAGCACCAAGCACATTTACAAGACTGTGGAAGCGTTACCAGACACACGGAACAACACGTGACCTTCCCAGATCCGGTCGACCAAGTATCACTAATAGAGCACCGGACAGATTCATACTGCTACGCCACTTAAGTGTGTGTATTCGCGCAAGACGACCAGTTCGAAGTGTCATTTTGACGGACTTGCATCGATCGTCGGCTGCGACGTCAATGGTGTCAAGGTCCCAGTTTAGTGAAGAGTCACGTTTTATGCTTCGCCGTGCGGATGGTAGACGTCGTGTTTACATGGCGTCGCGGGGAACACCCGACCTCATACGGCAAGACTGACAACAGACTTTTTCAGGAATCACAACATCCAGGTCCTGCCATGACCCTCCAGGTCTCCAGATTAAAACCCAATCGTATATTTATGAGATGCACTGGATCAACGACTGCGAGCACGTCAGCAACACCAACAGAACCTCCGACAGTTGGCACAAACAGGGCAGGAAGAGCGGGTCACAATTCTAGGTCTGGTTGTTTTCATGGGACGACGATGCCAGTCATATATTTGGCTCTTATGGTCGCCATACAAGATCTTGAGAACAGATGGCCTTCATCTTGAAAACCTACTGTTCAATATATTATCAAGTGTTGATTAGTTATATGTTGTATAAATTATACATCTAAAAATCACTTTTGCGTTTCTTTCTCCGCAGAGTATACTTAGGTCAAGTCGTTCTACCTGAGGCTCAGAACTTATAAATCAACCCTCGTAACGGGACCATAACTGGAATAGTTCGTATTATTGCTGACTGTAATATAGAATTTACTGAATTTTTAAGTCCCACTTCCTGGGAGGTTTTTTCCCATACTGTAAATTCTCAATTTCATTTCCTCTGTAGGCATCAGGCTTTTATTTTCATGTCACACATCAGTACAAAATCTTGTAGATATATCGAGATATTTAGGAGATAAACATGTGTGCTAGGGTACCTGTTCATTCAATGTAGAACCGAAGACGCGGCGTAATGTTTCAAATGTTGGATTACTGGTGGCAATGCTAATGTCTGAAACCTGAAGCCTGATTATATTATTTCCCTTTAGCATAGTATACTTTCTTTTCAATATATGGATGTGTTCACCAACATGCAAAAGCTTTTTAAAAGAACACAATCCATATCGATTAACTTACACTTTGTTAAGCAGTCATTCAGTCATTTAGCACTCTGAAACGGTGTAGATTCTCACTCAATCATTGAGTCCTGTTCTTTATCCCCTGACAGTCCTCAATTTTTGAATGAACTAATTAACCTGCCAGAAAACGTCGAGGCACGAGTGTCATATTGGTATAGTCGGAATTCGCTTTGTAGAGTTAAGTTTCTTATTAAGAAGCTCGGGGCACGAATTGCTTATTAGTCGGAGTGAGTGAGTGAGTATGGTTTTTTACGCCGCTTTTAGCAATATTCCAGCAAATTCACGGCGGGGGACACCAGAAATGGGCTTCACACATTGTACCCATGTCGGGAATCGAACCCGGGTCTTCGGCGTGACGAGCTAACGCTTTAACCACTAGGCTACCCGACCGCCATTATTAGTCGTAATTCACTTTGTAGAGTTAAGTTTCTCAATCAGAATCTCGGGGCACGAATGGCTTATTAGTCGGAATTCACTTTGTAGAGTTAAGTTTCTCAATCAGAATCTCGGGGCACGAATGGCTTATTAGTCGGAATTCACTTTGTAGAGTTAAGTTTCTCAATCAGAATCTCGGGGCACGAATGGCTTCTTAGTCGGAAATCACTTTGTAGAGTTAAGTTTCTCAATCAGAAACTCGGGGCACGAATGGCTTATTAGTCGGAATTCACTTTGTAGAGTTAAGTTTCTCAATCAGAAACTCGGGGCACGAATGGCTTATTAGTCGGAATTCACTTTGTAGAGTTAAGTTTCTCAATCAGAATCTCGGGGCACGAATGGCTTATTAGTCGGAATTCACTTTGTAGAGTTAAGTTTCTCAATCAGAATCTCGGGGCACGAATGGCTTATTAGTCGGAATTCACTTTGTAGAGTTGAGGCTCTGTATCAGAATCCGATGACAGCGGGTGCCAAATCCCACAATTGACCACCTTATGATCCTTGGTGCATCTGTCAACAACGTATCTGTTGGGGTTTAACAAGGGTTTAACATCTACGATTTACACACCGTGAGATAACCGAAATCCTGCACTACGTAATGATACACCCAACTCACTCACTGGCAGAATATAAAATCTAGTAGACTAATTTCTTTCTTGGTTATTAGGACAAAATGCAAGAGGCAAAATCAAATGTTAAATACCTTGCCAATATTCGTTCAATGTTAACTTCGTAAAATAAACGGTTCAAATAAAAGTTCATTCATACAAACTACTAACAGAAACAATACCAGAATTAGACACACGGGGAAGAAGTAGCACACACGATGCCCTAGGTCCGGTCGACCTCAAGATGCCTTGTCAGGAACTCATTACGGCTGACCCATGTGGACACTCCAGCATATCGCTGACACTATTGGGATCAGTTCCGGGCCAGGAGAGTCCATCTCAATTGACACACTCCACATGAGCGAGGTGTCCACGTGATGGGTACACGGAATCTTGACACCAGAGTAGACGCTGTAGTATGAACATACACAGAGACATTTTGAATAATTTGGATGCGAATTGTAACCTAGGGCGAGAGCGACACAGCTCAACCCATGACCTGCAAAACGTGCAGGTTGTTTGTTTGTTTGTAGTATTCCATATATATGACGGCGGTCTGTAAATAATCTAGCCTGGTCCAGACAATCCAGCGACTGACATCATGAGCATCGATCTATGCAATCGGGATACGATGACATGCATTATCGAAGTCAACGGGCCTGATAACCCGATCCCGTTAGGCATGGATTGCTGAAGACCAGTTCTAACCCGGATCTTCACGGGTCTGCAGTGAGTGAGTTAGGTTTAACCCTGCTTTGAACAGTGGGTATCTCACGCCGTGTCAGGCTGATGTGGGAGGAACGATCCATGTGAAGTACGTCGGGGGCGTGTTGATAAAAAACATGGCTGCTGACATTCCAAAGGATCGTACTCGATGTGATTTGGGAGTAGAATCAGTGGATTCTTGCGGGACTAAATGAAACACCTCGCTCTTATATAGCACAGATTACAAGCACAGAATGCCAATGGAGATGAGAGTTTGGGGACGTTATTGACTGTTATGGATAATATTCATAGAATCTAAGCATCTATAACAACATTAACTTGATAACTGTATTTACAAAGATACTCACTATCTAACCATGACGGCACTATGCGTGGATCGCCCTTGCGGTGATGCACGTGACAAATGTGAGATTGGTTACAAAAATGGTGATATTGGTTACAAAATGCCTGTCCCTGGCAAGTACACAATTCATATTGGACCAACTCAAGCGTGTAATAATCACTTTAGTATGATAGAACCTGTCCATACTGACGGGGGCCTACTATGAGCAAAAACTAGCCCTGAAATTGAAATACTGATACTAGTCGTCCATCTGATTGTGTCTTTTACAAACTACTTGTAATATGATTGCGAAAAAACCTTCCAATGCTGCCCTGCAAGTCAAAACACGGAATCCAGTGACGACAATAAATCAATGGTATCAAGGTCGGATGTGACATTTCCAGATTATGAATATCCACATTTCGAGAATATTACCATTTGACATAATTATCAGCGTTTGAACAAATTCATATGTTTTGTCTTACCATGCAACGTGTTGCGTATGTTTAGGAAAGAATTCACATGAAAAAACACTTGATGATAAACATCCGGTTCCAAGGATGGATTATAGGAAGAATGGGCAGAGTCAAGTGAACTAGATGACGGTCTCTCAAGGCCCACGTAAACTAATGAAATATGTCTTTCATTTCAACTTAATCATTAGAACAAGTATTTGTTTATGCAAGAAATCCCTAACGATTTCTCTGTCTTTGTTAGCGTCTGTGAAGATTTTCACAAATGATATCAACTATCGCAGGCCACAGAAGTTGGGAAGGTAAAAACCCTACTCGCCAGGAGACACACTATTCCTAAAAGACATCAGTTAAAGAATATGGAACATAATGCGTTCTGTCATCCTTGAATGGAACTTGGAGTCAGAACATGTGTATCCTTGGTTCTATGTAAACAAATATGTATTGCACTGTCAGCTTACAAACACAATCATTTCTACCTGTATACATGCAGTGCCGGTCTTATACCTCTTTGTCTTTCATTTGCAAAACAGCCTCAGATTCTGTCATCGCCTGGATTATGATATTAAAGAATGACTATACTCAGATCAAAACTCACTTTTGTTATCTGTTAATTCAAAAATAAGGATGTGCATCATTCAAGTAGTTAAATGATACATTTTCGATTTTATTTTATACGATTGATACAATGTTAGATTTTCTCAAAAACTAATATAATGTGTGGCCCAAATGTATAATGCAAACTCTTGCAAACGTTAAACCGAACTGGACTAAATTTATGTGTGCGTAACACATGGTTTATTGTCTACCGGCTTATGCTTATGCTTATGATTCTTGAATAAAGAAGAAATTGTCTGGCACAAATATTACATTATCTAGTCGCGGTCCCTAACGATTAATCGAGATGTAACGATATTATCATACAATACACTCATATTTTTCACTCTTAATCTTAATATTTTGCTGTTTGTATGTCATGGAAATAAGATTGAAGACACCCCGGACCAGATTCTGCGTAAGCACCAGTTAATGAGTCGTCCCCACCGGTATTGCAATATGTTTCACATCGGCACAAATGGATCGGGATGCATATCACACATGATAGAAATTACACCAATAACAAGGTCCTTGTTTAAAGTAGTGGCCACTTAATAGTAGTGGTCAAATAAAGGAGGGCAATCAATAAGTCTAGAACTCTGGGGCGGAAAACAATGACAATGTTGAACATATAGTCGAGAAAAGTAGACGCTTAATTATAAATTCTATACAAGATCATGAATTTATCGTTTTTCTACTGAATGTGGAGAAACTAACATCCAACTAAAACATATACAAGTGTTAATTTTATTGAGAAAAACGTTTGTCTTTCAGATATGGAATTACATCTTCTTGCTGTTCATAATCGCCTCTGCAATCATCTACTGCGTGGAGACTGTTCCGGAGGCGAGGGTACTTCGGGCACAGAACGGTAAGCAGAGGATCGGCCAGACAATGCTGGAGCGGCTGGTCACTGACAAGGACAACATCAAACTGAAAATGATCATCGAATCGGAACCACATCCCATCATGTACTATGTGGACATCGTGTGTCTCTCTGTCTTCACCCTGGAGCTCATCATCCACTTCATCACTTACCCCAAGAAGGCTAGGTTCTTCAGAAAGTTTCTAAACTGGATCGACATCATTACAGTGTCCATGGGATGGGTCGTGTTCTTTATGGAGAGAGGTTTTCATGAGGGAATATTAGTTCTCTCACTGGAGCTGTACATCGCCTATCTAATGCTCAAGAGTCTGTACATATTGAGATTGTTCCGATTCTTCCGCTTGGCTGAGCGTTTCACGGGTCTCAAGGTCATGATGTTAGCCGTCAAATCCAGCCTGACTGAACTCTCGCTGCTGCTCTTTTCGATCATGGTTCTAGCCACGATGTTTGGGTCGTTTGAGTTCTACTGTGAGTTCGACAACAACCACTTCGATACAATCCCAATCTCCATCTGGTGGGCACTGGTTACCATGACAACCGTGGGCTACGGCGACTACTACCCAACCTCCTACTGTGGGCGTGGCATGGGAACGATGTGTGCCCTGAGTGGCCTCCTCATCCTTGCCATGCCCATTGCTGTCATAGCAACCAACTTCAATGAGTACTATTCCAGGAACCAGTGTCGGGAGAAGAAGAAGAAGAAACATGGATGGGCCGAGGGCATGGGGCAAGTTGGAATAACGTTTGTTAAGAAGATTTGAAGCCACGAAGTGTGTATTCAAAGGAAGGATTGGCTACGATAAAAAAAGGACACTTCTGTAATGCGTACCGATCATTTTCAGATGACAGTCTTCACGTGACTTTTCTAATCCACTAAGTGGATATTGCCTAATGATATCTGTCTGTTATTGCCCTGTGCATGTCTGTGTGTTATTGTCCAGTGATGTCTGTCTGCAGCTGCTATTGCCCTGTGCATGTCTATCTGTTATTGCCCTGTGCTTGTCTATGTGACAATGTACATTATAGCTAAAATGTATAGAATTATCATTAAACCGCCCGCATGTTATCAGAAATGAGCGAGCCACTGTAACTTGATAATGCCCTCATATTGCTTGACAAAGGGCCATTATCACGCCCGTTGTAATGTGACGTCATAGGATTAGGTGACGTCACGTTCACTATTGACGTCATCAGGTTTGTTCTTTAACGTTTCCATATTTGTAAAAGTGAGACAGTGACATTCGTGTTGATTGCACTAAATGTTTCAAAACCCACAATTGTTTTTTATTGTCATTTGATAACAAATTCTATCCATTTTAGCTATAATAACGGTAAAGCTATTTTTCAGGGCATTATCATTTACAGAAGCCCTAGGTCTTTTCAACTGTTTATGGAAGACCTCGGGCTTCTACAAATGATAACCCCCTGAAAAATAGCGTTACCCTTATAATGATGTATGTCTGTTTTTGTCCAGTTCATGTCTGCCTGCTTTTGCACAGTGATTACTGCCTGTTATCGCCCGGTGTCTGTCTGCAACGTTGGAAGTTGTTGCTGTATGTTATTGACCTGTGCACCAGTTGTTGTTGTTGTTGTTGTTGAAAAACGTGAACATAGTATGACATACATTAATATGAGGTGATAACAACTAAACCTGGACTACATAGTAATAAAACCGTGCCAAATTGTTAAGTAAACAATAAAAGCATTAGAAACAGAATGTTAACAGTAATATCGTTCTCATAAACCAGACTGTCAATCTTATACAGGGGAGTCATTTGACAAAGTGCGGGCAGAACCATTATACCAAAGTACAATTTGGTAAATTAATTGAACTTACCCCCAACATAACATCGCAGACAAATAGGCCGCATGTTTTGTCCTGTCAAGCTGGTAATTTTAGTATCGTAAAAAGAGATAAGCGAATGCTCCTGTTACTTTGAGCTTGATTATTTCGTTCACTCTTTTTGAAACCTGTGTTGTAGATTCGTATACGTTTTGTAAGTGTTTTATTTGTGAGTATTATATGAAAATCGGTATTCATGAATTAGATGTTTAAATTGCACTAATAATGTCAGAATGGTATTCTATCCTAGATTAAATATAGTTTGTGCCGCTGGAGGCATGGGAGGCCCGTGGCCTAAGACGCCGCAACCATCTGTGCAAAGTTGTACCCTGCCCCGAGTTGAAAGCTCTGAACCAGTGGGGGTTCATCATTTTGGTCACGGGTAGAAGTTTACAATATTATAACCCGACAGCAATTCCTACAAATACTCTCTATGAATCAGTGTCGGTAGAGCTGCTCGAACCTCCAGATTAGGCCTCGGGTTTGTGTGGGAAAGAGAAAAGTGTCGTTTTTGCGAACAGCCTGGCACACAGTCACTCACGGTCCTCGATTAATTACCAGCCAATGCACACAGATCAGCTGACCGCGTTAAATGCCATGAACGTTTTGAAGAATCCGCTGTGGTTTGCTATAGAATTAAAGATGGCGTCTATCTTGTTCGCCACATTTCCGAATGATATCTGACACGAAACATGTGTAGTAAATGTGAAATGTGCTTCCGTGCTTACCCGTTCTCTTATTTATTGCCTTCAGTGAAATCCCATGATGACACTGACATGTGAAGTGGTGTCAACAGCCTGAGGGACACTGCTAATATCTTTCATGTGAATCGTATCTCTTCCGATCGTTTAACCATGAATACGAAGTGAACGACTTTATTATTAACAAATTATGAAAAACAAGTAGACAAAAAATATTTCGCAGGAATTTATAATAGATATTTCTACTAGTACTTGCACAATTCCATTTCTATGTGATATTATTAAATAGACGTAAATATTCAACTGGTAAGCATAAGTATTTATATGTATGCCGTGTCAAGTAAAAAACAATAATTTTGGGATAAATGTCCATGAAATCGGATCAAATTGATGCAGATGATTTACGATATCAATTATCCCAGGGGTAAAACATATTCAATTTTCAGATATTTGCACAGTAAGCACATATCACATTTCAGTTTTTCTAGGCATTGATTGGCTGATTGTGAAACCTGACCTTTACGGGACTACTTTCGCTACATTCATTCGTTCATATTTCGATTATAAGAAGACCGTTTTCGTTTACGCTGAATATGAAAATTTGTTATTTTATTATCAAATGTTGAAGCACTTTAGCAGAAAAACAATATCTTATATCAATATGCATAATTATGCGAAAGTGTGCCCGTTCAGGATGACGGTAGGATTTGGGATGAGCGTACACAGTAGGACTATTTCCTGTCGACTGAGATAATGCACGCCAGCAACGAGGTCGAAGGTCACTAGTGATCGACAATGAACATTAAACACCACATAAAACATTAAAGGGACAAGACGTCGACGTCGACCGTTCTGAAGCTTTGTTTGTAGACAAAAGCCGATACGATAACACCCGACCACCACTTCCGACTCTGCTGGCGTTATTCCGCGTTCCCTGCTCAAGTGACCACACCGCGAGGGGGTGACTTATCATGTGACAAGACGTTTCTCTAGTTTGTAAACAAGCACACCTATTGATGCAAACCTTTCGTAGCTCTTAACATATTATTTGGCATATTCTTTAAGACATACTACTACAACTGCGACAGTGACGTGAGTGACAACACAGTTTTACATATCAAATACGACAGCTCTCATAGAGCTTCGAGGACAGCTGGACCGCCTCCCTGGTCTCGCTGTAGAGCGTCCGCCCGGAGAGCACATCTAGTCTTATATGTACTTGTGCTTAGTTCATAGGGCGAAATTAACAATCATTTACGATCAGTTAATACTCTTAAATGAGCGTGTTCCCATTTACGATAACGTTCTCTGCATTGTTAAAAAACTAACGCCGTCTTTCAGTTTGCCAACGACATATACTTTTGTGGTTTAACTTAACTGGAGAAGATATGAAAGTGAAACTTTGTATACGGCGCCATGGCACCACTGACTTCCGGTGGTTAGGTCAACAACATGTGTAACCCTGACCTTTGTCTCAATTGAATTGTATGTTTATTCCTCTCCATATAACGTCTGTTGTAATAAACAGAATATAACACTCGCCTTTATTTGATACCAAGTTTATATCTCTCGTGAAATAATTTTCAAACTGAACATGATTTCACTCGAGACATAAACTTGATATCAAATTGAAGCTCGTGTAATATCCTATAAATATGCAAATCTGCTTAAAAAGTATGTTATTTCCTTTTTTCCATGAATCAGGTGTGTTGTCTGAGGATATAACGGTACGTATAAGGACATCAAGTTTCCGAGCAATCTTATTTGGAATGTGTATTACATGCAAAGTTAAGATTCCACTACTCCTGGCCCGGCCGCGTCATACCAAACGACATTAAAAGATGGTACTTGCTGTTACCCTGTCTGGCGCTCGGCATTGAGGAGCTTAAACAAAGACTGGTCGGCTCGGAGTGAGTTTACTGTGTCTGAGTGGGGTATGCACGTCGCTATGTAAACGCAATTATCTTGAATGCGACATTAAATCCCATTTCAACTCACCTCCATTACCACATGCGCGCATGTTAATCTGGACAATCTCACTTTGACGAACGAGCTTTTACTGTGTGTGCATGTGTGTCGAAGTTCGTTTGTCTACTCTGCTATTGTATTTACTGTTTGTGATAAAGAAATTGATTCCATTAGTAAAGTGTATAAATGTTTCTTATTTAACACATCACATCGCAATACTTTTCCTCTATCAGGATGGCCTGTACATAATCGAGTCTGAATCAGACAAAGTATTTTCAAGGAACATGATGTAATCATGATCGTTTTTTGCTAGGTTATTAACGAATTGTTGTATCTCATGATCGATGCAGAACTATTACGATAAACACAACTCGAACATTTGTATACTCGATGCGTCCCTTGTGTTATTATTTTGTAGGTCAACTGTTGTTACATAGTTTCATTTGTTTATTACAGGTTCGCTCTGTATGACAAGTTTCATATTAACATAACAACAAATATTCTGAACAATTTGTAAGCAAGCCGACAAAAGTCGGAACATAATAATTTCTAGTTGCATTTTATCCAATATGTTCACAGAGTATGTCAGAGAAATATCATTTTCTGTTAATGTCACTGAGAAATATAATATTGTTTAATGCTGAATGGTTAATCAAAGCCTATATGTTCTAGTGATATGTTTGTTCACGAAGTGACCCTTGGGAACGTGACTTCATACCAGTGTATCGTTTCTGTTAATTAACGTTGGGGTCATTAAATGCTGATGACGTCACCTAAGTTTTCATTTCACGTCGTTGGGCATCATATCAAATTAGCTGATGCCATTATGATAATTTGCAAAACCATACGTTTCTTTATTTCGTACAAAACAAATATATACAAAACGATATATTTCTACAAGGGACAAAACACCACCGGAAAAGATCCCGCTCAGAAAATAAATGCCAGATCTAACATTGCTAGGCTTTAAAACTAGGTTTGAAATCTGCTTCTCGTCCCACCAGCTGGGAAGGCTATTTGAAGATGTATTAAAAAATATCATGTATCTTATTACTGTTTTCCTACATAAGATATGAAACCACATACTGTAGTGAATCATTCAAAACAAGATGGAACTGTTGGCAAGCACTAGACTGGTTTTCAGGAAAATGTATAAACGCGATGTCATTTCGTAATATAAGCACGCATTGAGTACTTTCCCTTCTGATTATATTACTTAAGAGCATTCAAAGTTTGTGAGATCATGACTTCCATCAACGACGACGATAATTGCAAACTTGTCAGTCCTTAAACTTTTAAATTTGAACGAATTTGCTGTGGAATTTGTGAAAATATCATCTATATTACGTATTGTACCCAGATATATGCTTGCACTTTTTTTTATCATGACCGATAGTTATATTTTCGTCTCCTCAAAAAACATTGGTTTTTTTTATATCCCATAAGAAAGGTATATTTTTGGCGTCGAATGTACAAAATACGAGGGTGTAGTTTACCGTTGATTCTCGATGCGCCCTGTTACATTCAGCAAATATGAACAACCAAGTCGGAATCAAGGTGTGTAAATAGCTTTCATTACTATGTGCTGATACTATGTCAGTTACAGCATGACTTATAGTATTGCTGTGGTGATACTGATGCTGTTAACGTAGGGTACGAAGTCAAGGCAGTGTCACTATGTGATAACAAACTGTGGATAAGTGTTTGCCAAGATGCCGATCGGAGTGATGATGACGATGGCGATGACAATGGTCTCGGGTGTCGATACAGATATTTTCAAAACAAATGGGTATACACTTAAAATTACGAATACAAGAAAATTGCAAAGAATTTATTCGGGAAACAATTTGCGTTTGTGAGCCACACAATAGTCAAATAATAAAAAAAAGTTATTTTTGTGGTCACCAAACGATTCAGTTATTTTTCTTATGAACACCACTGCATACATTCCCCCGGCACGGATCCGCGTGTACAATACAAGGTGCGGGCTTAGCCCTCGATAAATACAGCGCATCAAACGGTATTCCCATAGGGTTAAACCTACAAGGATGTAACTTAGTGCCTTGTTTATCATCTTCCACAATTTGAAAAGCGTTTGTCTATCGCCATATTGTCAGGTGTGCACCAGGCGACGATTTGTTCATGTTTAAGCTCTGTGAATCTAAAACGTCAATGTGCCCTACACGACACCGTTTGGGTGGAAGGAGCTTAAACCGCACATATTACTGTAGGTTATTGTTTGTCTGGGTGTAGCGAAGTACATGGATATTTATCAAAATGCCTTTGACACATAAAAATAAATGAATCTGATGGGAAGATAATGCCTTATGTATTCTTAACTGTGTGCAACAGAAACCAAAATGCCGCTGGTGGTGAGATAATGTCAGTATGTGAACAGTCATCTTTGTTCACCATTCTTGCTGTAGCAGGAACCATAATGGAGCTATTGGGTACTAGCTGGTGGTGAGATAATGTTAGTATGTGGACAGTCATCTTTGTTCACCATTCTTGCTGTAGCAGGAACCATAATGGAGCTATTGGGTACTAGCTGGTGGTGAGATAATGTCAGTATGTGGACAGTCATCTTTGTTCACCATTCTTGCTGTAGCAGGAACCTGTGTTGTAAGCAATGACTAGGGGGTTGGGCCATTAAACCATACGTTTTTATCAATTGCGCATTTGGCATATATGGTACAATTGGACAGTTAGCAAATATGTAGAATGTATTGAACACGCACTCTTGTCTCATCAGCTTATCCTACATTCGACATGGGAACGCTCATAACATACGCTGCCGACAAAAAATAAGGGCACTTATGATTTGAATGTAGCTATCTTTGAGAATTACATTTACAATACCGTGGGCTTGCATCTGAACGCATCATCTCATCCCGATGCAACATGAACACAGACGCCAAAGTATGTGCCCTATTGGCGAACTCACAACCACAATAAGCAATTGAGCTAAGCACACGCTTAAACATGCCTCCAAGACAGTTGCCGGAATGTTTGGAAGATCAATAAGTGTAATTTCTCGACTGTTGGACAAGTACCGTCAAACAGGTTTATTGCAATGAGGCCTGGCGTGGCAGGTATGGCGTGGGGCAGTATCACACATGACAGCAGAACTGATTTGACTGACGAGCGATATATTGACGAAATTTTGAGTCCTGTCGTTGTTCTATTATCTAAAATTATCGGCAGAAATTTTGAACTGCAAGATGACAATACTAGATCACATCCCCAGGTCATCGCCGATTATCTTTGACGAGAAGGCATACGGACATTATACGGGACCGCGACGTCCCCTGACTTGTCCCCAATAGAGCATCTGTGGGGTGTCCTGGGGCAGAGAGTGTACGCCAGGCACTCAGCATCCGCCAACGTGGCCCAATCAGTCCCCTGACTTGTCCCCAATAGAGCATCTGTGGGGTGTCCTGGGGCAGAGAGTGTACGCCAGGCACCCAGCACCCGCCAACGTGGCCCACTCAGTCCCCTGACAGGTCCCCTATAGAGCATCTGTGGGGTGTCCTCAGGCAGAGAGTGTACGCCAGGCACCCAGCACCCGCCAACGTGGCCCACTCAGTCCCCTGACAGGTCCCCTATAGAGCATCTGTGGGGTGTCCTCGGGCAGAGAGTGTACGCCAGGCACCCAGCACCCGCCAACGTGGCCCATCTTGGGGTAGCTCTTCAGGCGGAATGGCGGGCAATTCCAAGGACAACCAGACGCAAGTTTATCAACGGTATGCCATCAAGGCGTCGTGCAACTGTCGCTCAACATGGCGGACACGCCAGATATTGACCTACACGTTAATTAATTTTAAGACATTCATCGTCATTACATCTTCACTGTCATTTCATCAGTTCTCTTATGTTTTGTGGGTAGTATATAACATGACAGACCAGTGAGTACGCTTTAGCATGACGTGGTCTGGTTATGCTACGGCAGCTGCACCATGCACAATCTGACAATCAAGCAAATATTATCATATCGTATCGTACCGGCACCTGTAAACAGATTGTCTGCTAGTCGAGGTCACCTTGCTCTATTGTTGCTGTTACTGCTATGTTTTACCCAATATAAGTGTGTTCAAGATTCGAGTCTTTATTGCAGGATTTTAAACCGACAGACAGTTAAACGTTGTCTGTATATTGATTCAGAGGTTAAAAGCAGGTTGACATGGCGATATATTGATCAGGAATATGTCAATTCATTGTCAGCAGACTTTTTCTAAAGCAATTTCAATATGTTCAACCATCTAGATGGTGTAAACAATATTTACTCACGGGCAAAGCTATACTTTATAAATACTTCTTTGATATTTTTTGTGTGTAAAAATAAAAATTATGCATACACAATTGCACAATTGTATGTATGTATGTATGTATGTATGTATGTATGTATGTATGTATGTATGTATGTATGTATGTATGTATGTATGTATGTATAACACAGAAAAAAAATCAAAACAAGGGATTAACCCTCAACATCAGGTATATCAATGGTCTGACATCGTTCAGTAATGGCCAAATAGACTATTCCCACCGATTTGCCCATCTGAGACAGACATAAAAGAGACAAATGAAACCGCTTCATCTGTTTCATATTTAGATCTATGCATAACGATTCAGAGTGACAAAAATATCCACAAGACTGTATAACAAGAGGCGTGACTTCAACATTCCAATAGTCAATTGTATTTTTCATGTCGAGCAATATTCCAGCAGCTCCAGCCTTTGGTCTCTACATTTCCCGACTTTTGAGGCACAATCGACTCTTGCTCAAACGTTCTGCATGTTAAAAGTGATGGATAGATTTATCTGCTACCAACTGCACCATTTCATGTATTATTAAGTAAGTATTCACAAAACATATGTACATAAACAGTGGAGCTTTCAGCTTCACTTTGGTGTCTCTTTAAGCAGTGATGGCTGACGGATTCAGTTGCAAATGCGCTCGGTGACTTGTTTTGCATTGTGGATTTTGACACGCACAATGCGTTTGATGCTGTTTTAAACTTGATGACTTGATGTTTTTATATGTTATAGGAGACGTGTTTCTTAAGTATAAACGAACCTTGCAATACTGGTGGAAATACAACATGTCAGGACGAGGGCATGGATATATGTATACTGAGTGAACGAGTTGGATTGAGGCCGCTGTGTATTTCAATTGTATCATAGCCTGTCTTACTAGTCAGCTAACGATTATAGTCGGGTGGAATGTGGGTTTCGATGTAGAGCTGACTTACTGACGATTATAGTCGGGGGGGGGGGGGACTGAGCAGACTGAGGCGTCTGTGACCTCACTCGTCATCTACATTTATACTAACATATGTATGTACTTACATAGCGACGGGCATGCACGTGTGTGTGTGTGTGTGTGTGTGCGTGTGTGCGTGTGTGTGTGTGTGTGTGTGTGTGTGTGTGTGTGGCTTCTTGTACTAGTCCGGGCTAATGCCGATTTTGTGGTGCCAGCCCACTGAGATACCATACCGCAGTTTTACATGTATACAACACTCAAAAATATACTGAACCAAATTAAAAACTTCACAATCCTAAAATTTTAACATTTTGACCAGTTATCATTGTGGGCCCTTATTGTGTAAAATAATACTATTTAAACAGTAATGGCCACGTATTGTCTTCAGATAACACCCTTTTTTTGTGCAGGTGGATCGATCAAAATCATGTGCACAGCACTATAGTGGCAAAAGTGTTTTTTCACGTGCAACTGGTCACGTGGCCATAATACCGCACGTGTTTTCAGCCATACTTGTTAGCAGTCATTAACAAAAAAAGAAAAACACAAGAAAACAAAAGTCTTTACGGACATTTGTAATGCCACGCCTTTCAAATGTGGAACGTGAACGTGCCATCGGCATGTTGCAGACGGGAATGTCCGTAGCTGAAGTCGCAAGGACGATGGGTTGTAGTCGACGGACTGTTTATGATTTACAGACGCGTCTACAGCAAACGGGTACCACCGCTGATCGCCCTCGGCCAGGTCGACCACGTGTGACGTCACATGCAGAGGATCGTCAGATTGTCTTGATTTTTGACGGCTACATCAACCAGAAATGAACTGTTTAGGGTAAGACTAAGTGCGCAAACGGTTCGAAACCGTCTGAGAACTGCTCACCTTCAAGCACGACGGCCATACTGCGGGCCGATTCTGACTCATTTACACAGACGTCAACGACAATTGTGGGCACAGCGACACATACGATGGACTCAGAGGAATTGGAATCAAGTCGACTTCAGTGATGAATCCCGATTTAATCTTCGATTTGCTGATGGTAGGGCGAGGGTGTGGAGGCGCCGTCATGAACGTTACGCCCAATGTTGTGTACAGGAAGTTGACAGATTTCGAGGCGGAAGTGTCATGGTGTGGGGTGCTTTCTGTGGCAATGCACGTTCCAGGCTTCTAGTCATCGATGGCAACCTCAACGCTGCTGCTTACCGCGACCAGGTACTGGCACCAGAACTTCTGCCTTTTAAGGCAGCACATGGCACCATTTTTGCAGCAACAATGGCGTCGTCTTTCCAATCATGTGTTCACAAGCATCACAAGGTCCATGCTGAGGCGTTGTGTGGCAGTTGTCAACTCACATGGTGGCCATACACGCTACTGAACTTGGGTGCCATCAGATTCTCGTGCTTGGGACTTATGATTTAAACTGTTGATGTTATTACCGAATACCGTAGGTGCTAGGAACAAATTATGGTTACCACCGTTAATTAAAATCCTTCTTTGGACATTGATGATTAAAAGTTACCTTCTCAGATACATTTGTCCGTTGTATATTGGGATTACTTTTTAAAATGTGAAGTTTTTAATTTGACTCAGTATAGTACACAAACGTCAGGCAGGGTAACAACAAGTACCATCTGTTTACGTCTGTTGATATGACGCGGCCAGGGATCGAACCCCCGACCTTCCGCTTTCCGGGTGGACGCTCTACCATTAGACCACAGGGGCGGTCTTGTATATGTATAATTATTATAAAACTATAATTCACATATGACTACAAATGAATACAATGCCTTTTAGAAAGTGGTCAGAAGTAACAAATGTTTTATTTGGGATTACACTTCCTCTGTGAAAGTACTTACGAACTTACGTTCACTTTGTGTGAGTTCATTGGAGTATGAACCTTCATAGAGTGAGGGCCAAACTGTATAAACGTCGGAACTATATATTTTATTCCTCGATGGATTTAGTGCTACGTCTATACGTGTGACTTCTTGTTTACACTGAGCAATACAGCAACCAGGTGAATCGCGGAATAAAATAGTTCCCAATATTGATTGTTGACGTGAGCATATGTGTGCTACACCTGCTTTACAGGGACATCTGTTGTAGTTTCTTTTCAAGAAATGTGTTCAAATAATACCATCACTGGTGAGAGAGGTCTGTAAGGACTACATAAGTGAGTCAGTCACAATGGCAGCGCGTCGTAATACATTCGCATCAAGTACAAGACGTCAAAATGGCCGACACGATAAACGTTATAGGAAGAAATTTCCAAAATTGGTGATGAACCTGTGTCAGTCAGTTGGCCGATCATTGAATGGTGATCATAAAGATGTGTCAAATAGATACTGAGGTAATTTCATAGATTGCTGTTGACTGTAACTGTCAGTCTAGACACCGATCAAGTCGATACAACGATCGTGGATGAGCATTTCTATGTTTTGTTCACTAGCATGGCCGTAGCGAGGGTATTCGCGAACGACCATGCAGTCAAACTCTCTGGCGTTTCTCAATGTATGCTGAAACGCTGAGGTTAAGATTAAAGGGTTCATATGATCACCGACAGAAAGAACGCTTTTGTGTGTATTCATGCAAGAGAATTCCCAGGGTTTTCCCCAGGAATGAAGAAGTTGTCCGTCAGTGTTTACGTCATTTCAAGAATAGTTTCGTGTAAAACGTATGAACGTCAAACTGTGTCGTTCATAACCTGATGAACGTCAGTTTCGCGGTCATGTGACCGGCCTCTCATCCAATGGAAAAGCCGTATATCGTGTAAACTTCAAATTAAAAAAATATTAGAATTTGTACGTTGTAAAGAAAGTGTAATCCCAAATATAACATTTGTGATATTATACACATACATGTATCATACCTATACATATGGTATACACGCATAGAGATACTATACGGATGCTATACATACATGTATATTGATAGGATAGATACATGGAAACAATTTATGTTACAAAATAAACACACACTTAAAATGATCAAACAGTTCTCCATTTCAGCCTTCCTTTCAGCTATTCAACACAATTGACGGCGACCACATTCACAAATATTAGATCCCTTTCAACATAAATTGGCGGATATACATTGTTGTATGTGCGAGGTTAAGCTGTCAAAACTTTGTTGTCAGAAAATATATCAAGTACAATACGTCTGGGTGTCAAGTTGGGTATATCTTATTATGTTCGTTTGGCACACTGGTGAGTTATACAGGTCAGGTACGTTATTCATGATGCTGAGAAACTGAGATTCAAACCCCAGATTTTTCTATGATGCTGAGAAACTGAGATTCAAACTCCAGATCAGCGGATCCTGAAACGAAGTGCCGACAACGGTATGTTTTGTCATTCATATTTTCACAATGTGCTCTGGTTGGCGCTGTAGATGTGAAAACAATTTGACAAATTCCTCAACGCGCTTGGCTGCAGAATCAATCAAGACAGTTCTATTGAGAGCTGACGTTTTGACCGGTTATTGATGTGATGAGAAAGCAGGCAGAACCATCTTAGATCCTGATAGTTGTTTCATCAATAAACCACAGAAAGAAGAAAGCAATGCCTTTAGGAACATTATTGGAAAAGGTGACTGGTTTGTATTGAATACCATCTTAGATATTCATAGACCTTTCTATCAATAAGCTATAGAGACGGAAACAATGTCTCCAGGAACATTATCGGGAAAAGTGACTGTACTATATTGAATACATTTTCTAATGTTTTTTTATTGACAGTGCCATGTAAGGTCAGCCCCAATGGACAATTGCAATGCATGAGTCCATGAAGTGGTCAATTCCAGTGGATCATTTCAGTGATCCACTTATATAATTTTCACCGCCATTTTGCCTTTAACGTCCAAAGGAATCAGTGTCGGTTATTATCTGGCGTCGACGTGTTAGATGTTGTTTTCGGCTGTCCTACAGTCGTCACCGACATTAGACTAACGCTGACGAGGAGGTGTGGCGTAACGAGCACGGCCTGCACGCTGATTGCGTATAACCAGCAGCAAGGCACAGAATATCCGCGATCGTTTCATGAGTTGTTGTGAGACCTGTGTTGTAAATGTAATACCGGTATGGATTCCAGGTAAGTCAATAGTATGACTAGTGGGGGCGTCTCAAGTAACCTTGATTTAATATCAATTATATAGTTTCAACATTGTAAACTATTTTCTTTTTCAGTTTTAAGCCCCCTCTCTTACTCCGTGCCGTTATAAAGATAGACATCTATTGACCTTTGTAGCCAATTAGTGCTAATTAACCAGAACGATATTTGTCTCTGTTACAGTCACTCTCACCTCACAACAACTGCATATGCATACACCTGCAGTAGATTATTGCATAATGTATGCCAGCAGTCAGTCCAGGTATCATTCATCAATCAGCCATGTGTATAGTGTAATGTAACACGTCAGCAAGTCGGATTCATAGAGTCTGTGACATGCTGATTTATCTTTCTTGTTCTTTTTTCCAGACTGCAACGGAATATTGTGATTTGAAGAAAATATACGAAAGAAACTAACCGAACGGTGTTTTGCAATTACTATTGCCGGTCACAGGTTCAAACATGTCGAGGTTCACTTTTACTCAGAAATCACCAATTTATGTTCCGAGAGACCTTCACAATCCATGATAACTGGAGAACGACCGTCACTGTCAGGGTTGGACGTATCGGCAAGTCATGGTCGGCTGACGACACCGTAATTATAAAATACTATCGATGCTTCAGCATTCTATACACAGATCGTAGAATGCTTTAAGCAAAGAAACATCTTCCAACAAAATAAATGAAAGTACCGAAACGCGAACAATAAACGCAATTAAAGAAATACCATGTTTCGCACATTGTTCTCTCAGCGAATAGTGACCTCAGTTTGTGATATAGATGGCCTTTGTCACATTTCCTTTGTTGAAAGAAAGAGGAGTATCATTTAATCCTTTAATCCCAGACATGCAAAGGAAAGTTCAGTTTACATGTGCAGCCGACTAAGACCGTGAACGGAGGCATGCTTGCTCGGGTGCGAAGGGTGGGTCGCGCTCGTTGTGCGATCAAGTGCGTAATTGTGTGTGGGGGGGGGGGGGGATCTCCTCCAACATGACCATACATGGAGCCTCTGTATATAAAGGTTCCGCCTCCGCTGTATTTTCGTTTCATCCTTCCAAACTGACATGACATACATGCAAATAGACGGGTCACTTTATTTCGCGCTGATTCGATGTTTGCATTAACGATCTATCACATCCTTCCAAGTTGTATTAACCATGAGACTTGCACTTTAAGAGAGAACAATGCTGACTACAACTCCTCAATTCGACATGGTACATGTAAATACTGGTTATTCTGTATGTATGCGTGTATATCTACCTATACGGTTATCGATAGGCATGCGCTCAGTCTAAGGATAGTGTCCCGCGCAGTGAATTGTATATATCGTAAATATTGCAAACATAGGCACCAACCTTATTGAACCAACCTTCATTACTTCATTGAACTGAAAATATTGTTTCCTTTTCCTTATTAAAGTAATTCTATTCTGGAACAGGCATGTGTATATTACACAAAGCATGTCTTCAATCTTTATATCTAAACAACCATTTTACATATTTTTCAGACGTTTTCAATCGATGATGGTGAATACAGATTTTCCTGTTCTTTGTTATATATCAAAGTATGACAGATTCGCTCCTGGTAATTAGTGAGGAATTAATTTGGTATTTACAAAGGCCCGTATTCATGTTTTTTTCATTTCTTAAATATCCTTTAACGACCATCATGTGATAATTCCTTGAACACTTTGTTTCATTCACAGTATATCACACAGTATATCACACAGTATATCACACAGTATATCACACAGTATATCAAGGACTTTGCTTTGCATCAGTGTCTTGTATGTTCAGATTGGTTCCGTGGCTTGGAAATACCGTTAGTAGTACGATGTTCTTTAAATATAAATGACATTTATGATTGTATACGTACTTTAATTGTGAAGTGTCTACTGAATATTTTCTTGGAGAAACAAACACTTCACATATTTCCTTTTGAATGTCATCATTCGGGGGATACTTAATATGAAACTACAAACCTAGCCATAGTCCATGTGATTACTGGTACAACCTTATCGAAACTTACACTGTTAATGAGACGGGTTATTATTTCACACGAATACAAACACAGGAGCCTCAGGCGCATCCCCGTGTCATGGTTTGTTTGTTAGTTGTTTAACGACGCACTCAGCAATATTCCCGCTCTGTGACGGCGGTCTGTTAATAATCGAGTCTGGACAAGACAATCCAGTGATTGATATCTTTACCATAGATTTACACAACTGGGATACGATAACATGCGTCGAACAAGTCAGCGAGCCTGAACACCCGATCCCGTTAGTCGCCTCTTACGACCATCCTCCCGAGGCAAGAGAGTTTACTGACTTTAAAAGTCCAGTTTCCACCCTTGCCGAATTAGGCTGGGATTACTGGGCTCGAACGTAGCGCCACCAGTGGCTATTACCAGTTATGTCCCTTCTAAGCCTCTCCAATGGACCAATCAGATTCCACCACTCGTATCACTTGCGTTTGCTTCACACAAAATGGTGGCGCACAGTCCGGACGATTTGATCGATAATCAAGATCTATATTGTGATATAATGGGTCTTACATCGCGAAAAGCATCAAATCACGCGAGCACATTGATTAAAAACATGAAAAGATTTGGAAAATATTTGCTGACAACGAGTTGGTGGTGCACATGCTTTACCAATCGTGCAATCGACCGAAATCTGCACGACGGTTTACGAACCGGATTTCGATTTCGGTGCGCGATTTTAATTGGACTATGCATAGACTCGTTAGTCCAGCAAAATGTAACTCCATAATACCAGCCTTGTTCGTCAAGGGTGGAAACTGGACTTTTATAGTCAGTTAACTCTCTTGCTTCGGGAAGATGCTTACGACAAGCATAGTCGCCTTTTACGGCAAGCTTGGGTTGAAAGT
This sequence comes from Haliotis rufescens, assembly GCF_023055435.1. NCBI lineage: Eukaryota > Metazoa > Mollusca > Gastropoda > Lepetellida > Haliotidae > Haliotis > Haliotis rufescens. Next base: position 6,827,487 of record NW_025963835.1, on the reverse strand, counting down.
ATTTTTTACAAGAAGCCAGACCTGATTGATTCTGTGTCTACGTACCCTGGCGGCGTGGGTTCGAATGAGACAGCTGGGATCAATTCGGTGTGTCATGTTACCTCAACGCTGTGGGTTTACATCACACAGTTAACCACTGGTTGGTTGGACCCCGGTCCCATTACACGTGGCCATCCGTTGTGATGTGCAGCTATGGTTGAATTGTTTTCTATGTAGGTAAATTCCACTTACATGCCTTCGTGACTATTTATCTTTCCCAGGACAGGCGGGTTACGGAAATAGGCGAGTGGGCACGAATCCGAGACGGGTGGTGATGAAGCTCCGTTTATATGTTAGAGAATCTACCTTCTCTTCTAATTAATTCTTCTATCGGGTTTACCCTTACTGTGTTGTAGCATATATTTAAAACTTAATATACTGCAAAGACTTTAATCAAACATTTGTTTAATAAAATAATATTACTATTAATAAACACAATACAGAACATATACCACTGAGATCTGTGTTAAACCAAAAGGCATTTATCAGTAGTCAGGCGAGTTTGTAGTAAAAAGCGTTAACCTCCTTGAGTGATTCTTCATCGCTCGTGTTATCTTTGCTCGGTGCTTCAGTTTGTTTAGGCTTTTACGTCAATCTGCTACGTGGATGCTGTATTGTATTGAAGTGAAGTGAAGGCATCACGTTTTCACTTAGCCTGACGTATATCATTTGTAAACTAATCGATAAATGCTACAAAAATACGCACAACGAGACGACACTCGGTACCCGATGAGCCAGCTTTCCACGATGTCTGCCATCGGGTGGCTTCACCTGATACTTTGACAGAATACACCAAATATGTGTACATGTTAGCTGATGTGGGGCGATATGCACGGATGTTTAGGTGTTGTCGGGGTGGTAGCAGTGAGAGTGCTCAGAAGTACATCAAGTGGGATTATAGACACATATTTTGTTCTGTTATTCGTGACTATGCTGGACGAGCTCAGGCTTCAGGCAAAGAATAGCCAATAACCACGCTTCTGTCCAGGGGATAGTATTACAGTAATGCAATTGGAATATTGCTTATCAAGACGTGGAACAGAAAGCATGCTCACAGTTAAATCTACAAGTTCTTGGAGATACTAGAGCACTCTGTAAATATATAAACCCGCGCGTGTGTGTATGTATATGTAGAGACACATATACGCGTACGGTGTCAAGTGGACAAGACGTGTATTTGGTATATCTGGTCACATCGACTGTAGGCAATCGCATTGATATACATCCCTGGAATGAATTTAACGCCTTTTGAACAAAGAAGTTACCTTACATTACAGCGGTTTCAAATGAAAGTGGAAGAAAAACCCGCGAGAACGGATATGGTGCAGACAAACCAAGGATCCTAACCCAGGAACAACACAGGCTCCACATTTCACTTTCACAAAGTCAGTGTAGCGCTACGTACTGCCCATAGGAGTATAATTGTAGTGCTATGTAAGAGTATACGATAATTTGAAAATCAGCGAAAATACGTCTGTTGTGCTGACGATAGTTTCGCTTGACCACGTAAACTCCGCCCACTGCAGGCTTAAGGGCACAACATACGTCCTGATCATATCATAACTCGTGGGTGAGTGAGTGACAGGATAAGGTAGGGAGATGGAACACATTTAACACATACACTACGTGGACAGGACAAGGTAGGGAGATAGAATACATTCAACACATACACTACGTGGACAGGATAAGGTAGGGAGGTAGAACACAATTAACACATACACAACGTGGACAGGACAAGATAGGGATATAGAACACAATTAACACATACACTACGTGGACAGGACAAGGTAGGGAGGTAGAACACATTTAACACATACATAACGTGGACAAAACAAGGTAGGGAGATGGAACACATTTAACACATACACTACGTGGACAGGACAAGGTAGGGAGATAGAATACATTCAACACATACATAACGTGGACAGGACAAGGTGGGGTGGTAGAACACAATTAACACATACACTACGTGGACAGGATAAGGTAGGGAGGTAAAACACATTTAACACATACACTACGTGGACAGGACAAGGTAGGGAGGTAGAACACAATTAACACATACACTACGTGGACAGGATAAGGTAGGGAGGTAAAACACATTTAACACATACACTACGTGGACAGGACAAGGTAGGGAGATAGAACACATTCAACACATACACTACGTGGACAGGATAATGTAGGGAGGTAGAACACAATTAACACATACACTACGTGGACAAGACAAGGTAGGGAGATTTAACACATACACCACGTGGACAGGACAAGGTAGGGAGATGGAACACATTTAACACAAACACTACGTGGACAGGACAAGATAGGGATATAGAACACAATTAACACATACACTACGTGGACAGGACAAGGTAGGGAGGTAGAACACATTTAGCAAATACACTACGTGGACAAGACAAGGTAGGGAGGTAGAACACAATTAACACATACACTACGTGGACAAGACAAGGTAGGGAGATGGAACACATTTAACACATACACTACGTGGACAAGACAAGGTAGGGAGGTAGAACACAATTAACACATACGCTACGTGGACAAGACAAGGTAGGGAGATGGAACACATTTAACACATACACTACGTGGACAAGACAAGGTAGGGAGATAGAAGACATTTAACAATACACAACGTGGACAGGACAAGACAGGGAGATAGAAGACATTTAACACATACACAACGTGGACAGGACAAGACAGGGAGATAGAAGACAATTAACACATACACAACGTGGACAGGACAAGACAGGGAGATAGAAGACATTTGACACATACATAACGTGGACAGGACAAGACAGGGAGATAGAAGACATTTGACACATACACAACGTGGACAGGACAAGACAGGGAGATAGAAGACAATTAACACATACACAACGTGGACAGGACAAGACAGGGAGATAGAAGACATTTGACACATACATAACGTGGACAGGACAAGACAGGGAGATAGAAGACATTTAACACATACACAACGTGGACAGGAAAAGACAGGGAGATAGAGGACATTTAACACATACACAACGTGGACAGGACAAGACAGGGAGATAGAAGACATTTGACACATACATAACGTGGACAGGACAAGACAGGGAGATACTGTACATACAAAGTTCTATTCATCAAAGTTGACTACGTTGTCATAAAAATGCAAATGAAGAATACTTTGGAATTAGCAGTTGTCTTGTTAACTTGTCATGTTAACGGGGTTCAGTAGGGTGTAGGTCTAGTATTATGCTGTTACTTAAAAACAAAAAGTGTGTATCGCTCAAATTATTATTTTCTTGTCATTTCATACCAGTCAGTAATGTGCCCAGGTATGTAGAAATTGTTCAGTTCATTAACTGAAATTCTGTAAATAACAGAGGGGAATCCTACTTTCGAATCGTCCTTGTGTAGTTTAAAACGTCCTTAAAATCATTGCATAGCAAATAGCATTATTCTACCTGTAATCCATGTAATATCAGTCTTAGCTTATGTAATCTACAATACCTTCATATATTATTTAGTAGATGTTGCAAATGTGTCATTGTTAATAGTAAATGTAACCAAGCTTTCAATTTCACAGACACTTGCTTCAGTTTTGAGACCATATGCCCATAATATATCCACCACGCACGCCCACCAGCGAGTGTATGTAGTGGCATACAGGCAGCCATTGGCAGGCAGGGGGTCTCAGTTTTCGGTTATTGTTTTTGTATATAATTTGTCAAGTTTTAAGAGTTTCAAAGAATTTGATTTCAAACAGGACCGTGGAACAGAAGTATTTAACTCACGTGTAGGACATGCAAGCCATTCACAAAAATGTCTTTTCTGCTGCACCAGTGCTACTGACTATCTGATTGAGTTACTGGGGCCTGAACTCCCACATTGTGCTAACACGATATTATGTAATTGAAATATTGTCTCACTCGCTCACTCTCTCACGAGATAAAAACATTTAAGTTTACATACTATGTTTGCGTTTACATTTTCCACAATGTAAATTCGTCTTAACTTTTAAAGTTACTTTGCTATCATATTAGTTCTCAAATACAATCAACGAAAATATTTCTATAACACTGTTTAGAGAAAATATTAAGATACATATCAGGTCGTGTATGTAAAACAGCAGCATAAATGATTGAAGAGATAAAAGTGAAAATACCTATCTGAATGTGTTTGCAAACCAATAGTACATAGCACATGTTATAGCTTCCAAGGTTCAGTTCGATATTAGTGGCAACGTTTATAATCCTACATGAAAGTAGTATGTCCGTAAGTAAAAGGAAGGACTATAATTTCGATGGCCATTCCCTCAGAATGAGGAAGTGATACCAGTAGCAGAAGTAGTGTCCTCTGCTCGGTGTACGAGGGAAAGCATCGGTGTGGCAGGCAAGGTGTGCAGGATGTTGTCACCATCATTGACAGATATAGAACGCTCAGAGCCAATATACAGAATCCAAAAAGTTCTATTAAAGCCCCCTTGTTTGCTATCTTTGTCAATAAAGCAGTTAATGACTCTTGAATTCATTACACAAAGACTCTCAGGGTCACACATGGAACTGTTTGGAACGTCCAGACTTGGATTGGACTCAATAAGACCGCTTTTGTGTAATGTCCATGTAGTTCTTCCGAAATACCGTTTTTCAATACTGATAAAAGATAAACAAATGCATATAATTCTTTTAAGTAAATCATAAAAGATTTTCATTGTGATCGTCAGACAAACTAGTTTGATGGCAACACGAAGGTAAAAAGAGGTTTCCTAAATGAATTTTCGGTAATAGATGCTGCATCGCCATCATCTCTGACTGGGGCAGTGCAACGAGCCGATCATTAGCTGTAGCCAGATTAATTCTGACATATAATTACCAACAACCACTTATGAGCAATGCTCAAAGACTAACCAACCAATTACGTCATAAACAGTTCACAGAGGTATTTACTTATGGTTGGAAACATGAATCGACGATGGAAAAATCCTCTCAGAAATTGCAACACAATTATCATAATTCTTGTTTATATAGTCAAAATGACCCACCAACGAAGTTATTCACTTGTTAACAGGTCAACACACAGGGCGTGTACGATAGAGATGTCACGACATCGGTTGTTGAAAGATGACATTTTGCTCGCAATTAATGCAATTGTGTTAACTACCCTTGTCGGATGTTCCCTGTCGCATAGGCCCTTTATCTAACCTCGGAATAAAATTCCGATGGACCCAGCCCAGTCACAAAATCGCTGACAAATACTACTAATAATAATACTAATAATTGCCCCGGTCAACAAAACATTACATATTTAGCATATTTAGTTCTCTGGGAGCAAACAAGTACCCACATCAATTGAAACATTTCATTTGACATCTGAAAAATTTCACACATACTTGTGTATGCCTATAAGGTGAGAAAGTTTCGATTCGTCGCAAGGTAGACAACATGTACCTGGAAATTAACGCCTGTATCATATACTATCTAAAATAAAATAAAACTTGTCACTATATAGTCTATACTTAATAGGACGCTTATTTCCGAATGTGAAGATCGGTTAAAATTTGCTTACGAACAGGATTGGCATTGGTCTTTAGCAAATAGTTCTAAAATGTTCCATTATACACTTTCAAAAATTCATTTAGTCTAGAATTGTATTTGTCTGCTATCACTATCAACAAATTTCGTGTTGCACGAGCCCAGTTTTCGCTGAAGCTCCCACACTCTCCACATTGAGACTGGTAGATACGTTAATACTCCACGAGAGCAGAGATTGTGCAATAGTTGCAACCAAAGATATGTCGAGAATGAATATCATTTTTTATTAATTTGTAACGATTATGATGAACTTCGTCTTCAGTATTTACCACAGAAGTATTTTGTACATCCTACTCTTGCTAAATTTAATATGCTTATGGCGGTGAACAATGAAACTGTTATTAGAAATGTTGCAACTTTTATATACCATGCTATGAATGTTAGACTCCAAACACTGTATCCTGGTGTCTGTTTGCTGGTGTCTGTTTGTTGGTGTCTATTTGCCGGTGTCTGTTTGCTGGTGTCTGTTTGCCGGTGTCTATTTGCCGGTGTCTGTTTGCCGGTGTCTGTTTGCCGGTGTCTATTTGCCGGTGTCTGTTTGCCGGTGTCTGTTTGCCGGTGTCTGTTTGCCGGTGTCTATTTGCTGGTGTCTGTTTGCCGGTGTCTGTTTGCCGGTGTCTGTTTGCTGGTGTCTGTTTGCCGGTGTCTATTTGCCGGTGTCTGTTTGCCGGTGTCTGTTTGCTGGTGTCTGTTTGCTGGTGTCTGTTTGCCGGTGTCTGTTTGCCGGTGTCTGTTTGCCGGTGTCTGTTTGCTGGTGTCTGTTTGCCGGTGTCTGTTTGCCGGTGTCTGTTTGCTGGTGTCTGTTTGCCGGTGTCTATTTGCTGGTGTCTGTTTGCCGGTGTCTGTTTGTCGGTGTCTATTTGCTGGTGTCTGTTTGCCGGTGTCTGTTTGCTGGTGTCTGTTTGTCGGTGTCTATTTGCTGGTGTCTGTTTGCCGGTGTCTGTTTGCCGGTGTCTATTTGCTGGTGTCTGTTTGCTGGTGTCTGTTTGCCGGTGTCTGTTTGCCGGTGTCTATTTGCTGGTGTCTGTTTGTCGGTGTCTATTTGCTGGTGTCTGTTTGCCGGTGTCTGTTTGCCGGTGTCTATTTGCTGGTGTCTGTTTGCCGGTGTTTAGCCCAAACCCAAGAGAATATTTAATAACGTTCCACTCCAGTCTAGAATGATTGAGCTAGTCCATTAATCAATGCTCTGAGCTCCTTTTAGATATTTCTTCAGACCAATTTGTAAATAAGATAACTCTATTTCTGGGACTAAACGTTAGTCATGCAGGTGTGTTCAGAAACCACTCTGTGCCTCCCTGTCACCTAAGTCCCCAGTTAATTAGAAGACGCGATGGAAGACGGCGTACATACTTGACATGGACCTCCGGGGAGGACCGCCAGCTTCTAAACAATGTCCACAGTGTATCTATATATATGTATATATACTACAATACGCCTTCTGTAAGTCTGGTGCGCATCACCCAGGGTTCTCTAGTGGACAGAGCGGCTGCTTCGATAACCTGGCAGCGCCTTACCAATAGCATTAAACGGATAAAAAACAAGGACTGGTCGTCTTGGTGTTGTATACTGTCTATGAGTGGGGTATCCATGTTAAACTGCGGCATGGTATGTCGTAGGGCTAGCACGAGAAAACCGGTATAGGTTCGGACAAGTACAAACAGCCACACAAGCACGTCGCTATATAGGTGAAAAAATCTTGAACACGACGAGGCACATCAGAAAACGCTCATGTTTAGATCAGACAGTGACACATGGTACCTCCCTTCACATTTGATTTATATTACATATTTATTAAATATTACATATTTATTTGTTCTTTAACGTTGCACTCAGTAAGATTCCAGCTATTTCACGTCGGTCTGTAAATAACCGAGTCTGGACCAGACAATCCAGTGATTGACATCTTGCAACTGGGATGCGATGACATGCATCAACGAAGTCAGTGAGCCTGACAGCCCGATCACGTTAGTCGAATCGTATGAAGACCATTTAACCTGGTCCTGACCTTCATGAAGGTGAATCCAGGCTTTATCTTCAGGTGGAACTGTGCAAGGACACCTTCACTGCACTTGTCAACCTGCCGCCATACCATTGTAACACAGTGTACAATATAGTCTACCTATATTGCAGTAGCACGCCCAGTGGGACTTTTCACTGTATGGATGACTTGAGACTATATTGTATCGTCAAGATGAGACTGACAACGACTGAACAAATCAATAATTCCGCCGTTAAATATATATATATGTCAGTTAATGAATTGGTGTGTGTGTGTGTGTGTGTGTGTGTGGGGGGGGGGGGTCGTATGTGTGAGTGAGTGTGTGGGTGTGCGCGCGTGTGTAGGGGGTGTGGTGGTGTATGTGTGAGTGGGTGTATGGGTGTGGGTGTGTGAGTGTGTGGGTGTGCGCGCGTGTGTGTGGGGTGTGGGGGTTTATGTGTGAGTGGGTATGGGTGTGTGTGTAGGGTGTGTGTATGTGTGAGTGGGAAGTGAGTGTATGTGTGTGTGTGTGAGGGGGGTGTATGTGCGAGTGAGTGTGTGTGTGTGGGTGGGGGGGGGGGGGGTGCGCGTGTGTTGGGGGGTGTATGAGGGAGTGAGTGTGTTGGGGTGTATGTGTGAGTGAGTGTGTGGGGGTGTGGGGTTGTATGTGTGAGTGAGTGAGTGAGTGAGTGAGTGAGTTAGTGATTTGGTGTGCGCGCGTGTGGGTGGGTGTGGGGCTGTATGTGTGAGTGAGTGATTGAATGTGTGGGTGCGCGCGCGCGCGTGTGTGTGTGTTGGGGGGTATGTGTGTGTGTGTGTGTGTGTGTGGTGTGTATGCATGAGTGAGTGAGTGAGTGTTTTGGTGTTGGGGTGTATGCACGTGTTAGCACAATGTGGGAGCACAGACCATAGTAACTAGATCAAGCTATGATGCTGACAGATTTAGGACGAATGTGGTGTATGTACTCATAATCACCGGATCCTGTCACATCTGTATTTAATGTATAATGTGGTATCTCTGTGGTAGGTTTAATAGTATAATAGTATTGTTAGCTACTTCATACCACTTAATTACGATGCACATAAACGGTAGTTTCGACAGGGGAAAAGAGGAACAAGTACAAAAAAAAGTTTAAACTTGTTATATGTGAGCTGTTAATTATAAAATAAATATGCAGGAAAGGTCATCTGCATCGCATTGCAATGTAATGCCACGCAATTAATATGTACGCTTTCAATTTGCTGTCACACGTGTATTTACATAGTACTTTATTGTACGGAATGTCCGTTAGTAATTATGTATTTAGACACTGAACAAATATAGTGTAAATAACGGGGAGCGGCGGTCAATGGTGGCATTATTAGATGACATATAAATACCTAGCCCCGTCCGCCTACTTACCATTTGGACATCGCCACCGAGCAGCAGCCATGGGTCTCAGTGTCTTTGGGAAGGTCATCATTCTGGCGATCTGTGTGAGTAGACAATACCGTACACACTTAGGATGGTGTAAAGATTATATTATTTCATAAATTGAAAAGAACTGTAGAAGGATTTGTGACATGCCGCAGATATGTTCAATATGTGATTTGAATGAAATTAATTAAATATAAAAAGGTGTATGGTTAGTAAGAAAAAACAACTTTATACTCGTGTCGTGTGACGGTAGGCAATTCATGGACGGACAGAACGTTACTGTTATATCAACTCTTGTGATACTTTTATATTGCAAACTTATACAGACATAGAAATAATAGTTTGATGTGTATGGTTGTAAGTTGGACATCCGAATCTTGCAAATGAAAGAAAGGAAATAATCTCCTGATATTATTTTTAAACCACGAAACCACAAAGGCTTGATTACATTTAAGATTCCTGAAACTTGTAGGACGAGCAAAGTGATTAATTATATTCTTTGGTATGTGCGGTTGCTGCGAATACACTCCATATTGAAACCATGGTCTAATATTGGCCCCCCACTACCGGAAGTACGGGTACTAGGGGCATGAGTCTTTAGCCCCCACACTTTGAGTTAATGAGGTTTCACTGGATACAGATGTACTTGCAGGTGGTCGCGTCATGGCAGGAGGAAACGGCCGTGGAATTCAAGTGAGTACAGCCCCGTCACTAACAGGACGCAGTGTGAAAAGGGCCTTCTTTTCGCTCCCTTGAAATTAATGACTGAGTAAAAATACAGGCAATATTTTCTGCAGTACATATCACAGTATTCGCATGCAAATGAACTTTGTCACAAACCATATCACCTCTTCAACAACTGCTTGAATGGCGATGTAATTTGAACACATTTCAATTATTTTACAGGAGCTGCGAAAGCGGTGAGTATGATTATGAGTGAGTGCGTTAGGCTTAACGCTGCTATAGACAGTATACCAGTTGTATCGCGGTGTGTCAGCTTCATGTGGGAGGAAATCCGAAAGATGCGCAGGCCGTAGATGTCAGTCACTCCTGCGGACCCCAGATGGGACAGATGACAACACACCATGGATCAGCATCTAGCATGAACCAGAGAATCTAGGCAAGGGCAAATTACGCTGCTCTGCACCAGCGATCACTGGACCATCCCCTGCAGTCTCCTGACATCATCAATCAATCATTATTTTCACAGAATGTTATTGACATCATCAGTTCACTCTCTTCACGTTGTCTGAAAAATTCGTGCTGGTTCCTAAAATTCGATACAACAAAATACATCAACGTGTAATCAGCATGTAAGATCTTGTCGGGTTATGGTAGGCTACTATTTTATCAAGTTCACTATAATTGTTTTATACATTATTTTACAACTGTGCAATATAATGATCATCTTCTGGACTTGTCACTGCGTTCTGTATCATGTATTTTCTGCCCCAAGTTTGAAATAGAAAACGTCACTTCCCCAAATATATGTATGAAAATAATTGACCGAAAACTCTCCTAAATTCGATTGTTCTCAAAATTCTGCCATCATGTCCGTTCTGTATTTATTTAAGACGTCATCGCATTCCACAATGCCGTCATGAGTGTTGCACAGCTGTGTGAGTTTGCATATACAGCACTGTGTTAATTACTGAAACCTTTTGTATGTCAGTATTCGATTCCGGGAAATTTAAACTGACGTCACAGTTTAAATGAAACACCCTAGCATCGAATACTGCCTGCATATCTGAACTATAATGTTTATACCCTGAATCTTTCATGTAGCATGCAGGCAGAAGCCAATGGATGTTACCTTCGTCATCGACGCTTCGTCCAGTATCTGGCCAGACAACTTTACCATGGGACTGTGGTTCGTAGAAGATTTTGTTGATATTTTCCAAGTCCAACCCGATATGGTGCGGGTGGCTGTCGTCTCCTATGGCGACAGGGTATACACAGAAGATGCTTTTAGTTTTGATAAATACACCAATAATGTGGACCTGAAAAAAGCGATCACTAACATCCCGTACAGAGCTGGTCTGGCTACTGAGACTGGGGCCGGCATCAAGTACATGAGGGAAACTTTCCTTCCACAAGCTCGCCAAGACTTGAGAAAGGTTTGCATCGTCCTGACCGACGGCAACTCCCAGAAACCCGTGGTAACGGAGACTGAGGCTCGTATCACCAGAGAAGCCGGGGTGGAGATGTTTGTTGTCGGGGTCGGCCATTCCGTGACAGAGGAGGAGCTGAGGAACATCGCCGGCGTGGATGAACACGTGTTTGTCGTTACCAGCTACAACCTCCTCGGTACCATTAGGTCCAGGCTCGCCTTTGAGACATGCGATGGTACGTTGATGCATTAGTGTGTGTGTGTGTGTGTGTGTGTGTGTGTGTGTGTGTGTGTGTGTGTGTGTGTGTGTGTGTGTGTGTGTGTGTGCGTGTGCGTGTGTGTGTGTATAAACGCCGTTAGAACACTATTTTAGTCATATAACGACACGCCATCTGTGTGTTTACCACTTTGGCGAATCCCACTGGCATAGATTTGGTGCTGACAAAGGATCCTAACGGGGTCGAATATTTGATCCCAACCCTCGACCTGCGGATCCTGGCATAGCTAAGGGAGGCAACTTGCACGGCGCCACCCGTACCGCTGTTGATTGTGTAATGGAAAAAGGCGAACTAAAAAAGAGGTGGCTTCAATATTTTCAACATTCTTAAAAAAACACACACAGATTTATAGTTCTGTGACTTCACGAAAACAGACTGGACCATTTCCAGTTATAAGGTTTAATACGCGTGTGAAACCAGTCACATATTGCACTGGAGAAAAATATCTTGAAATAGCCCATACTAGTGATGTAATGTTTTATGTTGCAGAAAACCCACCGGAGCCACCAGTAGGTAAGCGAAATCCCATTCGTGACCACTTTCTACACAACCTCAAAGGAACGAGTGGTGTAACTCCCATACTTTAACACTACGTTACCATACTTAGCTGCAGACCATTCCCACAATCTTGTCATTAGTGATCAAACACTACATGTCTGGCCCATTCACTCACTTAACTGTTCACGGTCTTTCCCACACAGTGTGCCGTGACAACCCCATCGATATCTCCTTCGTCATTGACGCTTCGTCAAGTATTGGCGACAAAAACTTCACCCTTGGGATGGACTTCATCAAGAACTTCGTCACTACCTTCGAGGTTTCACCCCAGCGAGCAAGGTTCTCTGTCATCACCTACGGTCGTGGCACCTATGACAACACTGCCTTCGATCTCGACGCTTACAACGACGAGGTTGGCGTCGTGGACGCCATCACAAGCATCCCCTACACCGCTGGCGACTACACCGACACAGGTCTAGGCATTGAGTTCATGCGGGAGAAACAGATGCTGCCCAAACAACGTGCCCATGCAGTTCACATCGCCATCGTGATGACCGACGGGCAGTCTCAGGACTGGGAGAAGACTCAGAAGGAAGCGGCCAAGGCTAGAGACGCTGGTATCAGCATGTTCGCCATTGGCGTTGGCCTGAACCTATCCCAGAAGGAGCTTCTAGGTATTGCTGGTGACCAGGACCGGGTGTTTACAGTAGCTGACTACAAGGCGTTAGACACAATCAGACAGGATCTGGACGACAAGACATGTACAATTGGTACGTTCATACAACTAGAAGGAGGGAACATTAACCTGTAAACCGTCATTTCTATGTTCACGGAATATTCCTATCCATACAACTGGTTTAACTCCGCTTGTCTCGAACTACTTTGGGACCCTACCGTAGGTCCATCTCGTTAGTAATGCGTTTTACTTTTATGTATCCATTCTTAACAAAGCAACGAAGGCCAGAAAAAATACAATTTGCGAATTGGTTGATTGGTTGTTTTTCGATTTATAAATATTTGCTCTCTTCTACTACTACTAATTTTGGAATATATATATATATATATATATATATATATATATATATATATATATATATATATATATATGCTCATATATATATATATATATATATATATATATATATATATATATATATATGCTCCTTTTTTTTTTGGGGGGGGGGGGGGGGATGTTTGCGGGAAGAGTTACTGCAAAAACGTAATGTAAATTCATGCTATACACTACCCGTCCTGTATATTCCTGCATAAATCTATGTTATCAGGCAAAACTGTTCACAAGTGTACTTCTTCTTGCAGCAAGTGTGAAGTTCCACCCGAGCGGTGTCTAGGAACAGATGGATGTTTTGTGCAAACTAGAAGACAGAGTGTATTCTTTTCATCATCAATAAACACGACAGTGGTAGCACGTTTAATCTTATTTGTTTTTCTGTGTAGAAGTGAGTCAGAGTTGGTTTTTGCCACTATCGGTTGTTGTTAGAGGGCACACATAAAGAATGTACCGGAGTTGGACATCGCCCGTTTGTTCTGTTCGTGAGGGTAACATAGTCTTATTGAGTGAATGAATGGGCTTGAGAGCAGCTTGGAACAGTATTTCAGTAGTAAACTTTGAGGAAAGCACGTCTCAAATCGCTTACCATTTGATGAAACCAAGCAGTACATGTATGGTGCAGATAATGCAAAAATCTTAATTGTTGCGGATACTGGCACGGTTAAGGCGGGCAACTTTGCGTACCCACTCCCCAAAATGGCATTTCAGAGGATAGGTGTTGATAATCATTCACTGTGTCAATTCAGATGGTAAAACGTGACTATGTAATAGTATCGGGAATGGATCGACTTCATATACATGTAGACCGCCTCCGTGGTCTAGTGTAAAAGCCCTGGGGTTCGATCCCCGGCCGCGTCAAAACCAAAAAACGTTAGAAGATGGTACTTGTTGTTACCCTGTCTGGTGCTCGGCATTAGTGAGTGAGTGAGTGAGTTGGGTTTAACGCCGCTTTTAACAGTATTCCAGTTATATCACAGCGTTGGTGCTCGGCATTAAGGGGCTAAAACAAGGACTGGTTGGCTCGGACTCAGTATACTGTGTCTGAGTGGGGTATTCTTGTTAAACTGTGACATGGTATCTCAGTGGGCTAGCACTGTAACTCGGCATCAGTCAGGACTAGTACAAACAGCCACACACAACCACACATGCACGTGCGCGTCACAGTTTAAGTGCAATAATCTTGGACGCGACGTTAAACCCCCATTTCACCTCACCTCATGCACATGTTTTGAGGTTCAATTAGCCGTAGACCTTTCATACTACTACAATGAACCCCTCTTTTCCTTCCGTCATCCTGTCTGGTAACTACTGACTTCTGACTCTTAAACATAGGAGTAATTATACTGAAAAGTTGTGTTTGAGGTTCCACTAATGGTGTCTCTCATTTATGACAAACCGTGTTTGAATATTGGAACCACGGCACCCATAATGAAATACCCGCGTTGGAGTAATGTTGGCCGTGTGTGCTAGTATGCATCTGCAAATTTGTAGATGGTGTGTGTGAAGACAGAATTGTTTTTTGTATTCTGTCACGTGGACGTGTCGGTAAAGTTACTTGTGCCTTCATGGACCAGGTGTCGCTGGTTAAGGCCACTAGTACTATATTTGTACAGTGCCGTTGTGAAGGTGGCCCTGACAGATGACAGATTGTCTATTTCACGCCAGAAATATACAATCAGATTCACACGCCGACGTTGTGATGAAAGAGTTAATTTGCATATCACGTGATCAGACTTTCCAATTATAAAAGATATCCCATTACATCCGCGACAATCCAGAGTAGGTGTATGTTCACACATGACACGGATCATATCGTTTGTTACCCCTAGGATTCGATGCCTGCACGTTGAACCATAAACCCATTGTAACCGACATAAAGGATTATAATTGACGAAATACGCGTATAGTCTTAATGTGTAGACTCTGACTGTAGTATGAATAAAGTCTGCTCTCGGTGGCACAGATAATGAGTTATTCAACGAGCTCTCGATAGGAGAGTAAATCCCATGTCATACGACGTCATTCCTGCTATGACGTATGTTGATATGCGGTCATGAACTGATCCAACGCGTAATATTATTTCAGTAAATCTTGTTTCGTCCTTCAACCACAACCGTAGCCCTCGGGGGACCTTTAGAATCGCTATCCTTAGACAGTTTTATTCATTATTCAGTGCATTGTTTACATACAGTTGTGATTTTTTTTTCTAAAAGCCACCTTTTGAAGAAAGAAAATACCCTTTAAAGTCAAATCAAGGAAACATTACAATATGATAAGTTTCAAATTTGCAGAATACTGTAGCCCGTACTGTAACGATACTGCAAGTTGACAGTATCACTCCAGTACCATGGTCGCTTCGCCGGTTACCAGTGAGAGTACGAGTGGACTTCAAGGTATTCTGTCCCTGGCGTATCAGTGTGTGCACGGCTCTGTTCATTGTATACTGTCCCTGGCGTATCAGTGTGTGCACGGCTCTGTTCACTGTATTCTGTCCCTGGCGTATCAGTGTGTGCACGGCTCTGTTCACTGTATTCTGTCCCGGCGTATCAGTGTGTGCACGGCTCTGTTTACTGTATACTGTCCCTCGCGTATCAGTGTGTACACGGCTCTGTTCACTGTATTCTGTCCCTGGCGTATCAGTGTGTGCACGGCTCTGTTCATTGTATACTGTCCCTGGCGTATCAGTGTGTGCACGGCTCTGTTCACTGTATTCTGTCCCTGGCGTATCAGTGTGTGCACGGCTCTGTTCACTGTATACTGTCCCTGGCGTATCAGTGTGTGCACGGCTCTGTTCACTGTATACTGTCCCTGGCGTATCAGTGTGTGCACGGCTCTGTTCATTGTATACTGTCCCTGGCGTATCAGTGTGTGCACGACTCTGTTCATTGTATTCTGTCCCTGGCGTATCAGTGTGTGCACGGCTCTGTTCATTGTATACTGTCCCTGGCGTATCAGTGTGTGCACGGCTCTGTTCATTGTATACTGTCCCTGGCGTATCAGTGTGTGCACGACTCTGTTCACTGTATACTGTCCCTGGCGTATCAGTGTGTGCACGGCTCTGTTCATTGTATACTGTCCCTGGCGTATCAGTGTGTGCACGGCTCTGTTCATTGTATACTGTCCCTGGCGTATCAGTGTGTGCACGGCTCTGTTCACTGTATTCTGTCCTTGGCGTTTCAGTGTGTGCACGGCTCTGTTCACTGTATACTGTCCCACCAGGGTGTTTAGTTCCGGATATAAGCATCTCCTTGACGACCTGCGATATTTCAGCCTAACAGCAGCCATGAAGTGGAACAATCTTCCAGAAGATTTATCATTGTAATCTGACTCATAACTAAGATTGTATGGGCCATGTGCATGTTATCGATGTGGAGTTGAGCGACATATACATCTTGTGGTAGTGGTAGTGGTAGTGGTAGCAGTAGTGGTAGTAGTAGTAGTGGTAGCAGTAGTAGTGGTTGTAGTAGTAGTGGTAGTAGTTGTAGTAGTAGTGGTAGTAGTGGTAGTAGTAGTAGTAGTAGTAGTGGTAGTAGTAGTAGTAGTAGTAGTGGTTGTAGTAGTAGTGGTAGTAGTAGTAGTAGTAGTGGTAGTAGTAGTAGTAGTAGTAGTGGTTGTAGTAGTAGTGGTAGTAGTAGTAGTAGTAGTAGTGGTAGTAGTAGTAGTAGTAGTAGTAGTAGTAGTGGTAGTAGTAGTAGTTGTAGTAGTGGTAGTAGTAGTAGTAGTGGTAGTAGTAGTAGTGGTTGTAGTAGTAGTGGTAGTAGTAGTAGTAGTAGTGGTAGTAGTAGTAGTAGTAGTAGTAGTAGTAGTAGTAGTAGTAGTGGTAGTAGTAGTAGTGGTTGTAGTAGTAGTGGTAGTAGTAGTAGTAGTCGTAGTCGTAGTAGTAGTAGTAGTTGTAGTAGTAGTAGTAGTAGTAGTAGTAGTAGTAGTGGTGAAAGTCACGTGTTCAGTAGGGCGAAAGGTAATACTGTTTCAAGAACACAGGTTGTATGCCCCAAGAGTGATTTATCAGACCTGTAAAGCGATTTAATTCATACACTCCGGACTAATGAGGTTCTATCAGACTCTCTATCTGAACAACGAGGATGTATGAGACTCATCGTTAGTATTTGAGGCTAATGCATATCTATCTGACTTAAGAGGATCTCTCAGACTGACGAGGTCTTTCAGGCTAATGCATATCTCTCAGAATAACGAGGATCTATCAGACTAACGCGGTCTTTCAGACTAATGCATATCTATCAGAATAACGAGGATCTATCAGACTGACGAGGTCTTTCAGACTAATGCATATCTATCAGAACAACGAGGATCTATCAGACTAACGCGGTCTTTCAGACTAATGCATATATATCAGAATAACGAGGATCTATTAGATCAATTGGAACATAAAAGACTAACAAAACCATATCAGACTAGCGAAGACCTACTAGAGTAAGGAAGATCTATCAGACATACAAGAAATATATAGGACTAACGATAATCTATCAGACTAACGAGGATCTATCAAACAAGGATCTCTCAAACTAACAAGGATCTATCAGACTATCGAGGATCTCTCAAACTAACAAGGATCTATCAGATTATCGAGGATCTCTTAAACTAACAAGGATCTAATAGACTAACGAGGATCTCTCAAACTAACAAGGTTCTATCAGACTATCGAGGATCTCTCAAACTAACAAGGATCTATCAGATTATCGAGGATCTCTCAAACTAACAAGGATCTATCAGACTAAAAAGGATCTCTCAAACCAACAAAGATCTAACAGACTAACGATGGTTTATCAGACCAATGAGAATTACCAGGCTAACGATAATCTATCATACCAACAAGGATCCATTTGACTAACAAAGATCTATCAGATTAACGAGAATCTAACAGCTTAACGAGGATCTATCAGACCTAAAAGACCTATCAGACTAACGAGAATATATCAGACTAACAAAGATCTATCAGACTATAGAAGATCTATCTTGCTAACGAGGATCTATCAGACTAACGTAGATCTATCAGACATACAAGAAATATATAAGACTGACGATAATCTATCAGACTTACAAGAATCTATCAGACTAAAGAGGATCTATCATGCTACCGAGGATCTATCAGAAAAACGTAGATCTATCAGACATACAAGAAATATATAAGACTAACGATAATCTATCATACTAACAAGAATCTATCAGACTATCGGGGATCTCTCAAACTAACAAGGATCTAACAGACTATCGAGGATCTCTCAAACTAACAAGGATCTATCAGACCTAAAAGTCTAACGAGAATCTATCAAAATATCCATGATCTATTAGACCAGCTATAATCTATCAGACTAACGAAGATATCTCAAAGTTCCGACGATCTATCAGACCAACAAAAATCTGACTAACGATAGTCTATCAGACTAACAAAGATCTATCAGACTAACGAGGATCCATCAGACTAACGTTACATCTGCGCAACTGCTTCCTGGCGGTGACATTATCGGCGTTGACGGAACTGGGACGCCACATCAGCAGCAAGGCACAGTGTCAAAATGTTTATAGATACAGTGTCAAGAGGTTTACATACATACACACAGTGTCAAGAGGTTTACAGATACACAGTGTCAAGAGGGTTACAGACACACAGTATCAATAGGTTTACAAACAGAAACTGTGTCAAGAGGTTTACAGACACACTCTCAAGAGGCGCTTACACAGAGTGTCAAGTTGTTTACAGACACACATTATTGAGAGGTTTACATACACACACAGTGTCAAGAGGTTTACAGACACACAGTTTCAAGAGGTTTACAACCAGACACACAGTATCAAGAGGTTTACTAACAGACACAGTTCAAGGGGTTTACAGACAGACACACAGTGTCAAGAGGTTTACAAACAGACACACAGTATCAAGTGATTTAAAAACAGACACAGTGTCAAGAGGTTTACAGATACACAGTTTCAAGAGGTTTACAGACAGACAATCAGTGTCAAGAGGTTTATAGACACACAGTTAGATAACGTGCGTATAAATCCTACAGTCCCCACCGCGGAATGGCCTTGGCCCTTCAACATGGGCGAAATAGACGTCTGTGGTTCTGGAACTGTGCGACGTTTGCAGTAACGCGACGGGAACGGGTTCAACTGCAGGTTCAATCCTGATGGTCGGATGCTTGTGTATGGATGGAGAGTGAACAATTGTTTTAGGATGCATCCGAGGAGACGGGTGGCGTCATGGAGTGGGGCGGGGTTTGAAGTGAGGTGGATGACACGTTTTTTCATCATCCGTGGACATTTGAACACCGAACGTCAGATGGGGGTCATTCTGCAGCTAGGCTTTCTTCCCTCACTCAGAAAACAGCCACAAAGGGATACTGTTCTACCAAGTCAATAAGAATAACAGGCCCTACACATATCAACACGTTATTGGATGAGTACAACGCATGACCAATGACGTCATTACGAGGCTTACGTCATCGATTAGGCGTCGTCTCCTGACCTGTGTCAAAAATGACAGTTATTTTTAGGCTTGTTGTACTATAAATAGTTGAATGTCAAAATACATTAGAAATTATATGTTCCCATTTTCTATTTATAAGCAGTCCAAGTCAAAGTAGTTTCGTTTGATAAGTAGTTCACATTCCGAAAAAAATACCCATATATATCTTCAAGATAGATGCATTTGGGAGAAAAAGAATCAAAACTGAAACAAATGAAATCAGTTTATGATTTATACGATCAAGTAACGCATCACTGCTGTTGAATATTAATATTCTAAGATATATTTATATCAGTCGAGTTGATTATTACATGTTCTTGCAATATCTCTTTATATATTTGGGGAAAAATACCTGTGCGTCATGTAAAGTGGTGTAAATGTTATTGAAAATAACATAAAATTTTAGCATTCGTCTTCTCAATACTGTAAACAGGGAATTTTTTGCGACCGTTTTATTATTGCGAGTTTTGCGAACGAGACCCAATCGCAAAAATTAAAAACGCAAAAATAAGTATAAATAATATATACATACTTTATTCATTGGGTTACAGGCCGGCAAAGCCACATTTCGAAAATGGATAGCCCAAATTGATGTGGCTCTCGCGGCAATGGCTATGGTTGCGTGATTGTATAATGTGGCTCTCGCGGCTATGCTGTCAAAACATGCTTTGTGATTCTAACAGGTTACCGTATATAACAAAACAAGTCTTGTTTTCTCATTTTTTATTCAACAAGGATAACATATTCATCAAAACTTTACATTGATGAATATGAATAGCATATGAATATCATAATGGATTTAATGTCATTACTGCAGATGAAGGAGGTCGCCCACGTGGTCAGCATATTCCATCTCACTCAGGTGTTGGTTCAGGAGCTGGATCTTGAGGGACGCAATACGTGCATCGATTGCCTTGTACTTTTTTCTTCGTGAAGGTTCTGACCACTGGTGAGAGAGTCAACACGTCATCAAATGTTGAAATCATCAACCAGAACCACAAGTTACTCAATAAGTTAAAAACACAAATGAATGCAGAATGGTCACACAATACATCACAAATGACAGTGTAAACAGACCAATTAGTGTCACTGTTACCTCACAGTAATCCTGCCTTCTTCCAACCTCGCTTGATTGCGTCAGTGTCTTTTGCAATTTCGTCCACACAGGAAACAAGCAATCTTGCGTGAATCGGTTTCATGACACTGTAACATTGTCACTTCTCTTATCTTTCAAATTTCAACAACCTTCTTTGAATACCAGTCATAACACAGCATCCCGACATGGGTACAATGTGTGAAGCCCATTTCTGGTGTACCCCGCCGTGATATTGCTGGAATATTGCTAAAAGCGGCGTAAAACCATACTCACTCACTCACTCACTCACTCATAACACGGCAACTCGCAAAAATATCTCGTCGCAGTATTGTCTTTGGTGTGGTATTCGCAATATTTTAACGGCGCAGAAATAAAGCTGTTTACAGTATTTTATCATAACGAATTCATTGACAAAACTCATACCTGGTAACACGAGACAGAGAGACACGCCCGAAAAGAGGGTTTGTATAACAACAATATTAACTATGTCAATATCTGATGTGATCACCATTTGATACAGGCGAGGCAGGCGAGGCAGGCGAGGCGCATTTAAGACATCAAATGATTAAAAACAGCCTGGGGGTTGCTCTTCCAGATGCCAACCAAAGAAGGTTTCCTAAGATATGATATCGTGTTTCGATGGTGGCTATACAATCAGTGTGTGCTGTTCACATTAAAAAATCATACGTGTGAGTATTATGCTCCCAACAAACATCCTAATTGTGAGCGGTGCATGAACATGCACGTGCAAATAGCGAATAACGACCTTAAAGTCTAAGAGATGTTTTCATGAATATATATTGAAAGATGCATTATTTAATTTCAGAATAAATACATTTTTATGGAACTTTATTAGAAGCACAGTTACTTTCTTTCCGTCAGTACGAAAGCACTATTTGGACATGCGCAAAATAAGTATGTCACTTTTCATGAAGTGGGCATTAACTTATATCTAACCGGAGTAAACAAATGTATAAAAATATGCTTGTTTAAAAATAAATATTTCACTCATCACTCATCACACCTACGTATATACATGTAGGCATACAAAAACGTCGGTTTGCTTAAATACCAAGTTCAAGGCCCCTGATCAGGAAACGTATGAACACTGTCGTCATAAAGGAGCGATGTTCACATCCAGTGATATCCTGAACGGGGGGACAGAACGTTAAAACACAACACCATAGACATCGCACATGACTGCCAGTGGACGTACCAAGGCAAATGCAAAAGTGGGAGATGGTTGGGCACTTGCGAACAATATATCACAACTTAGTGGAGTTATATCTAAAACCAGGCCATCGACATGTTAAATACCGGATATCAAGATCGACATATTGCCATACGGTTTAATGTTTGCCCGTCGAACATCAATAGTTACTGACCTACCACGGCCAGGCGTCCAACGTGCGACAACGTTGTGTCATGTTCGAAAAATCTGTCTGTTGTTGTCAGGTAATAGGTTCCAGGATGATTTTATCTGGGGCCTTTGAATTTCAATATCTGCAGGCATTAGATCTCATGTGAGAGACTCCCGTAGTGGAGGTGACCCTGTCAGCGTTACACACACGACGTCAGTGACACCATGTTTCACGATATGCTCCACGATTAAATCTCCGGACAGAACGTTGTGTACAACATATGCTATAAGTTTGAATTAACTGAACTTGGTCTGAACCGTATACTGCCACAAAATTGCAAAAGTTGAAATAGTAACGTTAAAATACAAAGCAATCGCACAGCAAACAATGTCACATATCTAAGTTGAAGAGGGTGAATTCAAATACCGTAGTGCAAATACAACGAAGATGCTTATGATATAGTCCGAATACGATGACAGTGGTATTTCAGTGTTGCAGGCTGTGGGGTAGCCTAGTGGTGAAAGTCGTCACGCCGAAGACCCGGGTTCGAATCCCCACATGGTTACAATGCGTGCCTACCTCATCAATGTCTAGGTTTCACAAAGTGATGTGTTACATGCGGTGTGTCTCAGCACACCCAGTCCTCTAAGTCTCCTCGGCCAACAATCTTTGGAAGTCATATTGGATCTGTATGAACTCGATTCGCTCGTTCACATGACTATTAAAATGGGCATCTGACCCGTGAAGATCAGGGTTAGAATAGGTCTTCAGCAACCCATGCTTGACGTAAAATGCGACTATGCTTGTAAATGTCGACTAGCGGGATCGGGTGTCAGGCTCGCTGACTTGGGTGAAGCATGTCATTGTATCACAATTGCGTGGATAGAAGCACATTATGTCAATCACTGGATTGTCTGTTCCAGACTCGATTATCTACAGACCGCCGTCATATAAATGGAATATTGCTAAGTGCGGCGTTAAGAAACCAACAAACAAATGTACATCTGGTGACAGTTATGGGCCCTTATTATGATAGTTGCACGTCATGTTCTATGAGGAGAATTGGTCGGTATACGATTGGCAGTGAAAACTGCTCTCTTGTTTTCCGAAACATTATAAAGGAACACAGTGGACACGAATGATTTGAATTGACTAACAAAAGGGAGATAACCCATATACATGATACAATAGTAAATGTGCGTTTTGGGTCCAAATCAATGGGTTCAAACAATGCTGAGAGAAGACCAAACCTATGATCAGGAGAGGTAGAGCTTTGGTCTAGCATTAAACGACTTTTGACTCCATGCAGAGAGCAGACCAGGGAAAAGAGAGGGAGAGTGATGATCTGACATTAAACAAGGGTTTACAATATGCAGAGAGCACACCAAATCTTAGACCATAGAAAAGAGAGCGAGAGAGTTGATCTAACATTAACGAGGGTTCATTCAATGCAGAGAGCAGATTAAAACTAAGACCTGGAGAAGGGAACTGTTCTTACATTAAATGAGGGTTCAGTCAATGCAGAGAGCAGATCAAAACTAAGACCTGGAGAAGGGAGCTGTTCAATTCTTTATTTCAGTATAAAGGCCATAGGCCCACGTACAAATACTCATTGAAAAATACAGTATGAGGCAGATGACAGAGGGTATTAAGTGACAGTATTTCGGATTGCAAGTGCTTCCAGTATATACTTAACACAATTAGTTACAATACTAGTGCGGTTACAAGATAATAGAGTATTATATTTAAATAAGGTAGGATTGGAAGAGTAATAAATAGGTAAATACTTATTTCTTAAATATCTGTAACATGGGCAGACAAGCATAAAATGAAACTCATCTTCAATTTCCTGTAAATTACAATATCTGCACTGCCTATTACAGTACTCTATACCGCATCTTCTACCTAAATTTACCATCAATGGCAACTCGCCAATTCTTAACAAACAAAACATACGTCTATAATGACGGCTTGTGATTTCACAGAGATACTTTTCAACTGTTAGCAATGACTTATATTCCTTATACATTGATAATTTACGTATTTCACAAACTTTACAATACCAGTCCTGTTGGTTACAGTCTTTTAACCTTTGAATAAATGCATTAATAAAGAGGTTCTCATAACCAACTTCCTGCGAAATCCACACGTGGCCAAATCCATAACTGAATAATAGTCTTTTGACACAAGTTACCCATGTAGTGCGATTAACTTCATCTAAAGATTTCAGCATTAAATAACATTGCTTAGGGTATCTATAACTGGGTAAAGATAACAATTTCAACCAATATTTAATACATCTCTTGTGATAATCAATAAATAAGCCATATCTACCACATTCGCCAAGGGCAGCAACATTTGTAACATGACTTCCAATTCCAATAGTAAATTTACAGATTTTAATCTGAAATTTTTCAATAGCTGCAATTTTTGAATAGCCCCATATTTCTGAAGTGTATAATAATACAGGCTTAATTTGAATGTCAAATATTTTAAAAAGTATATGTACGGGTATGTTCTTCAAACAATGCTGTAATTTCTTAAAGACGAACAGAGCCTTATTTGCCTTCTGAACAAGAGAGTTGATACCAGTCGTCCAACACAGCCGATTTGAAAATAACAAACCTAGATAATTATAATAGGTAGATACTTTAACATTAACATCTCCAAACCTCCATTTCTCAGTACTCCTAAGTTTTCCACCATTTCTGAAAACTAAAATTTCAGTCTTACTATGGTTAACTTCTAAACCCCATTTAGTACAGAAAGATTTAAGGATATTAAGTTTTCGTTGGAGACCAACTACAGTATCATCAATTATGCACAAATCATCGGCATATAATAACAACAAAATGTCTAGAGATTCTTGACTCACAAATATTCCCCTCTCGCCGGAGGAGTGCAACATTGATTCTAATTCAACAATAAGCAAAGAGAACAATATAGGGCTAAGGGTGCAGCCTTGGCGTACACCACTTAGCGTTTCAAAGTAGCAAGTTGCTGTCCTATTTGATAACTTTACAGCCGATTTCACTTTTAAATACATATCTTTAATGACATAAAATAACTTTCCATGTATACCCTTATTTAACATGACATACCACAACAATTTTCTATTTACACAATCAAAGGCTTTTCTAAAATCAACAAATAAACAGTAAAATCTGCCATTAGCTTTAGATAAGTATTTCTGTATTAGACTTTGCAACACAAATATATTATCAATGGTGCTGTATCCAGCCCTAAAACCTGCCCGAGACTCTGGTATCTTATCGTAAATGTCACAAAACATAGTAAGCCGTTTATTAAGAATAAAAGTAAATATTTTACCCAATACATCACTAAGTGTAACACCCCTATAATTGTTAACATCAAATTTGCTGCCTTTCTTATGAAGGGGAGTAAGTAAACCTCGAGCCCAATCCTCAGGAAAATTACCACTATGCAAAATAGCGTTATATAATATAACTAGAAAAGGAAGAAGATTACCCTTGCAACACTTTATCATTTCTGGTAGAACTCCATCGGGACCAGCCGCCTTACCATCTTTCAAATGATTAATAGCATGTAAAATTTCTGGTTCAGTGATTTCACAATTCAAAATATCATTTAATTCTTCATCATTACAGACAAAACAGTTAGATTCCTCGTGTTCATAAACAAAACTCTCAGCGGAAGCAAGATTATCATGATCAACATCATAATCAGTTATATTCAAAATATTTTTAAAGTAGGAGACCCATTCTGATTGAGCTATAAACTGAGTTGCATTACTGTTTTTTGATACAAGTCCCTTCACTTGGTTCCAGAAGATCTTAGGACTACAAGTATGAGACATTAAATCCTCAAGTAATCGCTCTTCAAAAATCAATCTCTTTTGTCTACACATATTTCGATACGCATTTCTTAACTGTCTAAACTGTTGTAAATAGTTCAGATCACCAGTTATTCTAAACATATTAAGAAAACGATATTTCTCATGTTTCAACTCTTTACATTCGCTATCATGCCATCTTGCTCCTGAAAATGTACATATGTTTGAGCTTGTAATTACCTTCATATCACTGACAGAAGCACAAGTAATGATCAATGATGTCAATTTTGTTACTGCACAATTAACACCGCTAGAAATTTCACCCATGAAATCATCAAAGCTATATGATGATAGCGAGTCCCGAAGTAACTCAGAAAACGCTTCAGCCTTACCAGCACACCATCGGTATCTACAAATAGATTCTGGATTATCAGCATTCATGTTACTGATAACATTCTCTGTATCTGTAACAGCAAACTTAAACACAATGGGAAAATGATCTGACTCACATCTTGTGGCTACACTGAAATCATAATTAGTACTAAATAATTCAGATGAACATAAGCAATAATCAACCATGCTGGCACCACCACCAGCAAAGCATGTAAAATCCCCGCGGGGATCTGATTTTGTTCTCCCATTCATCATATGTATATCAAGAGAACAGCATAAATCTACTGTTCTTACATTAAATGAGTGTTCAGTCAATGCAGAGAGCAGATCAAAACTAAGACCTGGAGAAGGGAGCTGTTCTTACATTAAATAAGGGTTCAGTCAATGCAGAGAGCAGATCAAAACTAAGACCTGGAGAAGGGAGCTGTTCTTACATTAAATAAGGGTTCAGTCAATGCAGAGAGCAGATCAAATAAGGGTTCAGTCAATGCAGAGAGCAGATCAAAACTAAGACCTGGAGAAGGGAGCTCTTCTTACATTAAATAAGGGTTCAGTCAATGCAGAGAGCAGATCAAAACTAAAACCTGGAGAAGGGAACTGTTCTTACATTAAATGAGGGTTCAGTCAATGCAGAGAGCAAATGAAAACTAAGACCTGGAGAAGGGAGCTGTTCTTACATAAAATGAGGGTTCAATCAATGCAGAGAGCAGATCAAAACTAGGACCTGGAGAAGGGAGCTGTTCTTACATTAAATGAGGGTTCAGTCAATGCAGAGAGCAGATCAAAACTAAGACCTGGAGAAGGGAGCTGTTCTTACATTAAATAAGGGTTCAGTCAATGCAGAGAGCAGATCAAAACTAAGACCTGGAGAAGGGAGCTGTTCTTACATTAAATGAAGGTTCAGTCAATGCAGAGAGCAGATCAAAACTAAGACCTGGAGAAGGGAGCTGTTCTTACATTAAATGAGGGTTCAGTCAATGCAGAGAGCAGATCAAAACTAAGACCTGGAGAAGGGCGTTGTTCTTAAATTAAATGAGGGTTCAGTCAATGCAGAGAGCAGATCAAAACTAAGACCTGGAGAAGGGAACTGTTCTTACATTAAATGAGGGTTCAGTCAATGCAGAGAGCAGATCAAAACTAAAACCTGGAGAAGGGAGCTGTTCTTACATTAAATGAGGGTTCAGTCAATGCAGAGAGCAGATCAAAACAAAGACCTGGAGAAGGGAGCTGTTCTTACATTAAATGAGGGTTCAGTCAATGCAGAGAGCAGACCAAACCTTAGACCAGAAGAGCGAGAGAGGTGTTCTTACATTAAATGAGGGTTCAGTCAATGCAGAGAGCAGATCAAAACTAAGACCTGGAGAAGGGAGCTGTTCTTACATTAAATGAGTGTTCAGTAAATGCAGAGAGCAGATCAAAACTAAGACCTGGAGAAGGGAGCTGTTCTTACATTAAATGAGGGTTCAATCAATGCAGAGAGCAGATCAAAACTAAGACCTGGAGAAGGGAGCTGTTCTTACATTAAATGAGGGTTCAGTCAATGCAGAGAGCAGATCAAAACAAAGACCAGAAGAGCGAGAGAGGTGTTCTTACATTAAATGAGGGTTCAGTCAATGCAGAGAGCAGATCAAAACTAAAACCTGGAGAAGGGAGCTGTTCTTACATTAAATGAGGGTTCAGTCAATGCAGAGAGCAGATCAAAACTAAGACCTGGAGAAGGGAGCTGTTCTTACATTAAATGAGGGTTCAGTCAATGCAAAGAGCAGATCAAACCTTAGACCAGAAGAGCGAGAGAGGTGTTCTTACATTAAATGAGGGTTCAGTCAATGCAGAGAGCAGATCAAAACTAAAACCTGGAGAAGGGAGCTGTTCTTACATTAAATGAGGGTTCAGTCAATGCAGAGAGCAGATCAAAACTAAGACCTGGAGAAGGGAGCTGTTCTTACATTAAATGAGGGTTCAGTCAATGCAGAGAGCAGATCAAAACTAAGACCTGGAGAAGGGAGCTGTTCTTACATTAAATGAGGGTTCAGTCAATGCAGAGAGCAGATCAAAACTAAGACCTGGAGAAGGGAACTGTTCTTACATTAAATGAGGGTTCAATCAATGCAGAGAGCAGATCAAAACTAAGACCTGGAGAAGGGAGCTGTTCTTACATTAAATGAGGGTTCAGTCAATGCAGAGAGCAGGTCAAAACTAAGACCTGGAGAAGGGAGCTGTTCTTACATTAAATAAGGGTTCAGTCAATGCAGAGAGCAGATCAAAACTAAGACCTGGAGAAGGGAGCTGTTCTTACATTAAATGAGGGTTCAGTCAATGCAGAGAGCAGATCAAAACTAAAACCTGGAGAAGGGAGCTGTTCTTACATTAAATGAGGGTTCAGTCAATGCAGAGAGCAGATCAAAACTAAGACCTGGAGAAGGGAGCTGTTCTTACATTAAATGAGGGTTCAATCAATGCAGAGAGCAGATCAAAACTAAGACCTGGAGAAGGGAGCTCTTCTTACATTAAATGAGTGTTCAGTCAATGCAGAGAGCAGATCAAAACTAAGACCTTGAGAAGGGAGCTGTTCTTACATTAAATGAGGGTTCAGTCAATGCAGAGAGCAGACCAAACCTTAGACCAGAAGAGCGAGAGAGGTGTTCTTACATTAAATGAGGGTTCAGTCAATGCAGAGAGCAGATCAAAACTAAAACCTGGAGAAGGGAGCTCTTCTTACATTAAATGAGGGTTCAGTCAATGCAGAGAGCAGATCAAAACTAAGACCTGGAGAAGGGAGCTGTTCTTACATTAAATAAGGGTTCAGTCAATGCAGAGAGCAGATCAAAACTAAGACCTGGAGAAGGGAGCTGTTCTTACATTAAATGAGGGTTCAGTCAATGCAGAGAGCAGATCAAAACTAAGACCTGGAGAAGGGAGCTGTTCTTACATTAAATGAGTGTTCAGTAAATGCAGAGAGCAGATCAAAACTAAGACCTGGAGAAGGGAGCTGTTCTTACATTAAATGAGGGTTCAATCAATGCAGAGAGCAGATCAAAACTAAGACCTGGAGAAGGGAGCTGTTCTTACATTAAATGAGGGTTCAGTCAATGCAGAGAGCAGATCAAAACTAAGACCAGAAGAGCGAGAGAGGTGTTCTTACATTAAATGAGGGTTCAGTCAATGCAGAGAGCAGACCAAACCTTAGACCAGAAGAGCGAGAGAGGTGTTCTTACATTAAATGAGGGTTCAGTCAATGCAGAGAGCAGATCAAAACTAAGACCTGGAGAAGGGAGCTGTTCTTACATTAAATGAGTGTTCAGTAAATGCAGAGAGCAGATCAAAACTAAGACCTGGAGAAGGGAGCTGTTCTTACATTAAATGAGGGTTCAATCAATGCAGAGAGCAGATCAAAACTAAGACCTGGAGAAGGGAGCTGTTCTTACATTAAATGAGGGTTCAGTCAATGCAGAGAGCAGATCAAAACTAAGTCCAGAAGAGCGAGAGAGGTGTTCTTACATTAAATGAGGGTTCAGTCAATGCAGAGAGCAGATCAAAACTAAAACCTGGAGAAGGGAGCTGTTCTTACATTAAATGAGGGTTCAGTCAATGCAGAGAGCAGATCAAAACTAAGACCTGGAGAAGGGAGCTGTTCTTACATTAAATAAGGGTTCAGTCAATGCAAAGAGCAGATCAAACCTTAGACCAGAAGAGCGAGAGAGGTGTTCTTACATTAAATGAGGGTTCAGTCAATGCAGAGAGCAGATCAAAACTAAAACCTGGAGAAGGGAGCTGTTCTTACATTAAATGAGGGTTCAGTCAATGCAGAGAGCAGATCAAAACTAAGACCTGGAGAAGGGAGCTGTTCTTACATTAAATGAGGGTTCAGTCAATGCAGAGAGCAGATCAAAACTAAGACCTGGAGAAGGGAGCTGTTCTTACATTAAATGAGGGTTCAGTCAATGCAGAGAGCAGATCAAAACTAAGACCTGGAGAAGGGAACTGTTCTTACATTAAATGAGGGTTCAATCAATGCAGAGAGCAGATCAAAACTAAGACCTGGAGAAGGGAGCTGTTCTTACATTAAATGAGGGTTCAGTCAATGCAGAGAGCAGGTCAAAACTAAGACCTGGAGAAGGGAGCTGTTCTTACATTAAATAAGGGTTCAGTCAATGCAGAGAGCAGATCAAAACTAAGACCTGGAGAAGGGAGCTGTTCTTACATTAAATGAGGGTTCAGTCAATGCAGAGAGCAGATGAAAACTAAAACCTGGAGAAGGGAGCTGTTCTTACATTAAATGAGGGTTCAGTCAATGCAGAGAGCAGATCAAAACTAAGACCTGGAGAAGGGAGCTGTTCTTACATTAAATGAGGGTTCAATCAATGCAGAGAGCAGATCAAAACTAAGACCTGGAGAAGGGAGCTCTTCTTACATTAAATGAGTGTTCAGTCAATGCAGAGAGCAGATCAAAACTAAGACCTTGAGAAGGGAGCTGTTCTTACATTAAATGAGGGTTCAGTCAATGCAGAGAGCAGACCAAACCTTAGACCAGAAGAGCGAGAGAGCTGTTCTTACATTAAATGAGGGTTCAGTCAATGCAGAGAGCAGATCAAAACTAAAACCTGGAGAAGGGAGCTCTTCTTACATTAAATGAGGGTTCAGTCAATGCAGAGAGCAGATCAAAACTAAGACCTGGAGAAGGGAGCTGTTCTTACATTAAATAAGGGTTCAGTCAATGCAGAGAGCAGATCAAAACTAAGACCTGGAGAAGGGAGCTGTTCTTACATTAAATGAGGGTTCAGTCAATGCAGAGAGCAGATCAAAACTAAGACCTGGAGAAGGGAACTGTTCTTACATTAAATGTGGGTTCAATCAATGCAGAGAGCAGATCAAAACTAAGACCTGGAGAAGGGAGCTGTTCTTACATTAAATAAGGGTTCAGTCAATGCAGAGAGCAGATCAAAACTAAGACCTGGAGAAGGGAGCTGTTCTTACATTAAATGAGGGTTCAGTCAATGCAGAGAGCAGATGAAAACTAAAACCTGGAGAAGGGAGCTGTTCTTACATTAAATGAGGGTTCAGTCAATGCAGAGAGCAGATCAAAACTAAGACCTGGAGAAGGGAGCTGTTCTTACATTAAATGAGGGTTCAATCAATGCAGAGAGCAGATCAAAACTAAGACCTGGAGAAGGGAGCTCTTCTTACATTAAATGAGTGTTCAGTCAATGCAGAGAGCAGATCAAAACTAAGACCTTGAGAAGGGAGCTGTTCTTACATTAAATGAGGGTTCAGTAAATGCAGAGAGCAGACCAAACCTTAGACCAGAAGAGCGAGAGAGCTGTTCTTACATTAAATGAGGGTTCAGTCAATGCAGAGAGCAGATCAAAACTAAAACCTGGAGAAGGGAGCTCTTCTTACATTAAATGAGGGTTCAGTCAATGCAGAGAGCAGATCAAAACTAAGACCTGGAGAAGGGAGCTGTTCTTACATTAAATGAGGGTTCAGTCAATGCAGAGAGCAGATCAAACCTTAGACCAGAAGAGCGAGAGAGCTGTTCTTACATTAAATGAGGGTTCAGTCAATGCAGAGAGCAGATCAAAACTAAAACCTGGAGAAGGGAGCTGTTCTTACATTAAATGAGGGTTCAGTCAATGCAGAGAGCAGATCAAAACTAAGACCTGGAGAAGGGAGCTGTTCTTACATTAAATGAGGGTTCAGTCAATGCAGAGAGCAGATCACAACTAAGACCTGGAGAAGGGAGCTGTTCTTACATTAAATGAGTGTTCAGTCAATGCAGAGAGCAGATCAAAACTAAGACCTGGAGAAGGGAACTGTTCTTACATTAAATGAGGGTTCAGTCAATGCAGAGGGCAGATCAAAACTAAGACCTGGAAAAGTTGGGCTGTTCTTACATTAAATGAGGGTTCAGTCAATGCAGGGAGCAGATCAAACCTTAGACCAGAAGAGAGAGAGAGAGCTGTTCTTACATTAAATGAGTGTTCAGTAAATGCAGAGAGCAGATCAAAACTAAGACCTGGAGAAGGGAGCTGTTCTTACATTAAATGAGGGTTCAGTCAATGCAGAGAGCAGATCAAAACTAAAACCTGGAGAAGGGAGCTGTTCTTACATTAAATGAGGGTTCAGTCAATGCAGAGAGCAGATCAAAACTAAGACCTGGAGAAGGGAGCTGTTCTTACATGAAATGAGGGTTCAGTCAATGCAGAGAGCAGATCAAACCTTAGACCAGAAGAGCGAGAGAGCTGTTCTTACATGAAATGAGGGTTCAGTCAATGCAGAGAGCAGATCAAAACTAAGACCTGGAGAAGGGAGCTGTTCTTACATTAAATGAGGGTTCAGTCAATGCAGAGAGCAGATGAAAACTAAAACCTGGAGAAGGGAGCTGTTCTTACATTAAATGAGGGTTCAGTCAATGCAGAGAGCAGATCAAAACTAAGACCTGGAGAAGGGAGCTGTTCTTACATTAAATAAGGGTTCAGTCAATGCAGAGAGTAGATCAAAACTAAGACCCGGAGAAGGGAACTGTTCTTACATTAAATTAGTGTTCAGTCAATGCAGAGAGCAGATCAAAACTAAGACCTGGAGAAGGGAGCTGTTCTTACATTAAATGAGGGTTCAGTCAATGCAGGGAGCAGATCAAACCTTAGACCAGAAGAGAGAGAGAGAGCTGTTCTTACATTAAATGAGTGTTCAGTAAATGCAGAGAGCAGATCAAAACTAAGACCTGGAGAAGGGCGTTGTTCTTAAATTAAATGAGGGTTCAGTCAATGCAGAGAGCAGATCAAAACTAACACCTGGAGAAGGGAGCTGTTCTTACATTAAATGAGTGTTCAGTCAATGCAGAGAGCAGATCAAAACTAAGACCTGGAGAAGGGAACTGTTCTTACATTAAATGAGGGTTCAGTCAATGCAGAGAGCAGACCAAACCTTAGACCAGAAGAGCGAGAGAGGTGTTCTTACATTAAATGAGGGTTCAGTCAATGCAGAGAGCAGATCAAAACTAAGACCTGGAGAAGGGAGCTGTTCTTACATTAAATGAGGGTTCAGTCAATGCAGAGAGCAGATCAAAACTAAGACCTGGAGAAGGGAACTGTTCTTACATTAAATGAGGGTTCAGTCAATGCAGAGAGCAGATCAAAACTAAGACCTGGAGAAGGGAGCTGTTCTTACATTAAATAAGGGTTCAGTCAATGCAGAGAGCAGATCAAAACTAAGACCTGGAGAAGGGAGCTGTTCTTACATTAAATGAGGGTTCAGTCAATGCAGAGAGCAGATCAAAACTAAAACCTGGAGAAGGGAGCTGTTCTTACATTAAATAAGGGTTCAGTCAATGCAGAGAGTAGATCAAAACTAAGACCCGGAGAAGGGAACTGTTCTTACATTAAATGAGTGTTCAGTCAATGCAGAGAGCAGATCAAAACTAAGACCTGGAGAAGGGAGCTGTTCTTACATTAAATGAGGGTTCAGTCAATGCAGGGAGCAGATCAAACCTTAGACCAGAAGAGAGAGAGAGAGCTGTTCTTACATTAAATGAGTGTTCAGTAAATGCAGAGAGCAGATCAAAACTAAGACCTGGAGAAGGGCGTTGTTCTTAAATTAAATGAGGGTTCAGTCAATGCAGAGAGCAGATCAAAACTAAGACCTGGAGAAGGGAGCTGTTCTTACATTAAATGAGTGTTCAGTCAATGCAGAGAGCAGATCAAAACTAAGACCTGGAGAAGGGAGCTGTTCTTACATTAAATGAGGGTTCAGTCAATGCAGAGAGCAGACCAAACCTTAGACCAGAAGAGCGAGAGAGGTGTTCTTACATTAAAAGAGGGTTCAGTCAATGCAGAGAGCAGATCAAAACTAAGACCTGGAGAAGGGAGCTGTTCTTACATTAAATGAGGGTTCAGTCAATGCAGAGAGCAGATCAAAACTAAGACCTGGAGAAGGGAACTGTTCTTACATTAAATGAGGGTTCAGGCAATGCAGAGAGCAGACCAAACCTTAGACCAGAAGAGCGAGAGAGGTGTTCTTACATTAAATGAGGGTTCAGTCAATGCAGAGAGCAGATCAAAACTAAGACCTGGAGAAGGGAGGTGTTCTTACATTAAATGAGGGTTCAGTCAATGCAGAGAGCAGATCAAAACTAAGACCTGGAGAAGGGAACTGTTCTTACATTAAATGAGGGTTCAGTCAATGCAGAGAGCAGATCAAAACTAAGACCTGGAGAAGGGAGCTGTTCTTACATTAAATAAGGGTTCAGTCAATGCAGAGAGCAGATCAAAACTAAAACCTGGAGAAGGGAGCTGTTCTTACATTAAATGAGGGTTCAGTCAATGCAGAGGGCAGATCAAAACTAAAACCTGGAGAAGGGAGCTGTTCTTACATTAAATAAGGGTTCAGTCAATGCAGAGAGTAGATCAAAACTAAGACCCGGAGAAGGGAACTGTTCTTACATTAAATGAGTGTTCAGTCAATGCAGAGAGCAGATCAAAACTAAGACCTGGAGAAGGGAGCTGTTCTTACATTAAATGAGGGTTCAGTCAATGCAGGGAGCAGATCAAACCTTAGACCAGAAGAGAGAGAGAGAGCTGTTCTTACATTAAATGAGTGTTCAGTAAATGCAGAGAGCAGATCAAAACTAAGACCTGGAGAAGGGCGTTGTTCTTAAATTAAATGAGGGTTCAGTCAATGCAGAGAGCAGATCAAAACTAACACCTGGAGAAGGGAGCTGTTCTTACATTAAATGAGTGTTCAGTCAATGCAGAGAGCAGATCAAAACTAAGACCTGGAGAAGGGAGCTGTTCTTACATTAAATGAGGGTTCAGTCAATGCAGAGAGCAGACCAAACCTTAGACCAGAAGAGCGAGAGAGGTGTTCTTACATTAAAAGAGGGTTCAGTCAATGCAGAGAGCAGATCAAAACTAAGACCTGGAGAAGGGAGCTGTTCTTACATTAAATGAGGGTTCAGTCAATGCAGAGAGCAGATCAAAACTAAGACCTGGAGAAGGGAACTGTTCTTACATTAAATGAGGGTTCAGTCAATGCAGAGAGCAGATCAAAACTAAGACCTGGAGAAGGGAGCTGTTCTTACATTAAATAAGGGTTCAGTCAATGCAGAGAGCAGATCAAAACTAAGACCTGGAGAAGGGAGCTGTTCTTACATTAAATGAGGGTTCAGTCAATGCAGAGAGCAGATCAAAACTAAAACCTGGAGAAGGGAGCTGTTCTTACATTAAATGAGGGTTCAGTCAATGCAGAGAGCAGATCAAAACTAAGACCTGGAGAAGGGAGCTGTTCTTACATTAAATGAGGGTTCAATCAATGCAGAGAGCAGATCAAAACTAAGACCTGGAGAAGGGAGCTGTTCTTACATTAAATGAGGGTTCAGTCAATGCAGAGAGCAGATCAAAACTAAGACCTGGAGAAGGGAGCTCTTCTTACATTAAATGAGGGTTCAGTCAATGCAGAGAGCAGATCAAAACTAAGACCTGGAGAAGGGAGCTGTTCTTACATTAAATGAGGGTTCAGTCAATGCAGAGAGCAGACCAAACCTTAGACCAGAAGAGCGAGAGAGGTGTTCTTACATTAAATGAGGGTTCAGTCAATGCAGAGAGCAGATCAAAACTAAAACCTTGAGAAGGGGGCTGTTCTTACATTAAATGAGGGTTCAGTCAATGCAGAGAGCAGATCAAAACTAAGACCTGGAGAAGGGAGCTGTTCTTACATTAAATAAGGGTTCAGTCAATGCAAAGAGCAGATCAAACCTTAGACCAGAAGAGCGAGAGAGGTGTTCTTACATTAAATAAGGGTTCAGTCAATGCAGAGAGCAGATCAAAACTAAGACCTGGAGAAGGGAGCTGTTCTTACATTAAATGAGGGTTCAGTCAATGCAGAGAGCAGATCAAAACTAAGACCTGGAGATGGGAACTGTTCTTACATTAAATGAGGGTTCAGTCAATGCAGAGAGCAGATCAAAACTAAGACCTGGAGAAGGGAGCTGTTCTTACATTAAATGAGGGTTCAGTCAATGCAGAGAGCAGATCAAAACTAAGACCCGGAGAAGGGAACTGTTCTTACATTAAATGAGGGTTCAGTCAATGCAGAGAGCAGATCAAAACTCAGACCTGGGGAAGGGAGCTGTTCTTACATTAAATGAGGGTCCAGTCAATGCAGAGAGCAGGTTAAAACTAAGACCTGGAGAAGAGAGGTGTTCTTACATTAAATAAGGGTTCAGTCAATGCAGAGAGCAGATCAAAACTAAGACCTGGAGAAGGGAGCTGTTCTTACATTAAATGAGGGTTCAGTCAATGCAGAGAGCAGATCAAAACTAAAACCTGGAGAAGGGAGCTGTTCTTACATTAAATGAGTGTTCAATCAATGCAGAGAGCAGATCAAAACTAAGACCTGGAGAAGGGAGCTCTTCTTACATTAAATGAGTGTTCAGTCAATGCAGAGAGCAGATCAAAACTAAGACCTTGAGAAGGGAGCTGTTCTTACATTAAATGAGGGTTCAGTCAATGCAGGGAGCAGATCAAACCTTAGACCAGAAGAGCGAGAGAGCTGTTCTTACATTAAATGAGTGTTCAGTCCATCCAGGGAGCAGATCAAAACTAAGACCTGGAGAAGGGAGCTGTTCTTACATTAAATGAGGGTTCAGTCAATGCAGAGAGCAGATCAAACCTTAGACCAGAAGAGCGAGAAAGCTGTTCTTACATGAAATGAGGGTTCAGTCAATGCAGAGAGCAGATCAAAACTAAAACCTGGAGAAGGGAGCTGTTCTTACATTAAATGAGGGTTCAGTCAATGCAGAGAGCAGATCAAAACTAAGACCTGGAGAAGGGAGCTGTTCTTACATTAAATGAGGGTTCAGTCAATGCAGAGAGCAGATCAAACCTTAGACCAGAAGAGCGAGAGAGTTGTTCTTACATGAAATGAGGGTTCAGTCAATGCAGAGAGCAGATCAAAACTAAAACCTGGAGAAGGGAGCTGTTCTTACATTAAATGAGGGTTCAGTCAATGCAGAGAGCAGATCAAAACTAAGACCTGGAGAAGGGAGCTGTTCTTACATTAAATGAGGGTTCAGTCAATGCAGAGAGCAGATCAAAACTAAGACCTGGAGAAGGGAGCTGTTCTTACATTAAATGAGGGTTCAGTCAATGCAGAGAGCAGATCAAAACTAAGACCTGGAGAAGGGAACTGTTCTTACATTAAATGAGGGTTCAGTCAATGCAGGGAGCAGATCAAAACTAAGACCTGGAGAAGGGAGCTGTTCTTACATTAAATGAGGGTTCAGTCAATGCAGAGAGCAGGTCAAAACTAAGACCTGGAGAAGGGAGCTGTTCTTACATTAAATAAGGGTTCAGTCAATGCAGAGAGCAGATCAAAACTAAGACCTGGAGAAGGGAACTGTTCTTACATTAAATGAGGGTTCAGTCAATGCAGAGAGCAGATGAAAACTAAAACCTGGAGAAGGGAGCTGTTCTTACATTAAATGAGGGTTCAGTCAATGCAGAGAGCAGATCAAAACTAAGACCTGGAGAAGGGAGCTGTTCTTACATTAAATGAGGGTTCAATCAATGCAGAGAGCAGATCAAAACTAAGACCTGGAGAAGGGAGCTCTTCTTACATTAAATGAGTGTTCAGTCAATGCAGAGAGCAGATCAAAACTAAGACCTGGAGAAGGGAGCTGTTCTTACATTAAATGAGGGTTCAGTCAATGCAGGGAGCAGATCAAACCTTAGACCAGAAGAGAGAGAGAGAGCTGTTCTTACATTAAATGAGGGTTCAGTCAATGCAGAGAGCAGATCAAAACTAAGACCTCGAGAAGGGAGCTGTTCTTACATTAAATGAGGGTTCAGTCAATGCAGGGAGCAGATCAAACCTTAGACCAGAAGAGCGAGAGAGCTGTTCTTACATTAAATGAGGGTTCAGTCAATGCAGGAGCAGATCAAAACTAAGACCTGGAGAAGGGAGCTGTTCTTACATGAAATGAGGGTTCAGTCAATGCAGAGAGCAGATCAAAACTAAGACCTGGAGAAGGGAGCTGTTCTTACATTAAATGAGGGTTCAGTCAATGCAGAGAGCAGATCAGACCTTAGACCAGAAGAGCGAGAGAGGTGTTCTTACATGAAATGAGGGTTCAGTCAATGCAGAGAGCAGATCAAAACTAAAACCTGGAGAAGGGAGCTGTTCTTACATTAAATGAGGGTTCAGTCAATGCAGAGAGCAGATCAAAACTAAGACCTGGAGAAGGGAGCTGTTCTTACGTTAAATGAGGGTTCAGTCAATGCAGAGAGCAGACCAAAACTAAGACCTGGAGAAGGGAGCTGTTCTTACATTAAATGAGGGTTCAGTCAATGCAGAGAGCAGATCAAAACTAAGACCTGGAGAAGGGAGCTGTTCTTACATTAAATGAGGGTTCAGTCAATGCAGAGAGCAGATCAAAACTAAGACCTGGAGAAGGGAGCTGTTCTAACATTAAATGAGTGTTCAGTCAATGCAGAGAGCAGATCAAACCTTAGACCAGAAGAGCGAGAGAGCTGTTCTTACATGAAATGAGGGTTCAGTCAATGCAGAGAGCAGATCAAAACTAAAACCTGGAGAAGGGAGCTGTTCTTACATTAAATGAGGGTTCAGTCAATGCAGAGAGCAGATCAAAACTAAGACCTGGAGAAGGGAGCTGTTCTTACATTAAATGAGGGTTCAGTCAATGCAGAGAGCAGATCAAAACTAAGACCTGGAGAAGGGAGCTGTTCTTACATTAAATAAGGGTTCAGTCAATGCAGAGAGCAGATCAAAACTAAGACCTGGAGAAGGGAGCTGTTCTTACATTAAATGAGGGTTCAGTCAATGCAGAGAGCAGATCAAAACTAAAACCTGGAGAAGGGAGCTGTTCTTACATTAAATGAGGGTTCAGTCAATGCAGAGAGCAGATCAAAACTAAGACCTGGAGAAGGGAGCTGTTCTTACATTAAATGAGGGTTCAATCAATGCAGAGAGCAGATCAAAACTAAGACCTGGAGAAGGGAGCTGTTCTTACATTAAATGAGGGTTCAGTCAATGCAGAGAGCAGATCAAAACTAAGACCTGGAGAAGGGAGCTCTTCTTACATTAAATGAGGGTTCAGTCAATGCAGAGAGCAGATCAAAACTAAGACCTGGAGAAGGGAGCTGTTCTTACATTAAATGAGGGTTCAGTCAATGCAGAGAGCAGACCAAACCTTAGACCAGAAGAGCGAGAGAGGTGTTCTTACATTAAATGAGGGTTCAGTCAATGCAGAGAGCAGATCAAAACTAAAACCTTGAGAAGGGGGCTGTTCTTACATTAAATGAGGGTTCAGTCAATGCAGAGAGCAGATCAAAACTAAGACCTGGAGAAGGGAGCTGTTCTTACATTAAATAAGGGTTCAGTCAATGCAAAGAGCAGATCAAACCTTAGACCAGAAGAGCGAGAGAGGTGTTCTTACATTAAATAAGGGTTCAGTCAATGCAGAGAGCAGATCAAAACTAAGACCTGGAGAAGGGAGCTGTTCTTACATTAAATGAGGGTTCAGTCAATGCAGAGAGCAGATCAAAACTAAGACCTGGAGATGGGAACTGTTCTTACATTAAATGAGGGTTCAGTCAATGCAGAGAGCAGATCAAAACTAAGACCTGGAGAAGGGAGCTGTTCTTACATTAAATGAGGGTTCAGTCAATGCAGAGAGCAGATCAAAACTAAGACCCGGAGAAGGGAACTGTTCTTACATTAAATGAGGGTTCAGTCAATGCAGAGAGCAGATCAAAACTAAGACCTGGAGAAGGGAGCTGTTCTTACATTAAATGAGGGTCCAGTCAATGCAGAGAGCAGGTTAAAACTAAGACCTGGAGAAGAGAGGTGTTCTTACATTAAATAAGGGTTCAGTCAATGCAGAGAGCAGATCAAAACTAAGACCTGGAGAAGGGAGCTGTTCTTACATTAAATGAGGGTTCAGTCAATGCAGAGAGCAGATCAAAACTAAAACCTGGAGAAGGGAGCTGTTCTTACATTAAATGAGGGTTCAGTCAATGCAGAGAGCAGATCAAAACTAAGACCTGGAGAAGGGAGCTGTTCTTACATTAAATGAGTGTTCAATCAATGCAGAGAGCAGATCAAAACTAAGACCTGGAGAAGGGAGCTCTTCTTACATTAAATGAGTGTTCAGTCAATGCAGAGAGCAGATCAAAACTAAGACCTGGAGAAGGGAGCTGTTCTTACATTAAATGAGGGTTCAGTCAATGCAGGGAGCAGATCAAACCTTAGACCAGAAGAGCGAGAGAGCTGTTCTTACATTAAATGAGGGTTCAGTCCATGCAGGGAGCAGATCAAAACTAAGACCTGGAGAAGGGAGCTGTTCTTACATTAAATGAGGGTTCAGTCAATGCAGAGAGCAGATCAAACCTTAGACCAGAAGAGCGAGAAAGCTGTTCTTACATGAAATGAGGGTTCAGTCAATGCAGAGAGCAGATCAAAACTAAAACCTGGAGAAGGGAGCTGTTCTTACATTAAATGAGGGTTCAGTCAATGCAGAGAGCAGATCAAAACTAAGACCTGGAGAAGGGAGCTGTTCTTACATTAAATGAGGGTTCAGTCAATGCAGAGAGCAGATCAAACCTTAGACCAGAAGAGCGAGAGAGTTGTTCTTACATGAAATGAGGGTTCAGTCAATGCAGAGAGCAGATCAAAACTAAAACCTGGAGAAGGGAGCTGTTCTTACATTAAATGAGGGTTCAGTCAATGCAGAGAGCAGATCAAAACTAAGACCTGGAGAAGGGAGCTGTTCTTACATTAAATGAGGGTTCAGTCAATGCAGAGAGCAGATCAAAACTAAGACCTGGAGAAGGGAGCTGTTCTTACATTAAATGAGGGTTCAGTCAATGCAGAGAGCAGATCAAAACTAAGACCTGGAGAAGGGAACTGTTCTTACATTAAATGAGGGTTCAGTCAATGCAGAGAGCAGATCAAAACTAAGACCTGGAGAAGGGAGCTGTTCTTACATTAAATGAGGGTTCAGTCAATGCAGAGAGCAGGTCAAAACTAAGACCTGGAGAAGGGAGCTGTTCTTACATTAAATAAGGGTTCAGTCAATGCAGAGAGCAGATCAAAACTAAGACCTGGAGAAGGGAACTGTTCTTACATTAAATGAGGGTTCAGTCAATGCAGAGAGCAGATGAAAACTAAAACCTGGAGAAGGGAGCTGTTCTTACATTAAATGAGGGTTCAGTCAATGCAGAGAGCAGATCAAAACTAAGACCTGGAGAAGGGAGCTGTTCTTACATTAAATGAGGGTTCAATCAATGCAGAGAGCAGATCAAAACTAAGACCTGGAGAAGGGAGCTCTTCTTACATTAAATGAGTGTTCAGTCAATGCAGAGAGCAGATCAAAACTAAGACCTGGAGAAGGGAGCTGTTCTTACATTAAATGAGGGTTCAGTCAATGCAGGGAGCAGATCAAACCTTAGACCAGAAGAGAGAGAGAGAGCTGTTCTTACATGAAATGAGGGTTCAGTCAATGCAGAGAGCAGATCAAAACTAAGACCTCGAGAAGGGAGCTGTTCTTACATTAAATGAGGGTTCAGTCAATGCAGGGAGCAGATCAAACCTTAGACCAGAAGAGCGAGAGAGCTGTTCTTACATTAAATGAGGGTTCAGTCAATGCAGGAGCAGATCAAAACTAAAACCTGGAGAAGGGAGCTGTTCTTACATTAAATGAGGGTTCAGTCAATGCAGAGAGCAGATCAAAACTAAGACCTGGAGAAGGGAGCTGTTCTTACATTAAATGAGGGTTCAGTCAATGCAGAGAGCAGATCAGACCTTAGACCAGAAGAGCGAGAGAGGTGTTCTTACATGAAATGAGGGTTCAGTCAATGCAGAGAGCAGATCAAAACTAAAACCTGGAGAAGGGAGCTGTTCTTACATGAAATGAGGGTTCAGTCAATGCAGAGAGCAGATCAAAACTAAGACCTGGAGAAGGGAGCTGTTCTTACGTTAAATGAGGGTTCAGTCAATGCAGAGAGCAGACCAAAACTAAGACCTGGAGAAGGGAGCTGTTCTTACATTAAATGAGGGTTCAGTCAATGCAGAGAGCAGATCAAAACTAAGACCTGGAGAAGGGAGCTGTTCTTACATTAAATGAGGGTTCAGTCAATGCAGAGAGCAGATCAAAACTAAGACCTGGAGAAGGGAGCTGTTCTAACATTAAATGAGTGTTCAGTCAATGCAGAGAGCAGATCAAACCTTAGACCAGAAGAGCGAGAGAGCTGTTCTTACATGAAATGAGGGTTCAGTCAATGCAGAGAGCAGATCAAAACTAAAACCTGGAGAAGGGAGCTGTTCTTACATTAAATGAGGGTTCAGTCAATGCAGAGAGCAGATCAAAACTAAGACCTGGAGAAGGGAGCTGTTCTTACATTAAATGAGGGTTCAGTCAATGCAGAGAGCAGATCAAAACTAAGACCTGGAGAAGGGAGCTGTTCTTACATTAAATGAGTGTTCAGTCAATGCAGAGAGCAGATCAAAACTAAGACCCGGAGAAGGGAACTGTTCTTACATTAAATGAGGGTTCAGTCAATGCAGAGGGCAGATCAAAACTAAGACCTGGAGAAGGGAGCTTTTCTTACATTAAATGAGGGTTCAGTCAATGCAGGGAGCAGATCAAACCTTAGACCAGAAGAGAGAGAGAGAGCTGTTCTT
Source organism: Haliotis rufescens (assembly GCF_023055435.1). NCBI lineage: Eukaryota > Metazoa > Mollusca > Gastropoda > Lepetellida > Haliotidae > Haliotis > Haliotis rufescens. Next base: position 6,784,670 of record NW_025963835.1, on the reverse strand, counting down.
ACATTAAATGAGTGTTCAGTAAATGCAGAGAGCAGATCAAAACTAAGACCTGGAGAAGGGAGCTGTTCTTACATTAAATGAGGGTTCAGTCAATGCAGGGAGCAGATCAAACCTTAGACCAGAAGAGCGAGAGAGCTGTTCTTACATTAAATGAGGGTTCAGTCAATGCAGGAGCAGATCAAAACTAAAACCTGGAGAAGGGAGCTGTTTTTACATTAAATGAGGGTTCAGTCAATGCAGAGAGCAGATCAAAACTAAGACCTGGAGAAGGGAGCTGTTCTTACATTAAATGAGGGTTCAGTCAATGCAGAGAGCAGATCAGACCTTAGACCAGAAGAGCGAGAGAGGTGTTCTTACATGAAATGAGGGTTCAGTCAATGCAGAGAGCAGATCAAAACTAAAACCCGGAGAAGGGAGCTGTTCTTACATTAAATGAGTGTTCAGTCAATGCAGAGAGCAGATCAAAACTAAGACCTGGAGAAGGGAGCTGTTCTTACATTAAATGAGGGTTCAGTCAATGCAGAGAGCAGATCAAAACTAAGACCTGGAGAAGGGAGCTGTTCTTACATGAAATGAGTGTTCAGTCAATGCAGAGAGCAGATCAAAACTAAGACCTGGAGAAGGGAGCTGTTCTAACATTAAATGAGGGTTCAGTCAATGCAGGGAGCAGATCAAACCTTAGACCAATAGAGAGAGAGAGAGCTCTTCTTACATTAAATGAGTGTTCAGTAAATGCAGAGAGCAGATCAAAACTAAGACCTGGAGAAGGGAGCTGTTCTTACATTAAATGAGGGTTCAGTCAATGCAGGGAGCAGATCAAACCTTAGACCAGAAGAGCGAGAGAGCTGTTCTTACATTAAATGAGGGTTCAGTCAATGCAGGAGCAGATCAAAACTAAAACCTGGAGAAGGGAGCTGTTTTTACATTAAATGAGGGTTCAGTCAATGCAGAGAGCAGATCAAAACTAAGACCTGGAGAAGGGAGCTGTTCTTACATTAAATGAGGGTTCAGTCAATGCAGAGAGCAGATCAGACCTTAGACCAGAAGAGCGAGAGAGGTGTTCTTACATGAAATGAGGGTTCAGTCAATGCAGAGAGCAGATCAAAACTAAAACCCGGAGAAGGGAGCTGTTCTTACATTAAATGAGGGTTCAGTCAATGCAGAGAGCAGATCAAAACTAAGACCTGGAGAAGGGAGCTGTTCTTACGTTAAATGAGGGTTCAGTCAATGCAGAGAGCAGATCAAAACTAAGACCTGGAGAAGGGAGCTGTTCTAACATTAAATGAGGGTTCAGTCAATGCAGGGAGCAGATCAAACCTTAGACCAATAGAGAGAGAGAGAGCTGTTCTTACATTAAATGAGTGTTCAGTAAATGCAGAGAGCAGATCAAAACTAAGACCTGGAGAAGGGAGCTGTTCTTACATTAAATGAGGGTTCAGTCAATGCAGGGAGCAGATCAAACCTTAGACCAGAAGAGCGAGAGAGCTGTTCTTACATTAAATGAGGGTTCAGTCAATGCAGAGAGCAGATCAAAACTAAGACCTGGAGAAGGGAGCTGTTCTTACATTAAATGAGGGTTCAGTCAATGCAGAGAGCAGATCAAAACTAAGACCTGGAGAAGGGAGCTGTTCTTACATGAAATGAGTGTTCAGTCAATGCAGAGAGCAGATCAAAACTAAGACCTGGAGAAGGGAGCTGTTCTAACATTAAATGAGGGTTCAGTCAATGCAGGGAGCAGATCAAACCTTAGACCAATAGAGAGAGAGAGAGCTCTTCTTACATTAAATGAGTGTTCAGTAAATGCAGAGAGCAGATCAAAACTAAGACCTGGAGAAGGGAGCTGTTCTTACATTAAATGAGGGTTCAGTCAATGCAGGGAGCAGATCAAACCTTAGACCAGAAGAGCGAGAGAGCTGTTCTTACATTAAATGAGGGTTCAGTCAATGCAGGAGCAGATCAAAACTAAAACCTGGAGAAGGGAGCTGTTTTTACATTAAATGAGGGTTCAGTCAATGCAGAGAGCAGATCAAAACTAAGACCTGGAGAAGGGAGCTGTTCTTACATTAAATGAGGGTTCAGTCAATGCAGAGAGCAGATCAGACCTTAGACCAGAAGAGCGAGAGAGGTGTTCTTACATGAAATGAGGGTTCAGTCAATGCAGAGAGCAGATCAAAACTAAAACCCGGAGAAGGGAGCTGTTCTTACATTAAATGAGGGTTCAGTCAATGCAGAGAGCAGATCAAAACTAAGACCTGGAGAAGGGAGCTGTTCTTACGTTAAATGAGGGTTCAGTCAATGCAGAGAGCAGATCAAAACTAAGACCTGGAGAAGGGAGCTGTTCTAACATTAAATGAGGGTTCAGTCAATGCAGGGAGCAGATCAAACCTTAGACCAATAGAGAGAGAGAGAGCTGTTCTTACATTAAATGAGTGTTCAGTAAATGCAGAGAGCAGATCAAAACTAAGACCTGGAGAAGGGAGCTGTTCTTACATTAAATGAGGGTTCAGTCAATGCAGGGAGCAGATCAAACCTTAGACCAGAAGAGCGAGAGAGCTGTTCTTACATTAAATGAGGGTTCAGTCAATGCAGGAGCAGATCAAAACTAAAACCTGGAGAAGGGAGCTGTTCTTACATTAAATGAGGGTTCAGTCAATGCAGAGAGCAGATCAAAACTAAGACCTGGAGAAGGGAGCTGTTCTTACATTAAATGAGGGTTCAGTCAATGCAGAGAGCAGATCAAAACTAAGACCTGGAGAAGGGAGCTGTTCTTACATTAAATGAGTGTTCAGTCAATGCAGAGAGCAGATCAAAACTAAGACCCGGAGAAGGGAACTGTTCTTACATTAAATGAGGGTTCAGTCAATGCAGAGGGCAGATCAAAACTAAGACCTGGAGAAGGGAGCTTTTCTTACATTAAATGAGGGTTCAGTCAATGCAGAGAGCAGATCAAACCTTAGACCAGAAGAGAGAGAGAGAGCTGTTCTTACATTAAATGAGTGTTCAGTAAATGCAGAGAGCAGATCAAAACTAACACCTGGAGAAGGGAGCGGTTCTTACATTAAAGTGAGGGTTCAGTCAATGCAGAGCAGATCAAACCTTAGACCAGAAGAGCGAGAGAGCTGTTCTTACATTAAATGAGGGTTCAGTCAATGCAGGAGCAGATCAAAACTAAAACCTGGAGAAGGGAGCTGTTTTTACATTAAATGAGGGTTCAGTCAATGCAGAGAGCAGATCAAAACTAAGACCTGGAGAAGGGAGCTGTTCTTACATTAAATGAGGGTTCAGTCAATGCAGAGAGCAGATCAGACCTTAGACCAGAAGAGCGAGAGAGGTGTTCTTACATGAAATGAGGGTTCAATCAATGCAGAGAGCAGATCAAAACTAAAACCTGGAGAAGGGAGCTGTTCTTACATTAAATGAGGGTTCAGTCAATGCAGAGAGCAGATCAAAACTAAGACCTGGAGAAGGGAGCTGTTCTTACGTTAAATGAGGGTTCAGTCAATGCAGAGAGCAGATCAAAACTAAGACCTGGAGAAGGGAGCTGTTCTTACATGAAATGAGTGTTCAGTCAATGCAGAGAGCAGATCAAAACTAAGACCTGGAGAAGGGAGCTGTTCTAACATTAAATGAGGGTTCAGTCAATGCAGGGAGCAGATCAAACCTTAGACCAATAGAGAGAGAGAGAGCTGTTCTTACATTAAATGAGTGTTCAGTAAATGCAGAGAGCAGATCAAAACTAAGACCTGGAGAAGGGAGCTGTTCTTACATTAAATGAGGGTTCAGTCAATGCAGGGAGCAGATCAAACCTTAGACCAGAAGAGCGAGAGAGCTGTTCTTACATTAAATGAGGGTTCAGTCAATGCAGGAGCAGATCAAAACTAAAACCTGGAGAAGGGAGCTGTTCTTACATGAAATGAGGGTTCAGTCAATGCAGAGAGCAGATCAAAACTAAGACCTGGAGAAGGGAGCTGTTCTTACATTAAATGAGGGTTCAGTCAATGCAGAGAGCAGATCAGACCTTAGACCAGAAGAGCGAGAGAGGTGTTCTTACATGAAATGAGGGTTCAGTCAATGCAGAGAGCAGATCAAAACTAAAACCTGGAGAAGGGAGCTGTTCTTACATTAAATGAGGGTTCAGTCAATGCAGAGAGCAGATCAAAACTAAGACCTGGAGAAGGGAGCTGTTCTTACGTTAAATGAGGGTTCAGTCAATGCAGAGAGCAGATCAAAACTAAGACCTGGAGAAGGGAGCTGTTCTTACATTAAATGAGTGTTCAGTCAATGCAGAGAGCAGATCAAAACTAAGACCCGGAGAAGGGAGCTGTTCTTACATTAAATGAGGGTTCAGTCAATGCAGAGAGCAGATCAAAACTAAGACCTGGAGAAGGGAGCTGTTCTTACATTAAATGAGGGTTCAGTCAATGCAGAGAGCAGATCAAAACTAAGACCTGGAGAAGGGAGCTGTTCTTACATTAAATGAGGGTTCAGTCAATGCAGAGGACAGATCAAAACTAAGTATGGAGAAGGGAGCTGTTCTTACGTTAAATGAGGGTTCAGTCAATGCAGAGAGCAGATCAGACCTTAGACCAGAAGAGCGAGAGAGGTGTTCTTACATGAAATGAGGGTTCAGTCAATGCAGAGAGCAGATCAAAACTAAAACCTGGAGAAGGGAGCTGTTCTTACATTAAATGAGGGTTCAGTCAATGCAGAGAGCAGATCAAAACTAAGACCTGGAGAAGGGAGCTGTTCTTACGTTAAATGAGGGTTCAGTCAATGCAGAGAGCAGATCAAAACTAAGACCTGGAGAAGGGAGCTGTTCTTACATTAAATGAGTGTTCAGTCAATGCAGAGAGCAGATCAAAACTAAGACCTGGAGAAGGGAACTGTTCTTACATTAAATGAGGGTTCAGTCAATGCAGAGAGCAGATCAAAACTAAGACCTGGAGAAGGGAGCTGTTCTTACATTAAATGAGGGTTCAGTCAATGCAGAGAGCAGATCAAACCTTAGACCAGAAGAGAGAGAGAGAGCTGTTCTTACATTAAATGAGTGTTCAGTCAATGCGGAGAGCAGATCAAAACTAAGACCTGGAGAAGGGAGCTGTTCTTACATTAAATGAGTGTTCAGTCAATGCAGAGAGCAGATCAAAACTAAGACCTGGAGAAGGGAACTGTTCTTACATTAAATGAGGGTTCAGTCAATGCAGAGGGCAGATCAAAACTAAGACCTGGAGAAGGGAGCTGTTCTTACATTAAATGAGGGTTCAGTCAATGCAGAGAGCAGATCAAACCTTAGACCAGAAGAGAGAGAGAGAGCTGTTCTTACATTAAATGAGTGTTCAGTCAATGCGGAGAGCAGATCAAAACTAAGACCTGGAGAAGGGAGCTGTTCTTACATTAAATGAGGGTTCACTCAATGCAGAGGCTCAGCCAAACCTTTGACCGTGAAGAAAACGGTCTATATAGGAATATATTCATCTACTGACAGTACTTTCTGACCACGGTAACAGGTGTTTGTTGTTTCATCAAATGTGAATCCAGTGCAACCAGGTGTCCCGGAACAGTGAACTGCGCAGTAGGTACGAGATGGAAGAGACATCAGCGGCAGGTCTTTTACAGGACGTCCTTCATAGCTGGCGGACTTGGTGTAGTAATTGCCAGTTCCTGAAATATTATGAGATTATAAGAGCATTTATTGTTCAGAGACATGTCTCTGGCCGTTGGACGTACATTTAATCAAGCAGACACGCTTCACTTTACAAGCTGCTAATTGCATTTACTTTTTATGAAACATGTATAGTGAATCTACGTATTTTGTTAGCGACGTTAGTTGTCGTAGCACCAGAACACATACTTCGGACATCCAGTGGCCATGTATCGTTATACCTGCCACAAAACACTGTGTTCCTGTTTCTGATCCTACTTTTCATATTGTGAAGGACATACCTTTGAAGTCTGTGGTTTTAGGTGTTGTAGTCGTTGTCGTTGTGCTCGTTGTCATTTTGGCCGTTGTAGCTGTGGTAGCTATTGTCGCAGTCTTTAGCGTTGTCGTTGTATTTGTTGTAGTGGTTGTTTCAGGTGTTGTAGTTATGGCCATTGTTGTAAGTGTTGTCGTAGTTGTAGTTGAGGAAGGTATTGCTCCAGTCTTTGGCGTTGTTGTACTTATTGTAGTTGTTTGTTTAAGTGTTGTAGTCGTTGTCGCTTTGGACGTTGTAGTTGTGATAGGTGTCGTTGTAGTCGTTATGGTAGGTGTAGTAGTAGTTGAAGTCGTTATGGTAGGTGAAGCAGTGGTCGTAGTTGTTGTGGTAGGTGTTGAAGTAGTTATTGTGGGTGTAGTAGTAGTTGTAGTTGTTGTGGTGGGTGTAGTAGTAGTTGTAGTTGTTGTGGTAGGTGTTGTAGTCGTTGTGGTCGGTGTTGTAGTAGTTGTAGTTGTTGTCGTAGTTGTAGTGGTAGTTGTAGTTGTTGTGGTAGGTGTTGTTGTAGTTGTAGTCGTTGTGGTCGTTGTAGTAGTTGTAGTTGTTGTGGTTGTTGTAGCTGCAGAAACAAATTGTTAATAGCATTACGCATTGAACTCATCTCAAACTTGGTTGAGGCACTGTCCCGCCTCACCCTGAAAACACAACCAGCATCTCAACTCACCCTGATAACCCAACCTGCGTCGCGACTCGCCATGACAACCCAACCGGCGTCTCGACTCACCCTCCAACCAGCGTCTCGAGTCTCCATGACAAGCCAGCCAGCGTCTCGACTCAACCTGATAACCCAACCAGCGTCTCAACTCACCTTGGTAACCCAACCGGCATCTCGACTAAACCTAATAATCCAACAAGCGTCTCGACTCACCCTGATAACCCAGCCAGCACCTCGACTCACCATCATAACCCAACAGCATATTGACTTAAACAGATAACCATACCAGCGTCTCGACTCACATTGATAAACCAACCAGCAAATCGACTCACCATGATAACCCAACCAGCGTCTCGACTCACCCTGATAATCCAACCAGCATCTCGACCCATCCCCATAACCCATCAATTGGTCAGTCTTGCAATCTGTAATCGAGCGGCAATAACCCCAAACAATGTATATAGGGCAGTATTAAGGGTAGTTGACATCCCACAATATACATACTTGTGCATGAGCTAAAGTCTTTGCCGTGGAGCGTAGCCAGCGAATCATCCTGTAATGGTTTCTTTGTAGTCTGGTGGAAATAACATCTCCCGTTCTTGACTACCACAGCAGCACAGTTAACCGCGGCCTTGCACACATCTGGGCACTTGGATACATCAACCTGGTCTATTTCGTAGCCTCCTGGGTAATTCTTGCCTGAAGTCTCGAGCATGCATATTCCCGTTCCCACTGCAGCGTCGATGAGAGTAACATTAATGAAATTTTAGTATTTCTAGTATACTAGCTTTTCGCCCTTGTGCTCTATAATTATAACAAGAAGGGGTCATCCATTACAAAACAAGTGACGACCATACATATTTTATTTCTCATCATCAATCCATCACAGTCTTACACATGACACCAAACGAACATGAGGCAGTGGCTCTATGTTACTAGGGTAAACATTAACTGAGGCAGTGGCTCTATGTTACTAGGGAAAGCATTAACTGAGACAGTGGCTCTGTGCTAAATAGGGAAAGCATTAACTGAGACAGTGGCTCTATGTTACTAGGGTAAGCAGTTGCTGTGGCAGTGTCTTTATGTTGCTAGTGAAAGCATTAACTGAGGCAGTGTGTCTATGTTACTAGGGAAAGCATTAACTGAGACAGTGGCTCTGTGCTAAATAGGGAAAGCATTAACTGAGACAGTGGCTCTATGTTACTAGGGTAAGCAGTTGCTGTGGCAGTGTCTTTATGTTGCTAGTGAAAGCATTAACTGAGGCAGTGTGTCTATGTTATTAGGGGAAGCATTAACTGAGACAGTGGCTCTGTGCTAAATAGGGAAAGCATTAACTGAGGCAGTGGCTCTATGTTACTAGGGTAAGCAGTTGCTGTGGCAGTGTCTTTATGTTGCTAGTGAAAGCATTAACTGAGGCAGTGTGTCTATGTTACTAGGGAAAGCATTAACTGAGTGTATTTTTGTTACTAGCAAATGGGAGCCGAAATGCATCATTAAACATGAGTTAACAGACAAACTTAACTTCGTGTATTTAGATACTTATTTGGACTGGCAATTAACTCGAACTCTATTCAATTTCTAAGGAAGTCTAAACGTAGAGTCATATTTGGGGGAAATCGCGGATTTGAATCTAAACGCAAACTGACAGTCGAAATTCAAAAATGAAATTGAGAAGTGACAACCTTGGATAATAAGTGTACATGTTCAGTGGCCTTAGAATTCCCACAAGCCACTAAATGCATTATGGACCGACCACTTGATATTCTTGGGGCAGAACAAGTAATAAGTTTTTAAAATCTTAACTTCCATCAGTTGAGTTTAAAGCAGCATGTATAATTAAGGGTAAACTGTGTCGAAAAAGGCCAAGTTTAGAGATTTTCATGTAGTGTGTTTGTGATATCATGACATGAGCAGTTGATTGAAAGATAATATTTAGGAAATGTAGTAACTTTCTTACTTACTTTACGTTCATAGAAGCTTAGCTAGGTTGTAGTATTGTTCGACGTAACGTAACAAAGTAAAAATCACCGCAAATTGCTGCGTTTCGGCGATGTGGCACATATAAAATACTTTATGAATCAAACTTTCACTGCACGTGAAGCATGATAACCATCAAGAGTAAAACGCCATTGCGGGTGTACAGCGAGAAAGAGAGAGCAATGAACGACGATCACCATTGCAGGTGTAACTGTTGTACAGAGAGAGAGAGAGAGAGAGAGAGAGAGAGAGAGCAATGGACGACGATCACCATTGCAGGTGTAACTGTTGTACAGAAAGAGAGCAATGAACGACGATCACCATTGCAGGTGTAACTGTTGTACAGAGAGAGAGCAATGAACGACAATCACCATTGCAGGTGTAACTGTTGTACAGTGAGAGAGAGAGAATGCAATGGACGACGATCTTCCATTGCAGGTGTAACTGTTGTACAGCGAGAGAGAGAGAGCAATGAACGACGATCACCATTGCAGGTGTTACTGTTGTTTAGAGAGAGAGTGAGAGAGCAATGAACGACAATCACCATTGCAGGTGTAACTGTTGTTTAGAGAGAGAGAGAGAGAGCAATGAACGACGATCACCATTGCAGGTGTTACTGTTGTTTAGAGTAGGAGAGAGAGAGCAATGAACGACAATCACCATTGCAGGTGTAACTGTTGTACAGTGAGAGAGAGAGAGAGCAATGAACGACAATCACCATTGCAGGTGTAACTGCTGTACAGTGAGAGAGAGAGAGAGAGCAATGAACGACGATCACCATTGCAGGTGTAACTGTTGTACAGCGAGAGAGAGAGAGAGCAATGAACGACGATCACCATTGCAGGTGTAACTGTTGTACAGTGAGAGAGAGAGCAATGAACGACGATCACCATTGCAGGCGTAACTGTTGTACAGAGAGAGAGCAATGAACGACGATCACCATTGCAGGTGTAACTGTTGTACAGAGAGAAAGAGAGCAATGAACGACGATCACCATTGCAGGTGTAACTGTTGTACAGCGAGAGAGAGAGAGAGCAATGAACGACGATCTTCCATTGCAGGTGTAACTGTTGTACGGCGAGAGAGAGAGAGAGCAATGAACGACGATCTTCCATTGCAGGTGTAACTGTTGGACAGTGAGAGAGAGAGCAATGAACGACGATCACCATTGCAGATGTAACTGTTGTACAGAGAGAGAGAGAGAGCAATGAACGACGATCACCATTGCAGGTGTAACTGTTGTACAGCGAGAGAGAGAGAGAGCAATGAACGACGATCTTCCATTGCAGGTGTAACTGTTGTACAGTGAGAGAGAGAGCAATGAACGACGATCACCATTGCAGGTGTAACTGTTGTACAGTGAGAGAGAGAGCAATGAACGACGATCACCATTGCAGGTGTAAATGTTGTACAGTGAGAGAGAGAGAGCAATGAACGACGATCACCATTGCAGGTGTAACTGTTGTACAGCGAGAGAGAGAGCAATGATCGACGATCACCATTGCAGGTGTAACTGTTGTACAGTGAGAGAGAGATCAATGAACGACGATCACCATTGCAGGTGTAACTGTTGTACAGTGAGAGAGAGAGAGCAATGAACGACGATCACCATTGCAGGTGTTACTGTTGTACAAACAGAGAGAGAGAGCAATGAACGACGATCACCATTGCAGGTGTAACTGTTGTACAGCGAGAGAGAGAGAGAGCAATGAACGACGATCACCATTGCAGGTGTAACTGTTGTACAGTGAGAGAGAGAGCAATGAACGACGATCACCATTGCAGGTGTAACTGTTGTACAGAGAGAGAGAGAGCAATGAACGACGATCACCATTGCAGGTGTAACTGTTGTACAGCGAGAGAGAGAGAGAGCAATGAACGACGATCTTCCATTGCAGGTGTAACTGTTGTACGGCGAGAGAGAGAGAGAGCAATGAACGACGATCTTCCATTGCAGGTGTAACTGTTGTACAGCGAGAGAGAGAGAGAGAGCAATGAACGACGATCACCATTGCAGGTGTAACTGTTGTACAGAGAGAGAGAGAGCAATGAACGACGATCACCATTGCAGGTGTAACTGTTGTTTAGAGAGAGAGAGAGAGAGAGCAATGAACGACGATCTTCCATTGCAGGTGTAACTGTTGTACAGTGAGAGAGAGAGCAATGAACGACGATCACCATTGCAGGCGTAACTGTTGTACAGTGAGAGAGAGAGCAATGAACGACGATCTTCCATTGCAGGTGTAACTGTTGTACGGCGAGAGAGAGAGAGAGCAATGAACGACGATCTTCCATTGCAGGTGTAACTGTTGTACAGCGAGAGAGAGAGAGAGAGCAATGAACGACGATCACCATTGCAGGTGTAACTGTTGTACAGAGAGAGAGAGAGCAATGAACGACGATCACCATTGCAGGTGTAACTGTTGTTTAGAGAGAGAGAGAGAGAGAGAGAGAGAGCAATGAACGACGATCTTCCATTGCAGGTGTAACTGTTGTACAGTGAGAGAGAGAGCAATGAACGACGATCACCATTGCAGGCGTAACTGTTGTACAGTGAGAGAGAGAGCAATGAACGACGATCTTCCATTGCAGGTGTAACTGTTGTACGGCGAGAGAGAGAGAGAGCAATGAACGACGATCTTCCATTGCAGGTGTAACTGTTGTACAGCGAGAGAGAGAGAGAGAGCAATGAACGACGATCACCATTGCAGGTGTAACTGTTGTACAGAGAGAGAGAGAGCAATGAACGACGATCACCATTGCAGGTGTAACTGTTGTTTAGAGAGAGAGAGAGAGAGAGAGAGCAATGAACGACGATCTTCCATTGCAGGTGTAACTGTTGTACAGTGAGAGAGAGAGCAATGAACGACGATCACCATTGCAGGCGTAACTGTTGTACAGTGAGAGAGAGAGCAATGAACGACGATCACCATTGCAGGTGTAACTGTTGTACAGAGAGAGAGAGAGCAATGAACGACGATCACCATTGCAGGTGTAACTGTTGTACAGCGAGAGAGAGAGAGAGCAATGAACGACGATCTTCCATTGCAGGTGTAACTGTTGTACAGCGAGAGAGAGAGAGAGAGCAATGAACGACGATCACCATTGCAGGTGTAACTGTTGTCCAGCGAGAGAGAGAGAGAGCAATGAACGACGATCTTCCATTGCAGGTGTAACTGTTGTACGGCGAGAGAGAGAGAGAGAGAGCAATGAACGACGATCTTCCATTGCAGGTGTAACTGTTGTACAGTGAGAGAGAGAGAGAGAGCAATGAACGACGATCACCATTGCAGGTGTTACTGTTGTACAAACAGAGAGAGAGAGCAATGAACGACGATCACCATTGCAGGTGTAACTGTTGTACAGCGAGAGAGAGAGAGAGCAATGAACGACGATCTTCCATTGCAGGCGTAACTGTTGTACGGCGAGAGAGAGAGAGAGCAATGAACGACGATCTTCCATTGCAGGTGTAACTGTTGTACAGCGAGAGAGAGAGAGAGAGAGCAATGAACGACGATCACCATTGCAGGTGTAACTGTTGTACAGAGAGAGAGAGAGCAATGAACGACGATCACCATTGCAGGTGTAACTGTTGTACAGTGAGAGAGAGAGAGAGCAATGAACGACGATCTTCCATTGCAGGTGTAACTGTTGTACAGAGAGAGAGAGAGCAATGAACGACGATCACCATTGCAGGTGTAAATGTTGTACAGTGAGAGAGAGAGAGCAATGAACGACGATCACCATTGCAGGTGTAACTGTTGTACAGCGAGAGAGAGAGCAATGAACGACGATCACCATTGCAGGTGTAACTGTTGTACAGTGAGAGAGAGAGAGCAATGAACGACGATCACCATTGCAGGTGTTACTGTTGTACAAACAGAGAGAGAGAGCAATGAACGACGATCACCATTGCAGCCGTAACTGTTGTACAGAGAGAGAGCAATGAACGACGATCACCATTGCAGGTGTAACTGTTGTACAGTGAGAGAGAGAGCAATGAACGACGATCACCATTGCAGGTGTAACTGTTGTACAGTGAGAGAGAGAGCAATGAACGACGATCACCATTGCAGGTGTTACTGTTGTACACAGAGAGAGAGAGATCTAGAGCAATGAACGACGATCACCATTGCAGGTGTAACTGTTGTACAGTGAGAGAGAGCAATGAACGACGATCACCAGGTTGATGTGGCGTCACAGCTCGACAGCAGGACAGCAGACAGACCCCTTATAACGCTCAATCTGGACAGGCATCTCGTCAACCATGTGACGTCACCTGCAGCCTCCGCCGATTACGACAGCTCTATTTGACGAGGTAACATCGACATCAACCATTTTAAGTTGGAACTGGCAACATACGATCGTTTCTGATGAGAGCAAGTTGTAGCTGTTCAGAGCCTGTTTAGAGAAGAGATGGAGGGCAATTCATTATGACAACATTAAAGGCCTAGCGAAGTCTATCCGACGTCTTGTGAATGTTTGCACGTGGAGGACATACATGCTGCTGAATCACTGATATTCATTTAGTGACAGTTCTGACCATGTATATTCACTCTTCGTCCTGGGTGTTGCCATGTGACATCTCGCATTAGTGATGTTTTTTTAACTGTGATGTTGACATTTGTCTATGTCTATGTTGATGTCGGGTGAAATTTAGATTGGAAAAAGTTGTCAATCACTCTTGGCGGGACAAGAGCAGACCAGTCGTCTATGTTGATGTGGGGTGAAGTTTAAATGGGTCGTTCTCAGGCACTGAATGTGAGAGCACAGGTCGCCCAGTCGTCTATATTGATGTGGGATGAGGTTTATACGGTCGAATAGACGTGTGTGTGTGATGTCTGATAATCAGGCTACGGTTGGAATGACTAACAATGGTACCACATTTTGTTTTCCGGCGATGCATTGTCTCAGGGAACTGAGCTACCTAGCCATAAAGTACAGTTGTACTATTTTTGCGGAGTACCTGCCACGCTCAGAGAATGTGGTAGCTGATGCTATATCAAGGTTATATATGTCTTCACAGTTCAAACGCTTCCTTCGTGCTATGGTGTCATGGTGTGTACCGCGGAACCCGCCACCTGGTTACTGGTTGCCCTACCACATGTCTCCTTAAACCTTGCTTTCCATATCGTTGCAGGTTCGGGAGTGGATGATCTCACAGGCAACCTGTACAAAGAAATAACTCAGTGGCTCCAGCTATGCTTTGCTCCTACCACAAGATCGACTTACCGTTGTCATGCAAGGACGTACCTGAATTCTGTGTTCTTACAGGATGCGTTCCCGTACCAGCGACACCTCAGACGATATGTCGCTATGCTGCATATTCAGGACGCACCAAAGCTTATAGTTCGATCCCCCAAACTTGCATCAGATGTTTGGGTTCACTAACCCCTTGACAGCTAGTTTTCTCTTAACTTCGATGTTAAAGGGCATCAAGAGGACCGAAGGCTCGGCCCCTAACTACAAATGGCCTTTCACTCCAAACATGCTACTGTAAGTTCAACGAAATGTTTCCCAAACCAAGCCCGATAATGTGCGTTTTCTTGCGGCTTTGCTTGTATGCTTCTTTGGAGTATTGAGAATCAGCAATGTTACTGCGGGATCTGTGTCTGCAAAGTATGCCAAGTCAGTGTGCCGATCGGATGTGAGATTCACTAAAAAGGGGGCGGTTTTGTGCGTGCGATCCTCGAAAACCATACACTCCAACAACAGATGCCATTATGTGACGCTACCCCTGTATCCAGGGCATCCCCTGTGTCCAACCACGGCACTTGTTCGTTTCTTTCAGGTTGCTGGCTCAGTACCCCACAGCTCCAATGTTCACTGTGTCGGCAGAGGGACAATTGACTACGTTTTCCGCGAACAGTTTCCGCTTTCTCTGCGACGTGCCTTAACCGCACAAGGACTCTCTGTGTCTGATTATAGAACTCATAGCCTCCGCCAAGGGGGTGCGACATGGTTGCTTCAGCGTGGAGTACCAATTGAAACTATCAAGGTCCTTGGGGATTAGCAATCAGACTCTGTGTTTGCTTATCTCAAAATGCCAGCCGAGGGACAATATGATCTTTTGCAACGTTTCCTATACCATCCATAATCTATAACATATTAACTTGCTTTCCTTACTACAAAATTTTGGGTTGGGAGTTTCCCATGCTTATCTATGACATTGCATGCTGCAAAGTTTGCCAAGATATTGTTTGCCTTGCATCAGCAACCAACTGTTAAACTAGTTGGTATCAGCATCCAACTGTTTTTAGACAATGTTGTCATTTTGTGTAGTTCAGTTGAATAAATATTATTGCGCCCGAACCGGAGTTGTTGATTTTATGGCAAACGTCAATGACCTACATCACTTTGGACTTTCCTCCCACATTTAGTTACAACGCTGTGAATTGAGGCGTTAAATCCAACGCACTCACTCACTCATTCACTCACACACTGGGACGGGAGTATATTCGCAGTTCTATATTTTTTTCTATTATCGTGAATAAAGTAAATAAACAGATAAGCACTGTTTCAACTTACAGACGACATTGCAACCGCTGATTGACCCGAACCAGGTACATGGGCATAGCGCGGGGGAGATGACTGACTTCTGGGTATCGTGGCCCCAGCATTGCTTGTCCAGACTGTTCCACTCCACGGCGACGCAAGTCGGAGTAGTCGCACAATGTTGGACACAGCCTGCGAGGTCCATCGTTGGGGACCCTCCTACAAATGTCCCCGAGAAAGACTGAGCTAATCCACGCATGTGCACACACTGCCCCCCACCTGGGAAGTGAAAAAGATTAACAAACAAGATCAAGGTGTTGAATATTTCTGTTACAGAAATCACTTGCAAACAATTAATATAACAGTGTTACAACGAATGTCCGTGACTCACACAGAAACATACTCTGCTCTCGATACCAGGGATTGGACACGCATCTGCACACATACACATGCGAGCAAGACATTTCACACGCTATTCGCATGTTTTTACCATTTTCAGGATTCAGTCGTAACAACTCATAAACGTCAGCGACCAGCATAACTTTGGAAATATGTGTGTCTGGAAGTAGGTAATTCTGAAACTAGGTGTGTCTGCAAGTAGGCATGTCTGGAAGTGGGTGTATCTGGAAGTAGGCATGTCTGGAAGTGGGTATATCTGGAAGTAGGCATGTCTGGAAGTGGGTATATCTGGAAGTAGGTAATTCTGGAAGTAGGTAATTCTGGAAGTAGGTATGTCTGGAAGTGGGTATATCTGGAAGTAGGTATGTCTGGAAGTAGGTGCATCTGGAAGTAGGTATGTCTGGAAGTGGGTATATATGGAAGTAGGTATGTCTGCAAGTAGGCATGTCTGGAAGTGGGTATATCTGAAAGTAGGTATATCTGGAAGTAGGTATATCTGGAAGTAGATCTGGAAGTAGGTATGTCTGGAAGTAGGTATGTCTGGAAGTGGGTATATCTGGAAGTAGGTATGTCTGGAAGTAGGTGCATCTGGAAGTAGGTATGTCTGGAAGTGGGTATATCTGGAAGTAGGTATGTCTGCAAGTAGGCATGTCTGGAAGTGGGTATATCTGAAAGTAGGTATATCTGGAAGTGGGTATATCTGGAAGTAGGTATGTCTGGAAGTAGGTATGTCTGGAAGTAGGCATGTCTGGAAGTAGGCATGTATGGAAGTAGGTACATCAGGAAGTAGGTATGTCTGGAAGTGGGTATGTCTGGCAGAAGGTATGTCTGGAAGTGGGTATATCTGGAAGTAGGTTTATCTGGAAGTAGCTATATCTGGAAGTGGGTATGTCTGGAAGTTGGTATATCTGGAAGTAGGTATATTTGGAAGTAGGTAATTCTTGAAGTAGGTATGTCTGGAAGTAGGTATATCTGGAAGTAGGTATGTCTTGAAGTGGGTATTTCTGGAAGTAGGTATATCTGGAAGTAGGTAATTCTGGAAGTAGGTATGTCTGGAAGTAGGTGTGTCTGCAAGAAGGTATGTCTGGAAGTGGGTATGTCTGGAAATAGGTATGTCTGGAAGTGGATATGTCTGGAAGTAGGTACATCTGGAAGCAGGTATGTCTGGAAGTAGGTGTGTCTTGAAGTACCTATATCTGGAAGTAGGTATGTCTTGAAGTAGGTGTGTCTGGATGTAGGTATATCTGGAAGTAGGTGTGTCTGGAATTAGGTGTGTCTTAGGGTACCTATATCTTGAAGTAGGTATATCTGGAAGTATGTAATTCTGGAAGTAGGTATGTCTGGAAGTAGGTATATCTGGAAGTATGTAATTCTGGAAGTAGGGAAGTCTGGAAGTAGGTGTATCTGGAAGTAGGTAATTCTGGAAGTAGGTAATTCTGGAAGTATGTAATTCTGGATGTAGGTATGTCTGGAAGTAGGTGTATGTGGAAGTAGGTATGTCTGGAAGTAGGTATGTCTGGAAGTATGTAATTCTGGATGTAGGTATGTCTGGAAGTAGGTGTATGTGGAAGTAGGTATGTCTGGAAGTAGGTACATCTAGAAGTATGTAATTCTAGAAGTAGGTATGTCTGGAAGTAGGTACATCTAGAAGTAGGTAATTCTTGAAGTAGGTATATCTGGAAGTATGTAATTCTGGATGTAGGTATGTCTGGAAGTAGGTATGTCTGGAAGTAGGTGTATCTGGAAGTAGGTAATTCTGGAAGTAGGTATATCTGGAAGTAGGTAATTCTGGAAGTAGGTATGTCTGGAAGTAGGTATATCTGGAAGTAGGTAATTCTGGAAGTACGTATATATGGAAGAAGGTGTATCTTGAAGTAGGTATATATGGAAGAAGGTGTATCTTGAAGTAGG
The DNA here is from genome assembly GCF_023055435.1 of Haliotis rufescens. Lineage (NCBI taxonomy): Eukaryota > Metazoa > Mollusca > Gastropoda > Lepetellida > Haliotidae > Haliotis > Haliotis rufescens. Next base: position 6,767,261 of record NW_025963835.1, on the reverse strand, counting down.
TATATATGGAAGAAGGTGTATCTTAAAGTAGGTATATATGGAAGAAGGTGTATCTTGAAGTAGGTATATATGGAAGAAGGTGTATCTTGAAGTAGGTATATATGGAAGAAGGTGTATCTTGAAGTAGGTATATATGGAAGAAGGTGTATCTTGAAGTAGGTATATATGGAAGAAGGTGTATCTTGAAGTAGGTATATATGGAAGAAGGTGTATCTTGAAGTAGGTATATATGGAAGAAGGTGTATCTTGAAGTAGGAATATATGGAAGAAGGTGTATCTTGAAGTAGGTATATATGGAAGAAGGTGTATCTTGAAGTAGGTATATATGGAAGAAGGTGTATCTTGAAGTAGGTATATATGGAAGAAGGTGTATCTTGAAGTAGGTATATATGGAAGAAGGTGTATCTTGAAGTAGGTATATATGGAAGAAGGTGTATCTTGAAGTAGGTATATATGGAAGAAGGTGTATCTTGAAGTAGGTATATATGGAAGAAGGTGTATCTTGAAGTAGGTATATATGGAAGAAGGTGTATCTTGAAGTAGGTATATATGGAAGAAGGTGTATCTTGAAGTAGGTATATATGGAAGAAGGTGTATCTTGAAGTAGGAATATATGGAAGAAGGTGTATCTTGAAGTAGGTATATATGGAAGAAGGTGTATCTTGAAGTAGGTATATATGGAAGAAGGTGTATCTTGAAGTAGGTATATATGGAAGAAGGTGTATCTTGAAGTAGGTATATATGGAAGAAGGTGTATCTTGAAGTAGGTATATATGGAAGAAGGTGTATCTTGAAGTAGGTATATATGGAAGAAGGTGTATCTTGAAGTAGGTATATATGGAAGAAGGTGTATCTTGAAGTAGGTATATATGGAAGAAGGTGTATCTTGAAGTAGGTATATATGGAAGAAGGTGTATCTTGAAGTAGGTATATATGGAAGAAGGTGTATCTTGAAGTAGGTATATATGGAAGAAGGTGTATCTTGAAGTAGGAATATGTGGAAGAAGGTGTATCTTGAAGTAGGTATATGTGGAAGAAGGTGTATCTTGAAGTAGGTATATATTGAAGAAGGTGTATCTTGAAGTAGGTATATATGGAAGAAGGTGTATCTTGAAGTAGGTATATATGGAAGAAGGTGTATCTTGAAGTAGGTATATATGGAAGAAGGTGTATCTTGAAGTAGGTATATATGGAAGAAGGTGTATCTTGAAGTAGGTATATATGGAAGAAGGTGTATCTTGAAGTAGGTATATATGGAAGAAGGTGTATCTTGAAGTAGGTATATATGGAAGAAGGTGTATCTTGAAGTAGGTATATATGGAAGAAGGTGTATCTTGAAGTAGGTATATATGGAAGAAGGTGTATCTTGAAGTAGGTATATATGGAAGAAGGTGTATCTTGAAGTAGGTATATATGGAAGAAGGTGTATCTTGAAGTAGGTATATATGGAAGAAGGTGTATCTTGAAGTAGGTATATATGGAAGAAGGTGTATCTTGAAGTAGGTATATATGGAAGAAGGTGTATCTTGAAGTAGGTATATATGGAAGAAGGTGTATCTTGAAGTAGGTATATATGGAAGAAGGTGTATCTTGAAGTAGGTATATATGGAAGAAGGTGTATCTTGAAGTAGGTATATATGGAAGAAGGTGTATCTTGAAGTAGGTATATATGGAAGAAGGTGTATCTTGAAGTAGGAATATATGGAAGAAGGTGTATCTTGAAGTAGGTATATATGGAAGAAGGTGTATCTTGAAGTAGGTATATATGGAAGAAGGTGTATCTTGAAGTAGGTATATATGGAAGAAGGTGTATCTTGAAGTAGGTATATATGGAAGAAGGTGTATCTTGAAGTAGGTATATATGGAAGAAGGTGTATCTTGAAGTAGGTATATATGGAAGAAGGTGTATCTTGAAGTAGGTATATATGGAAGAAGGTGTATCTTGAAGTAGGTATATATGGAAGAAGGTGTATCTTGAAGTAGGTATATATGGAAGAAGGTGTATCTTGAAGTAGGTATATATGGAAGAAGGTGTATCTTGAAGTAGGTATATATGGAAGAAGGTGTATCTTGAAGTAGGAATATGTGGAAGAAGGTGTATCTTGAAGTAGGTATATGTGGAAGAAGGTGTATCTTGAAGTAGGTATATATTGAAGAAGGTGTATCTTGAAGTAGGTATATATGGAAGAAGGTGTATCTTGAAGTAGGTATATATGGAAGAAGGTGTATCTTGAAGTAGGTATATATGGAAGAAGGTGTATCTTGAAGTAGGTATATATGGAAGAAGGTGTATCTTGAAGTAGGTATATATGGAAGAAGGTGTATCTTGAAGTAGGTATATATGGAAGAAGGTGTATCTTGAAGTAGGTATATATGGAAGAAGGTGTATCTTGAAGTAGGTATATATGGAAGAAGGTGTATCTTGAAGTAGGTATATATGGAAGAAGGTGTATCTTGAAGTAGGTATATATGGAAGAAGGTGTATCTTGAAGTAGGTATATATGGAAGAAGGTGTATCTTGAAGTAGGTATATATGGAAGAAGGTGTATCTTGAAGTAGGTATATATGGAAGAAGGTGTATCTTGAAGTAGGTATATATGGAAGAAGGTGTATCTTGAAGTAGGAATATATGGAAGAAGGTGTATCTTGAAGTAGGTATATATGGAAGAAGGTGTATCTTGAAGTAGGTATATATGGAAGAAGGTGTATCTTGAAGTAGGTATATATGGAAGAAGGTGTATCTTGAAGTAGGTATATATGGAAGAAGGTGTATCTTGAAGTAGGTATATATGGAAGAAGGTGTATCTTGAAGTAGGTATATATGGAAGAAGGTGTATCTTGAAGTAGGTATATATGGAAGAAGGTGTATCTTGAAGTAGGTATATATGGAAGAAGGTGTATCTTGAAGTAGGTATATATGGAAGAAGGTGTATCTTGAAGTAGGTATATATGGAAGAAGGTGTATCTTGAAGTAGGTATATATGGAAGAAGGTGTATCTTGAAGTAGGAATATATGGAAGAAGGTGTATCTTGAAGTAGGTATATATGGAAGAAGGTGTATCTTGAAGTAGGTATATATGGAAGAAGGTGTATCTTGAAGTAGGTATATATGGAAGAAGGTGTATCTTGAAGTAGGTATATATGGAAGAAGGTGTATCTTGAAGTAGGTATATATGGAAGAAGGTGTATCTTGAAGTAGGTATATATGGAAGAAGGTGTATCTTGAAGTAGGTATATATGGAAGAAGGTGTATCTTGAAGTAGGTATATATGGAAGAAGGTGTATCTTGAAGTAGGTATATATGGAAGAAGGTGTATCTTGAAGTAGGTATATATGGAAGAAGGTGTATCTTGAAGTAGGTATATATGGAAGAAGGTGTATCTTGAAGTAGGTATATATGGAAGAAGGTGTATCTTGAAGTAGGAATATGTGGAAGAAGGTGTATCTTGAAGTAGGTATATGTGGAAGAAGGTGTATCTTGAAGTAGGTATATATTGAAGAAGGTGTATCTTGAAGTAGGTATATATGGAAGAAGGTGTATCTTGAAGTAGGTATATATGGAAGAAGGTGTATCTTGAAGTAGGTATATATGGAAGAAGGTGTATCTTGAAGTAGGTATATATGGAAGAAGGTGTATCTTGAAGTAGGTATATATGGAAGAAGGTGTATCTTGAAGTAGGTATATATGGAAGAAGGTGTATCTTGAAGTAGGTATATATGGAAGAAGGTGTATCTTGAAGTAGGTATATATGGAAGAAGGTGTATCTTGAAGTAGGTATATATGGAAGAAGGTGTATCTTGAAGTAGGTATATATGGAAGAAGGTGTATCTTGAAGTAGGTATATATGGAAGAAGGTGTATCTTGAAGTAGGTATATATGGAAGAAGGTGTATCTTGAAGTAGGTATATATGGAAGAAGGTGTATCTTGAAGTAGGTATGTCTGGAAGTAGGTATGTCTGGAAATATGCGTATGTCTGGAGGTCGGATTGATTGGTTGGTTTGTTGTTTCAGCAATATTCCAGCTGTATGACGGCGGCTTTTAAATAATCGAGTCTGGGCCAGACAATCCAGTGATTGATATCATGAGCTTCGATCCAGGCAATTGGGATTGAACACATGCATCAACCAAGTCAGCGAGCCTGACCACCCAATCTCGTTAATCGCCTCGTACGCCAAGCATTGTCGCCTTTCACGGCAAGCATGGGTTACGGAAGACTTATTCTACCATGTAATCTTCACGTGTCAGGAAGTAGGCTTATCTGGATGTAGGCATATCTGGAAGTAGGTTTGTCTGAAAGTAGGTATAAATCAAGCACGAGACATCTGAACCTTTTTCCCTTAAGCTCACACGTCGTAAAATACCCGCACAAGGCGGGAACAACTGACTCACTCACACAATGGGACTGGACGATACTCACTCACACTCACACTCACACGCACACGCACACGCACACGCACACTCACACGCACACGCACACTCACACGCACACTCACACTCACACGCACACTCACACGCACACGCACACTCACACGCACACTCACACTCACACTCACACTCACACGCACACTCACACGCACACTCACACTCACACGCACACTCACACTCACACTCACACGCACACGCACACTCACACTCACACGCACACTCACACTCACTCACACTCACACGCACACTCACACGCACACGCACACGCACACTCACACTCACACGCACACTCACATTAACACACGCACACTCACACGCACACTCACACTCACACGCACACGCACACGCACACGCACACGCACACTCACACGCACACTCACACTCACACGCACACTCACACTCACACGCACACTCACACTCACACGCACACTCACACTCACACGCACACTCACACGCACACTCACACTCACACTCACACTCACACGCACACTCACACGCACACTCACACTCACACTCACACTCACACCCACACGCACATAGGTGCATACCAGCTTATGATACTAACTCAGCACACTCCTACGCTGAATCAAACAGAAACATAACCGCTACCTACCATTACACGAATATTCCTTTGTCATCGTCTTTGAAGGGCCTGAAAACACCGTCGTAGTTGTTGTGTAAGCCCATCTACACGTAGAGCCATCGTGACTGATACCATAGCAGTTGGTAGACATACGACAAAGCTCCCAACATTCCTCCTCGTCTTCCGGGCCTTCAAACGTCACCCCGGAGCTCAGTGCTTGGCCATGCACCCACAGGCCGCAGCGAATGGCTGTGGAGGACACGGAACATTTCAGGAGGCATTTACAAATTTCCATAATGTTCGTTATTGCAATGTAATATTTAATGTGATGTTTTACACGATATAGGTCGTTTCCGATGGATGAGGGGTTCGTCTCAAGACCGCTGAACTGACGTTCATAAGCGTATGACCGACACGTTGTGAAGTTCATTCATGAGACTGTATTCTTGAAATAGTGTAAACACTGACGGACTACTTCCACATTTCTGGGGAAACACCTGGGAATTCCCATCTCGAATAAATACAGAAGCGTTTTTTTGTGACAATGCAGACCCTTTGGTCTTGAACTCAGCTTCACAGCATACCTTGGGGAAAGTCTGAGAGTTTGACTTCATTTCCCTTTGCGAATATCCTCGCAACAACCCATCCTAATGAACAAAACGAAGAATGCACATCCAAAGTATAGACTCGATTCCTGTCTAGACTGACAGTGAGTGTCTAAAAAAAGTCAGCAATTTATGAATTTACCTCAGAATCTATTTGGCACATCTTTATAAAAATTATAAACATCTTTAAAAAATCGGCCAATCAATGACAATCATTCATGACTGACATTTGCAAACGCCAAAGCATCATTAGCAACTCTAAAAATCTTTTCCGTCACTTTTATCGTGTCGGCCATTTGACGTAAATCTTAAGGTGACTGGTGTTTTGTAGTTCTTAACAGATATTTATACAGTCCATACAGCTGGGGCCTCACTCATACTCCAGTGAACACACTCAAAGTGAAAGTTAAGTCTTAAATGACCGCAAAACAATGTGTTTACCTTTCACACAATGCGTACGTACCAAAACCTAGCAGTTTCATAAATGCATTTAATTAAATTTTGATCGCTCAATATTCAGTGTTAGAAAACCCAACGTCGTCGGGGGTTATAACTTTGGTGAGATCCAAAAACATTAGTATTCTGCTGACACTGACAACAATATCAATTAATTGATTTATTTAACTATTTATTTATATTTTTATCCAAGGACCGCTGTACTACGAATTGTGGTACCTAAGGTCGCTTTTTCACCCGTGGTCCTATTGTGTCGGTAGTAGCAGCTAAACAATAAACGCGTTAATCAAGCAAGTCATTATATTTCAGGCTGGGATCTCTCGAGGAATTGTTTCTACTTGAACAATTCCTACAGATACATATCGACATGGTTCATTGAAAATAACTATTGATTTGTGTTGGTTGTATACGTTCTCTTTTACAATATTTAGATGTAATCTTTCACACCCGACACCAGAGACTTGACCCTGGAATATCTCGTTCACGCGGGCTTATAGGATGACTATGCAGTGTTCATCTGTTTCATCGCAGTTTTGCCTCTTGAGTCATGAATTGAGAAATTCTTGCACTTGTGTCTGTATATGTTAAGACATAAACTGCTACTGAGGACTTTCATCAAAGTGCTACCTAGATTTATTTTGCTTGTTCAAATTCCTGTTTGGCTGTCATCCCAAAGTATCCATGGACATACGCACGTAACACGCAGGAAATACCATAAACATATCATCAAACATTTTATTCATTGTAAATAGACAAAATATTCAGCTCATTTTAGAAATATAGTATATCATGCATACATTTAATCGAATTCATACACCTTGTTAGACAATGCATTGATCGGCGATCCGACAGTCAATGGCTTGCCCGGACCTGGATCTACGTGTCTTTGTAAGGATAAGATATATAGATGAACAACTTCTTGATTGCGTAACTTCAAAATGCCTCTCAAAGAAGTTATAACGCCCGATTCGATATTATTTCAGTTATATCGCGGCGTATCAGCTTAATATAGGGGAAAAAGAAGGGAACGCATATATTCCTAGACGAACATCTAGTGTTTGAAATGAACGCATTTTACACACAAAAACAGTTGTTAACTTATCTTAATAAAATTTTATAAAAAGGTGCCAAGATATTTTCTTCATTTTCAGCACGGAAATGGTAGTAAATTAGTAGCATTTAGACCGGAAATCTGTACGACACGTTGCAGTAGACTGTCAGAGGTCGGTCAGTGTGGTGTCACGACGGTGGAACCTCTACAGGCAAACAGAGGGCGTTGTGGTGAGACGTAGTCGTGGACGTAAGAACCTCTACAGGCAAACAGAGGGCGTTGTGGTGAGACGTAGTCGTGGACGTAAGAACCTCTACAGGCAAACAGAGGGCGTTGTGGTGAGACGTAGTCGTGGACGTAAGAACCTCTACAGGCAAACAGAGGGCGTTGTGGTGAGACGTAGTCGTGGACGTAAGAACCTCTACAGGCAAACAGAGGGCGTTGTGGTGAGACGTAGTCGTGGACGTAAGACCAAAACAACCCCCGTGACAATCGCGAAATAAGGCTCTTTGCTTTACGGGATCGCTTTAATTCCTCTTCACAAGTAAACGAGAGTCAGAGCAAGGTCAAACATCAGACATGGGGACGGCCCTGTCCGTGTTCGCTTCAAATAGGTGGGTCTCAAATGTCGTCGTTCGGTGGTTGGCATCAGAATGACCAATGCGCATAGACGTTTAAATGTTAGAGGGTACGGCGGTATGGTGTTGAGATCTGTGCTATGTTGAGTGATGAGTCCATGTTCCTTCCAGACCATTCTAATGGTCCGGCCCGATTGCACGAGACATGTCCTAAGTGGATGATCATGGCAGTAAATTATTATAACCCTGGTCTTTGGATCAGTGTGCGCTAACATTCACATTTCGCAGCCCCCTATATCTCAGTACTTTGCTTTAGGGACCCCCAAAAATGTAAGTATTTTGTAAGTGAGTGAGTTGGGTTTAACGTCGCTTTTAACATTGTTCCAGTTACATCACGGCGTGTCAGCTTAATGTGGGAGGAAAGCCCGAAGTGATGCAGGTCTCAGACGTTTACCACTTCGGTGAAACCCACGAGCACGGGTTTGGTGCTGACAAACCTAGAAACATAATCGGGGTGAACCGGGATTCGAACCTACAATCATAGGTTTCTGGCGTGCCCAAAGGACGCAACTCTGCACAGCGAATCGCGGCGCCTTAGACGACTGGGCCACCCATGCCCCCTATTTGGAGTGTATCTAACTTCTTCTTGTTATACCGGGCACTAAACTTAAAATGATGTAATCTAAATGACAATTTGCCGTATTTCTAAACATAATAGTGCTTAGGGTAGCTTTGTGGTTAAAGCGTTCGCTCGTCACGCCGAAGACCCGGGTTCGATTCCTGACATTGGGACAATGTGTGAAGCCCATTTCTGGTGTTCCCTGCCGTGATATTGCTTGAATATTGCTAAGATCGGCGTAAAACCATACTCACTCACTTACTCCAAACATAATTTATTATCAATAACTTTGAACAATTTAATTAATGTTTACCTTAAACAGTAGTGGGTGAGTTTTGTTTTAACGTCATTTAATCTGGAAGGAAAGCCCGAGGTGATGCAGGTATCAGACGTTAACCACATTGGTGAAACCCACGAGCACGGGTATGGTGCTGACAAACCTAGAAACTATCGGAGCGAACCGGGATTCAAACCCACGATCATAGGTTTCTTGAGTGCCCAAGGGACGCAATTCTGCACAGCGAATTTCGGCGTCTTAGACGGCTGGGCCACCCGTGCCCCTCCTTAAACAATAAGCGTAAAAATGGAGCTACTGCACTTTTTTTTACATAAATCGCCAAATCTTTGATAATTATTGTCTATAATAACCGGCTACAGCTCTTCATATCATCGACAGAACTGTGTGGTCAAAGCGCTTCCCTGACATGACAGTAGGGGATGCCTGGCGTGATCACACCAGTACGTTAGCTATATATACTTACATCTAGGTACACAGTCGTTGACCTTTCGAAAACTGTTGCAAGGACACAGAGCTGTTTGCGCTGGCTTGCCTTCATAGTGCGCCCAGCATTTCTTATCCAGACTGTTCCACTCAACGCTGTAACAAGATGGCTCTCCAAGACAGTAATCAGCGCAACACGCCATGTTGATGTAACGGCAGGCAACGACTTCCGTGCCAGAATAGGACTGCTTGTTCCGTTGCATTAGGAGGCACTGAGGCGCTGAAAGAGTAACGGTAGAGTCTGGACCAGACAAACAAGCGACTGAAAGCAGGAACGATGACTCTCGCCATCGGGGCATGATGTCACGAAATCACCAAAATCAAAGGAAACCAGTTACTTTTTTAAAACAATTACCACTAGAGTATACAATGATAGAGAGCTATCACTCAAACAAACAACCATCAGAAAACAAACAAACATTTTTGCATCATTGAGGTAATCAATTTATCACTTAAGATAATAGCATGATAAACAGCACAGAGCATTATGTTTCACCGGAAATAATACCTCTATTCATCTCCGTTCATAAAATATGTCTACTTTTATTTAACTTAGAAGCAAAAAATATAAATAAGTGAACCGTTAATGATTCTCAGGGGCCGTTCACCTGAACGTACCTTTGTTTTATATTCTGACCAATCGGGAAATTCTACAGTAACACCACCCTTAGCAACCAAGGTCAATAAAGGGTCAAAACAGAAAATAGAAGATATAGGTCACGTGAGGTTAAGTGAAATGGGACTAAACGTCGCGTTCAATATAATTTCACGTGTATGCACGTGTACCCCACTCAGACACATTATATTGACTGGGCCGACCAGTCCTTGCTTTATACCCTTAGTGCCGAGCGTCAGGTAGGGTAAGAACAAGTACCATCTTTTAAAGTCTTTTGACGCGACCGCGATCAAAACACCGACCTTCCGTCTATCCACTCACGGAGGCGGACACCGACATATAAAAAAGTATACTCAAAGATAAAATTTGATGGACTGATGGACTGATGGACTGATGAGTGTCGTAGTAACTGTTGGAAGGCAGATCAATGCAGCATTAAGCCATTTAAGACAAGAAAACCACACGTCAAATTTACTTTCCCTTTTCAACTGCTGCATACCTTGATCCATGTCTTGGTCTAGTGGTACCAAAAGACGTTTTTACCCTGTCTGGCGCTCGGCATTAAGGGGTTAAAACAAGGACTGGTCAGTATACCGTGTATATGTGGGGTATTCATATTAAACTGCTGCATGGTATCTCAGTGGGGGAACAATATAAAATCGGCATTGGTCTGCATACAACTCGGTATGTAAATGCAATAATCTTGGACGCGACGTTAAACCCAATTTCACCTCACCTCACCTCACCTCACCTCACCTCACCTCACCTCACCTCACCCCACCTCACATCCATCACATCACCTCACCTCACCTCACCTCACCTCACCTCACCTCACCTCACATCACATCACATCACATCACATCACATCTCATCATATCATTAGTGTTTCCCTTATATTGATAGTGCCCTTAAAAAATAGCGTTTCCCGAACAATGGTTAAGCGGAATTCTTCGTCCGATCTACAAAGGCAAAGGACGTACAGATGACCCTGTACTTTCGCCCCATAAGTCTTATAAGTTGCCTCGGAAAATTGTTTACCTCAGTTATAAATAAAAGATTAAACGATAATGTTGAAAGTAATAACATTCTGTCAGAATCACAAGCGGGTTTTAGACATGGCTACTCCACAAATGATCATATTTTTACCCTGTATGCAATTATTGATTTACTAAAAAATAGAAAGAAAAAATTGTATTGTGGTTTCGTTGATTTCCGAAAAGCTTTTGACAATGTTTGGCGAATAGGTTTATGGAATAAAATATTAGCACAAGGTATTGATGGAAAACTCATTCGTATTATTGTTAATATGTACGATGGTATTAAATCATGTGTGTGTTCAAACGGTGTATATTCAGAACAACTCCCTTGTCTTATTGGGGTCCGTCAAGGAGAAAATCTGTCCCCAATATTGTTTTCATTGTTTCTAAATGATCTGGAACCGTTTTTATATTCTCAAAACTGCCCTAGTGTTTCTATTCAATTTCAGTCACTTAATGGTCTGTTAGATCTCTCCGATGTTTTGTTCGCATTACTATATACAGATGATACAGTTTTGTTAGCTTTTAATCATCAAAGTTTATAAAATATGTTTGATATTTTTTCACTTTACTGCAGAAAATGGAGAGTGCATATAAATACTAGTAAAACAAAGATTATAGTTTTTGGTGGTACAAAAAGAGAAAAGAGTACACATATATTATTAAATGGCTCACCAATCGAATATGTCACTGATTATAAATATCTTGGAATTCACTTTACAAATAAAATCTCTTTCAAAACATCTATAAAAGTAAATTAAGAATCTGCCACTAAGGCCATGTACCTTGTATTACGCAAAAGTAAAACATTTAATCTATCCATAAAATGTCAATTATGTCTCTTCGATGCTATGCTAAAACCAATTCTATTATATGGTTGTGAAATCTGGGTTTTGAAGATTGTAAACAAATTGAATCTGTTCACCTTAACTTTCTACGTAAACTACTTCCCATTAAGAAAATTACACCTTTATACATGTTGTATGGAGAACTTGGAAGAGTACCTTTAAATGATTCTATTAAATGCCGAATGGTATGTTTTGGGGCTGAGGTCTTATCTGGCAAGAAACAAAAGTTATCAAGAATTCTATATCAAATGTTATACAATGAAGTCTGTACAAACAATAGCTGTAAAAAATGGATAAAATGTTTGGAAAGTATTTTCAATGAATCGGGCTTCAGTTTCTATTGGTTAAGCAATTCCTCCTAATGTCCTTAAATCTATCATGTCGTTAAGATTATCTGATATAGCAGCCAAGGGCTTCTGCAAATGACAATGCCCTGAAAAATAGCGTTACCGATATTATAGCTGACATGGATGGAATTGGTTATCAAATAAAAAGAAATAGAGGTTATCTCCCGAGTGTGTAAAAACATTGTATTTAGCGAGCCTTGGCGAGCTAAATACATAGTGTTTATTCCTAATACAGGATATTTACCATCCCCAAACACACAAGCGTGATAACCTCTTTATCATATTATGTAATTCTTTAATTCTGTACTTGAAAATCGTTTTCCCTCTCTCACAAACATTACCTAAACATTGCGAGTTTTCCTGGAATGCGCGCGTTAATATTTATTACGTCACAGGGTAAGTGAGGTGTCACTCGGACAGTGACAGTGGCCAATATAGTTCCAACTGAAATCTGTTTCTTATACAGTGGCGAAGCAACATATACGCAAAAAAATAATTTTCGATGAAGTCTATCTAAAACACATAACCTAAATACAACAATAGTGTATGCAGAAAATGTTAATCGTCTGTTACATGTTTGCGAGATAACACGCGAAAAAGTGAAAAACACGTGCACCACGGACAACTGCAAATGCACGTGCGGGTAAGGGTATAAAACGATTGCAACGGCAAGTCAGACATCCACAGTGATAAAAAAACACAAAAGAAATGCCACGACTCACAGTCGAACAACGTGAACGAGCCTTGGGTATGGTACAGATGGGAGCCACCCACGCCCATATTGCACGAACCTTCGGTTGCTCCCGTGTTGCCGTTACCAACTTGATGCAACGTTACAGACAGACAGGGCGGACCGCTGACAGGCCAAGAACAGGCAGACCCAGGGTGACCGCGCCCCATGATGACCGGTACTTGCGTACCTTGCACCTCCGAAATCGCTTCCTGACAGTGACGTCATCGGCGTCTAATGCCTTAGGTCACAGGGTTAGTCGACAGACAGTGGCCAGGAGACTCAGGGCTCATGGAATCAGGGCTTTTAGACCATACAGGGGACAGCCATTGACAGCGCAACATCGTCGTCTGCGATTGAGATGGGCCCGATGATTCTGTATGTTTAGGGCTGATGGAAGACAAGGAGTTTACCGCCGAAGGGGTGAACGAACGGCGGCGTGTTGCGTGCATGAGGTCGTACCATATGGTGGAGGGAGTGTCATGGTGTGGGGAGGGATCTGTGGGCAGGAGAGGACACCGCTGGTCATCGTTGACGGAAACTTGACAGCTCAGCGTTACATGGATAACATCTTTCGTCCAGTTGTCCTACCGTTTCTCCAACAGCAGCCACGTGGTGTCATTTATCAGCATGACAACGCTAGAGCCCATACAGCCAGAATTGTCACTAACTTCCTCGCAGCCAACAACGTCAGCGCCCTGCCGTGGCCTGCACGCTCATCCGACATGTCCCCCATAGAACACCTCTGGGACTTGATGGATCGTCGTGTTCGACAACGACCACACTCTCCAGCCAACCGGCAAGAACTGTCAACTCCCACGTGACCTCATCAGACGACTGACTTTTTCTGTGCGTCGAAGAGTTTTTGCGTGTATTGAGGCATTTGGTGGTCACACACGCTACTAATGACTTGTTATTGAACGTGAGCGATTGTTTATGTACTCTGATTATGTCCATGATTCTGAAAGCTCGAGTTTTGTACCACACCCAACTTTGGGGGGGCTCTGACGTCATTCTCGGTCGCGGTATGATTGTCATTTTCAGTGTTGATTATGTTGATATATTGATCTACTCAATACACTTTACTTCATGCATGTATGTTTTGTTGTTTTGGAGCAAGAGTGATTTCAAACTCTGGTAAAGTTTCTTTTGGACGTCAGTTTATATACATACACAAATGTCTAGGTTTTATATACTGCTTATTAGCCTTGTCTTTTGATTGTCTCCTGTGAAGATGAAGACGCTGAATATGCTGGGATATGCTACTAAAATGTATCTACCCCCATCACACCAACACCCATAAACACACACACGCGCACGCACACACACACACACACACACACACACACTTAAACTCAACACACACACACACACACACACACACACACTCGGATGTGTGTTTACATTGTGCTATCGTAAATAGGTTCAAAGATCATTATTGTTGTGAAGCGAATCCAAAATGAGAAAATACTCATAACAATAAACAGAATACCTCAGCTTACCTGCATATCCAATACACAATGCTAGCACAACGGAGACCCTGCTTTCCATGGCGCTGAGTTGTGTGAGGTTGAGCTCTACCTGAAAAATGTTCGTACACAAAGTAAACCCCCTTGGGTTTTCAGGATTGGCGTGCGTAGGTGTGCCAAGTCACGCAATTGTGAACATTCTATAACAACACGTTCGCCGGTTCGCATGAGAGGGATGTCGACATGATCATTGCGTCCGGCGATTTATTAACGTCGTTTACTTAAAAGTTGTTTATCTTGCATTATTTTTGTCTCGAGTGATTGATTGTCTGAAGTCCGATTTTCTTGTAATAGTATTTATCGGCACTCAGGAAATAAAGAAATATTGTTTAGCTGGATTTTTGTTTCGATATAATGTTGTATATCTGAGTCTTGTTACACAACAATAATGTATATCTGAGTCTTGTCACATAACGACATTGTATATCTTGAGTCTTGTTACACAACAATAATGTATATCTGAGTCTTGTTACATAACGACATTGTATATCTTGAGTCTTGTTATACAACAATAATGTATATCTGAGTCTTGTTACATAACGACATTGTATATCTGAGTCTTGTAACACAACAATAATGTATATCTGAGTCTTGTTACATAACGACATTGTATATTATCTTGAGTCTTGTAACACAACAATAATGTATATCTAAGTCTTGTTACATAACGACATTGTATATTATCTTGAGTCTTGTTATACAACAATAATGTATATCTGAGTCTTGTTACATAACGACATTGTATATCTGAGTCTTGTTACATAACGACATTGTATATCTTGAGTCTTGTAACACAACAATAATGTATATCTGAGTCTTGTAACATAACGACATTGTATATCTTGAGTCTTGTAACACAACAATAATGTATATCTGAGTCTTGTTACATAACGACATTGTATATCTGAGTCTTGTTACATAACGACATTGTATATCTGAGTCTTGTTACATAACGACATTGTATATCTTGAGTCTTGTTACACAACAATATTGTACGTCTAAACTCTTGTTACATAACACTACTGTATATCGGAGTCTTGTTACATAACAATATTGTACATCTAAACTCTTGTTACATAACACTACTGTGTATCGGAGTCTTGTTACATAACAATAGTGTACATCTAAACTCTTGTTACATAACACTACTGTGTATCGGAGTCTTGTTACATAACAATAGTGTACATCTAAACTCTTGTTACATAACACTACTGTGTATCGGAGTCTTGTTACATAACAATATTGTACATCTAAACTCTTGTTACATAACACTACTGTATATCAGAGTCTTGTTACACAACAATATTGTACATCTAAACTATTGTTACATAACACTACTGTATATCAGAGTCTTGTTACATAACAATATTGTACATCTAAACTCTTGTTACATAACACTACTGTATATCTGGAGTCTTGTTTCTTGTTACATAGAAATATTGTTCTTCTTGAATTTTGTTACGTAACGATATTGTTCATCTGGAGTCCTTATACACAGCAATATTGTATCTATGGTGTGACGTCATATTGTTTCAGCTGACCAATCAACATAAAGAATCACGACAATGCGCATGTGTAATCATAGGAAAGTTATTACACTTGACTGCAGAGGTGATGGCATGGATCAAGTGTTTCTGATGCGTGCAGTAGGACATTTAATGCGATGGTAGTACCTTTTATGCTTGCTCCGTCTGCTTCAGGGGTCGTTTACAACGATTAAGTCGAGAGTAACGTATCGCACAAAGGCGTATTTCCTCACGTTTAGGGGAAAAGGATGTTATGGAGACCTATAATCATTGCTCGTGTATGCATGTTGTGTCTGTCAGTGGGGAACATACTGACACCACGACTTGCATTGAGAACTCAACGTAAAGCCAGCCTTAATTTCCTAAGGAGACACGCGTTGCCTTTTGCTCCAACTGGATAAAATACCAGAAACACAAGCAGCTGTTAGGAAGGATTATTTCACTAGTGATCGTAGTGTTACATCATTGTCAGTTAAATACATAAAACATTTGATTCCTAGAAAGTGTAAAACTATCTACCCTTTGTCGATACCATAAAGCTTTCTTTCAGTTGTCATAAATTATGGCGAATAGGAAAACACTCACAGTGCTACAAGGAATCAACGTTGTAACGGCGAATGTTGACCAGCCAAAGATGTAAAGCAGGCATGTTAATCCTAGTTACATCAACGGGTTATCTCAGAAATAACCATGGTAAACGTGGGATGGAGTTGAATGCAGATATTTGTTGAAGTATTAATGTTCGTATCTGCAAATGTCATACTAGCATCAGAGACAAATAGTTGGCAACAGAACCAGCAATGTTTGAAAAATACTCAAATAGCAGTTTAACTGTAAATATCGAAAAATACTAACATTTTTCAAGAAAGGAGACAGAATAGCTGCTCACGAAAATGACTTAATAATGGGAATCTGGTTAAGATCGTTTGCCAATATATATCTTCGTGTTAAGTATAATTATAAGAAACTGGTGATTTTGGTAAAGCAGTGACTAACACAATAAGGAGGAAAAGTTAGTTGTTTTCATTTCATCATATATGTATTTTAACTGTTCTCGTCTATTGAGTAAGCTATAAGGGGGGTTCAGTACTTCGAAGCAATATGTATTGGCATGTAAAAGCATTCTTAAAGTTGAAACTCCAAATTGTCACCCATTCTTTATAATTCTCACTGACTCAAAATATCAGCCCAAAACATTAAGTGTGCACGACCAAGGTCTCCCCAAAATTCGTATCATCAAGATATGATTTCACGCGGCTTTGTGTATGATTATATAAATCAAAGTGTTCATAATAAAATTTTCTGTTTAAGGTGCTTTTTAAATCGCACGTGTTGTAGACATGACACATACAGATACTTTCAATCTCCGCCAGAAAAAATATCGATGAAATTAGAAAAGTGAAAAACAGAGAAATACCAATTTGTCGCAAATAATAATAATAATAATAATAATAATAATAATAATAATAATAATAATAATAATAATATATAAAAAATAATAATAATAATAATAATAATTATAATAGGCCATTTATATCACGAATATTTCCACACAACTCAGGGGCATACTCAAAGCGCTATTATTACCCTGGTCACTGGATCAGTGTGCACTCAACTATCATTCTCAGTTCTGTTGGGAGTATACAACCCAAGCTGCCTGTCAGGCGCTAGAAGGTAAACAACCACATTGCCATCTCATCCTACTGGGTACCCATTCACTGCTGGATGAACAGAGGGACATTTCGAACAATGTCACTTGCCCAAGGAGACGCCACATGTGTTATATCCAAGGACTCGACGTTGCGTAACTTCTACTGATGTGTGACCTGTGTGCGGTACACAGGGTCACGTGCCACAACGAATATAATGTTGTATATCACGTAATCTGTTCTAAAAACGCCTCCGTGGTCTGGTGGAGGACGGTCTGCCCGGAGAGCGGAAGATCGGGGCTTCGATCATACCAAAAGACGTCAAAAGATGGCGTTAAGGGGCTAAAACAATGTCTGGTCGGCTCGGACTTGGTATACTGTGTCCGAGTGGGGTATTCATGTTAAAATGCGGCACGGTATCTCAATGGGCTATCACTATAAAACCAGTATTTGTCTGGACAGGTACAATTATCATACACCAAAACACATGTACATACACGCCGCTATATGAGTGCAAAAAATCTTGAACGCGACGTTAAACCCCATTTCACCTCAACTCGCCTCAACAACATTAGATGTATACCTACAGATGTGAATAGTCTAAAATCAAACTTCAATTACAAGTTACTTGTAACGATGATATGTAAAGCACTCTACCAAAATGTTCAGTGATGAGGAACAGTTACTGTTCAGCGAAGGTGAAATGAAGTTTAGCTGAGCGTTGTAGCCTTGGTGCTAAGTCTTCAATGACATGTTTATATATGTGATCGGGTTATGGGAATTGGAATTGTAAAGAGGTGCCTTCTGTTCCGACAGGTTTGCAGTTCGAAACAGGATTCAGGTTTGTCGTCAGATATTGGATGGTCACAAACCAGGTCATTGTATTTTAGAGTGTCGTATACACAAGCCCAAACCTATATCTGGTGTTGTTAACACTGAGAAGGAGAATGTTTGTAGTGTTCAGCCACCAAAGTCTGCTGTTGTTATAGGAAGGAGCACTTGCCTTCTATACTCAACAACAAAAGTTCCTGTGACACCAATATTTTAGTGTATTTTTCAAACAAGTAAAGTTTGGTTTTCAATATTGTAGTATATGTATGGAATCAAGTCACAAAAATGACTCTTGTGATAGATAGAAAGTCAGTGAAGCTGACTATATTGTGTAAACTCCAGGCCGCCAAAACAAAAACGATTGTATCATTTCAATATGATAAAAACTTATCATGACCGATTTGAAAATGTATCGCAGTTATTGCTGCTGTTTCTCCTGTTGAATCTGCATCAGATGAATGCAGATCTGGGTTTACCAGTGAGAATGTGAGGTTTGGGGGTTTAGATAGATGAGAAGGCTTGCTCTGGGCTAAACATTTCTGAGGTGTTAAACAATTTTAGTAACCATTCGTTTAATGAACAACAGAGACAGGTGTCTGATTTAATTCACCAGTTTGTCCATTTGTTTTCAAATCTACCTGGCCGTACCTACCTGATTACTCAAGACAGATAGAATGCTGCCATGTGGGACACCCTGCTTCTGTCTGTTACAAATTGGGATATGAATTGAGGTAAACGGCCTTTTATCCCCAAATCATGTAGATCTTTTAAAATACCATGCTTCTATATGGTATCATATGCGTTTTCAAATTTGAAAAAGATGGATGCCGCAAGCTATTGATTTACAATGGCATCTTTAAAAGAAATTCTAAACGTACCAGATGGCCAATGTTACTTCTCTTTACGGAAACCACATTGTAGGAAATTGTTGGTCGAGTATGTACCACCGTTCCATCGTGGTTAATGCTATTGGTCGAGTATGTACCACCGCTCCATAGTGGTTAATGCTATTGGTCGAGTATTTACCTACGTTCCATAGTGGTTAATGCTATTGGTCGAGTATTTACCTACGTTCCATAGTGGTTAATGCTATTGGTCGAGTATGTACCACCGCTCCATAGTGGTTAATGCTATTGGTCGAGTATGTACCACCGTTCCATAGTGGTTAATGCTATTGGTCGAGTATGTACCACCGCTCCATAGTGGTTAATGCTATTGGTCGAGTATGTACCACCGCTCCATAGTGGTTAATGCTATTGGTCGAGTATGTACCACCGTTCCATAGTGGTTAATGCTATTGGTCGAGTATGTACCACCGTTCCATAGTGGTTAATGCTATTGGTCGAGTATGTACCACCGTTCCATAGTGGTTAATGCTATTGGTCGAGTATGTACCACCGTTCCATAGTGGTTAATGCTATTGGTCGAGTATGTACCACCGTTCCATAGTGGTTAATGCTATTGGTCGAGTATTTACCTACGTTCCATAGTGGTTAATGCTATTGGTCGAGTATTTACCTACGTTCCATAGTGGTTAATGCTATTGGTCGATACTTAGAGGCATCCGTGTGGTCCCTACCACGTTTACGTCCAGGAACAACTAAGGCAATGCGCAAGGACGGAGGAAAATTCCCAGATGTCTAATGATTTGATCAAGTATATCTACAAGCGTCTCTAAACACGAATCGGGCAAATCCCTTCAAGGGCTGGTAGTGAATATTATCAGCTCCCGTTGCAGTATCGTGAGCTTGATCAGGGACAGTATTCAGCTCGTGGAGCGAAAACAATTCATCATTATCCTTGCCATTATGAATATTGAAATCAACCTTCTTGCTTTCCTGTTGTTTCTGACACTTTTGAAACTTAGAAATATAGTTCGACGAGGAAGTGTGTTTCGCCCAATAATCTTCCTTGAGATGCTGAACACTTTGCTTTTAAGTTTTGCAATCATGTTCCACACCTTGGCTATTGGCGTGCGATAATTAGTTTTAGAGACATAATTCCTCGAAGACATAATATTGTTTGAAAGTACGGCGTGCCTTGGCACTTGTGATTTTAACATGATTCACATTATATACAGTTGGATGTCGACGGAAATATTTGTAAGCTTTTTCCTTCATTTTCTAGCCTGTTTGCACTCATTGTCACACAATAGTTTTCGAATGTGTGGATTTGCAGAGAACTTTGGAATAGTTCGGCAATTTCATTTAAAATATCAGAAAATAACTGAATAGGATCAGTTACATTCCTGAACACATCAGGCTTCAACCTATCAGTACAGAGTTCCTGAAAGGAAGGCCAGTTGGCTTTGGTAAACTTCCACCTTGATGTAGGTGGAACATCAGATGGATTGTTTGCTGTTAGGATTGAAGGAAAGTGGCAACTTCCTCTTTACAGTGTTTATCATCAACGTTTAAACAGCAAAAATGTCATCACACGAACCCTTTCTGATGTCTGCTTTCGAAGGATTTACAATCGTATTTTCATCAACAAATTTAGTTTGTCTGTTTTTTAGTACTCGGTGAAGAACTCAGTTTAATCAGTGCTTATAATATTCAATAGTTCTGACATAGCGTGACATCTGTGAAATGTCGAAAAATATTACTAAGTTGACTGTGGTTATCCTATTTTCGTTCAGTTGTGAAAATCGAAAAATAATTGATATGAATATTATATAATATTATACGGAAATGTTGTATGGATACTTTTTAAATATGAAATATGATTCACTTAGGAAAAGATATTTCGCATTTTCTTGTTGTATAATTTAAACCTGACTGAATCAGGGAGATAAGGTCAATCTGTCATTCATTTTATTCATTAAAAAAACACATCTCATAAACTATCCTCTTCTGTGCCTGTGTAGAATGGTTTTCCCTTGTTCGAAATATACAATACAGTATCCGGTTCCATGTTGCCGAAAACTGGATGTCAGGGGAGACATATTTGTTTTAAAGTGATTTGAGAGTGATTCAGGGTTTTATTACTTTGAAATGGCCAATGGTAGGAATGTTGTTATTTTTTAAATTACAATATGACTTTGTGGTCACGGTTGCTTTTTTATACCTTTCAGATCCTTTTCTATCCTTTTCCTCATTGCGTTTAAATTTCGATTTTCGGCTTCAACTTGCTCTTAATAGTGGACCAGACATGACATTAAATTATCAAATATTTGGTCTAGATCGTCAAAGCCTTGAGACTGTATGTTAACCCTTTGGTAAATCGTGCACCCAACGTGTCAGGTAGTCAGTTCCATCACAGTAATCATTCACTCTACCTGTCAGGTAGTCAGTTCCATCACATCAATCATTCACTCTACCTGTCAGGTAGTCAGTTCCATCACAGCAATCATTCACTCACCTGTCGGGTAGTCAGTTCCATCACAGCAATCATTCACTCGACCTGTCAGGTAGTCAGTTCGATCACAGCAATCATTCACTCTACCTGTCAGGTAGTCAGTTCCATCACAGCAATCATTCACTCGACCTGTTAGGTAGTCAGTTCCATCACAGCAATCATTCAATCTACCTGTCAGGTAGTCAGTTCCATCACAGCAATCATTCACTCGACCTGTCAGGTAGTCAGTTCCATCACAACAATCATTCACTCTACCTGTCAGGTAGTCAGTTCCATCACAGCAATCATTCACTCTACCTGTCAGGTAGTCAGTTCCATCACAGCAATCATTCACGCTACCTGTCAGGTAGTCAGTTCCATCACAACAATCATTCACTCTACCTGTCAGGTAGTCAGTTCCATCACAGCAATCATTCACTCTACCTGTCAGGTAGTCAGTTCCATCACAGCAACCATTCACTCTACCTATCAGGTAGTCAGTTCCATCACAACAATCATTCACTCTACCTGTCAGGTAGTCAGTTCCATCACAGCAATCATTCACTCTACCTGTCAGGTAATCAGTTCCATCACAGCAATCATTCACTCGACCTGTCAGGTAGTCAGTTCCATCACAACAATGATTCACTCTACCTGTCAGGTAGTCAGTTCCATCACAGCAATCATTCACTCTACCTGTCAGGTAGTCAGTTCCATCACAGCAACCATTCACTCTACCTGTCAGGTAGTCAGTTCCATCACAGCAATCATTCACTCTACCCGTCAGGTAGTCAGTTCCATAACACCAATCATTCACTCTGCTGCCTAGTGTATTGGTCTTGTACTTCATGTCACTATTTCTTGTGGAATCTAGGCCACAAGAGAGATCCACCTCCTCAACATGCCGCACTCGGCGCACTATCCTGCAGAATGCCAGCCATTGTTTGTGTCTATTCAAGCCAGAGAATGTATTGCTGTGAAGCGTATCACTTGGTTCGTGGTGTGGAGAAGCCCGGGGAACCAGCGATCAGCGGAACAAATGCACTTGAGGCATTTCCTAAGAATTAATACCAATTACATAAACTATATTATTTAACCAATATTCGGGTAAAGGATTGACCAAGTGAAACTCTATAATATAACGTGTCTAATAAGTTTAATAATGGACACACCTATAACTTAGGCGAGGCAAAAGCTACGACATGTGGTGGTAGTCTTTGATGATAAGGGCGGCTGTCTGAAGTCGTCTTAACACAGATTCTAGTCAGATCATATGTGAAGTAAAGTTGTAAATACTAACGCTGCACCCATCATATCATCCATTTATGGCAGCCATGAATATATCGACCCGTGAAGATTCGGGTTAGTATAGGTCTTCCCAAACCCATGGTTGCAATAAATGCGACTATGCTTGTCGTAAGAGGCGACTAACGGGATCGGGTGGTCAGGCTGGCTGACTTGGTTGATGAATGTCATCGATTCCCAATTGCGTGGATCGATGCTCGTGATGTCAATCACTGGATTGTTTGGTCCAGACTCGAAACAAACAAACATCATCATCATCTGCTGTATATATGAAATAAACATGATTACCTTTCCTTTCTGTTATTAATCATAGTTAAAGGGCATTGTGATCCGACTTTGCGTATATTTACTTGCGCTTGGATTCTTCTTAAGGCGACCACTATATAGCCCCACATCACCTCCCACAGCCAAGAAGCGCATGATCGAGTCAGTTCTAGGCTTCCATAAGTCAGACTAATTCAAAATGAAAATCGACAAACCTTTTTCCATAATTATCCGCAATCTCTGCTACAAGCAGTTTCCATTGCTCTCTTCACTCAGACGTCAATCTTCGGGCTGTCCTCACATCAAGCCGACACGCCGTGGTGTAAATGGAATACTGTTTAAGCGGCGTTAAACCCAGCTCACTCACACACACATCAAGCCGACACGCCGTGGTATAACTGGAACACTGTTTAAGCGGCGTTAAACCCAGCTCACTCACACACACATCAAGCCGACACGCCGTGGTGTAACTGGAATACTGTTTAAGCGGCGTTAAACCCAGCTCACTCACACACACATCAAGCCGACACGCCGTGGTATAACTGGAATACTGTTTAAGCGGCGTTAAACCCAGCTCACTCACGCACACATCAAGCCGACACGCCGTGGTATAACTGGAATACTGTTTAAGCGGCGTTAAACCCAGCTCACTCACACACACATCAAGCCGACACGCCGTGGTATAACTGGAATACTGTTTAAGCGGCGTTAAACCCAGCTCACTCACACACACATCAAGCCGACACGCCGTGGTATAACTGGAATACTGTTTAAGCGGCGTTAAACCCAGCTCACTCACACACACATCAAGCCGACACGCCGTGGTATAACTGGAATACTGTTTAAGCGGCGTTAAACCCAGCTCACTCACACACACATCAAGCCGACACGCCGTGGTATAACTGGAATACTGTTTAAGCGGCGTTAAACCCAGCTCACTCACACACACATCAAGCCGACACGCCGTGGTATAACTGGAATACTGTTTAAGCGGCGTTAAACCCAACTCACTCACGCACACATCAAGCCGACACGCCGTGGTATAACTGGAATACTGTTTAAGCGGCGTTAAACCCAGCTCAATCACGCACACATCAAGCCGACACGCCGTGGTATAACTGGAATACTGTTTAAGCGGCGTTAAACCCAGCTCAATCATGCACACATCAAGCCGACACGCCGTGGTATAACTGGAATACTGTTTAAGCGGCGTTAAACCCAGCTCAATCACGCACACATCACGCCGACACGCCGTGGTATAACTGGAATACAGTTTAAGCGGCGTTAAACCCAGCTCACTCACACACACATCAAGCCGACACGCCGTGTTATAACTGGAATACTGTTTAAGCGGCGTTAAACCCAGCTCACTCACGCACACATCAAGCCGACACGCCGTGGTATAACTGGAATACTGTTTAAGCGGCGTTAAACCCAGCTCAATCACGCACACATCAAGCCGACACGCCGTGGTATAACTGGAATACTGTTTAAGCGGCGTTAAACCCAGCTCACTCACGCACACATCAAGCCGACACGCCGTGGTATAACTGGAATACTGTTTAAGCGGCGTTAAACCCAGCTCACTCACGCACACATCAAGCCGACACGCCGTGTTATAACTGGAATACTGTTTAAGCGGCGTTAAACCCAGCTCAATCACGCACACATCACGCCGACACGCCGTGGTATAACTGGAATACAGTTTAAGCGGCGTTAAACCCAGCTCAATCACGCACACATCAAGCCGACACGCCGTGGTATAACTGGAATACTGTTTAAGCGGCGTTAAACCCAACTCACTCACGCACACATCAAGCCGACACGCCGTGGTATAACTGGAATACTGTTTAAGCGGCGTTAAACCCAGCTCAATCATGCACACATCAAGCCGACACGCCGTGGTATAACTGGAATACTGTTTAAGCGGCGTTAAACCCAGCTCACTCACGCACACATCAAGCCGACACGCCGTGGTATAACTGGAATACTGTTTAAGCGGCGTTAAACCCAGCTCACTCACGCACACATCAAGCCGACACGCCGTGTTATAACTGGAAAACTGTTTAAGCGGCGTTAAACCCAGCTCAATCACACACACATCAAGCCGACACGCCGTGGTATAACTGGAATACTGTTTAAGCGGCGTTAAACCCAGCTCACTCACACACACATCAAGCCGACACGCCGTGGTATAACTGGAATACTGTTTAAGCGGCGTTAAACCCAACTCACTCACACACACATCAAGCCGACACGCCGTGGTATAACTGGAATACTGTTTAAGCGGCGTTAAACCCAGCTCACTCACACACACATCAAGCCGACACGCCGTGGTATAACTGGAATACTGTTTAAGCGGCGTTAAACCCAGCTCACTCACACACACATCAAGCCGACACGCCGTGGTATAACTGGAATACTGTTTAAGCGGCGTTAAACCCAGCTCACTCACACACACATCAAGCCGACACGCCGTGGTATAACTGGAATACTGTTTAAGCGGCGTTAAACCCAACTCACTCACGCACACATCAAGCCGACACGCCGTGGTATAACTGGAATACTGTTTAAGCGGCGTTAAACCCAGCTCAATCATGCACACATCAAGCCGACACGCCGTGGTATAACTGGAATACTGTTTAAGCGGCGTTAAACCCAGCTCACTCACACACACATCAAGCCGACACGCCGTGGTATAACTGGAATACTGTTTAAGCGGCGTTAAACCCAGCTCAATCACACACACATCAAGCCGACACGCCGTGGTATAACTGGAATACTGTTTAAGCGGCGTTAAACCCAGCTCACTCACGCACACATCAAGCCGACACGCCGTGGTATAACTGGAATACTGTTTAAGCGGCGTTAAACCCAGCTCACTCACACACACATCAAGCCGACACGCCGTGGTATAACTGGAATACTGTTTAAGCGGCGTTAAACCCAGCTCACTCACACACACATCAAGCCGACACGCCGTGGTATAACTGGAATACTGTTTAAGCGGCGTTAAACCCAACTCACTCACGCACACATCAAGCCGACACGCCGTGGTATAACTGGAATACTGTTTAAGCGGCGTTAAACCCAGCTCAATCATGCACACATCAAGCCGACACGCCGTGGTATAACTGGAATACTGTTTAAGCGGCGTTAAACCCAGCTCACTCACACACACATCAAGCCGACACGCCGTGGTATAACTGGAATACTGTTTAAGCGGCGTTAAACCCAGCTCAATCACGCACACATCAAGCCGACACGCCGTGGTATAACTGGAATACTGTTTAAGCGGCGTTAAACCCAGCTCACTCACGCACACATCAAGCCGACACGCCGTGGTATAACTGGAATACTGTTTAAGCGGCGTTAAACCCAGCTCACTCACACACACATCAAGCCGACACGCCGTGGTATAACTGGAATACTGTTTAAGCGGCGTTAAACCCAGCTCACTCACGCACACATCAAGCCGACACGCCGTGGTATAACTGGAATACTGTTTAAGCGGCGTTAAACCCAGCTCAATCACGCACACATCAAGCCGACACGCCGTGGTATAACTGGAATACTGTTTAAGCGGCGTTAAACCCAGCTCACTCACGCACACATCAAGCCGACACGCCGTGGTATAACTGGAATACTGTTTAAGCGGCGTTAAACCCAGCTCACTCACGCACACATCAAGCCGACACGCCGTTGTATAACTGGAATACTGTTTAAGCGGCGTTAAACCCAGCTCAATCATGCACACATCAAGCCGACACGCCGTGGTATAACTGGAATACTGTTTAAGCGGCGTTAAACCCAGCTCAATCACGCACACATCAAGCCGACACGCCGTTGTATAACTGGAATACTGTTTAAGCGGCGTTAAACCCAACTCAATCACACACACATCAAGCCGACACGCCGTTGTATAACTGGAATACTGTTTAAGCGGCGTTAAACCCAACTCAATCACGCACACATCAAGCCGACACGCCGTTGTATAACTGGAATACTGTTTAAGCGGCGTTAAACCCAGCTCACTCACGCACACATCAAGCCGACACGCCGTGGTATAACTGGAATACTGTTTAAGCGGCGTTAAACCCAGCTCACTCACGCACACATCAAGCCGACACGCCGTTGTATAACTGGAATACTGTTTAAGCGGCGTTAAACCCAGCTCAATCATGCACACATCAAGCCGACACGCCGTGGTATAACTGGAATACTGTTTAAGCGGCGTTAAACCCAGCTCAATCACGCACACATCAAGCCGACACGCCGTTGTATAACTGGAATACTGTTTAAGCGGCGTTAAACCCAGCTCACTCACACACACATCAAGCCGACACGCCGTGGTATAACTGGAATACTGTTTAAGCGGCGTTAAACCCAGCTCACTCACACACACATCAAGCCGACACGCCGTGGTATAACTGGAATACTGTTTAAGCGGCGTTAAACCCAACTCACTCACGCACACATCAAGCCGACACGCCGTGGTATAACTGGAATACTGTTTAAGCGGCGTTAAACCCAGCTCACTCACGCACACATCAAGCCGACACGCCGTGGTATAACTGGAATACTGTTTAAGCGGCGTTAAACCCAACTCACTCACGCACACATCAAGCCGACACGCCGTGGTATAACTGGAATACTGTTTAAGCGGCGTTAAACCCAACTCCTACGACAGTAGGACCCGCAAACGCTGTGGGATGTTCGTAATAGTATTGCAATTATCGCTATGGTGTTTAACGTTAACACATCACGATGACCCGTCATTATTACTCACGTGGAAGGGTTCTATTTATATTTGTGAAGAGAAGGATATTTACCTGTAAGTGATTGTTTCTTGGGTCAAAAATAAGTACACGTGGCTTTTATTATTTTTATTATCATTATTTTATTATTTGATCTTGCAAAATGAGGAATCTCAATCTCCATGTGGTGGTTACTACAATGTAGAAATTCGTTTTGTTTTTAATGCATCTTATGAACTGTTTCAGGGGAATAATTACGGTGATCGATTTGACACCATAACTGTTTCAGGGGAAAAAGGCAAATATCTCTCACATTCGAGGTAGATGCTTCTTATTATAAAATCAATAGTTAGAAACCATGGATGGATAGTTTCTCCATCTGTGTGTCAACTCTAATAGTGAAACTAGTCCCTTCGGGGCTCACAAACAACCAAACAACATGACTGTCAGGAAAAACGAAGTAGATGCTTGCATATTCACACTTCACTCTGCTTATACCTGTGTGCTGTGAAATTGCGACCCCCGCGTTCCTTGAGTTGTAAGATACTCATTGACTTGATCATGTGACATCGCCTGTGATACCCGTATGAAACATCACCATACCTTGCTGTATCATTTTCAGGCACCATCAAACATAGGTGTGTACTTTGGCCGGCAGCTGGGAATGACGTCATGAAATTTCATGTACACATTGTTGTACAAATATCCAAGTTTGGGCACCAAAAGGTTTTCACCCCTGGGTCAACATCAGACACAAAGTATGGATTCAAAAGAAACGTTTATTATAACATGTTGCCAGATAAACGAGCTAACGAAGTACGATACGATGGGCACGTGTCATATTGGAATACAAACTGTTGCGGAGTACATACATAAGTGTTGAAATCATGTCTAATAATAATAGTAACAATACTGACGACGTCAAGGCGTGTCATTATCGACGTTATGTTGAGTTCATCTGTACGGTGTTCAAAATATGTATTCACTGCGATTCTTCATAAGTTGATAAGGAAAACTATTATTCCATCCAGCATGATGCTGGTTTTATTAAAGGACTGTTAAAATACATAATATTATACAGACTCACAACACTCGTTTCGTAACATGAACTTCCTAATATTAGACCAGGAGGGTGAGGGTAAGTCTGTCCTTATATGAGTGCTCACACCAAGCAGTGCAGATCCAACTCTCTGGTGGTGTCATCCTGTTGGTTTGCGGCGCCTTGTTCTGGTGGAATACCCTCTTTACAATACGACTTTCTACAGATTATTACCCAGGAACAGTTAATGGTACGTCCCCGGGTATTCCATATATAGGGACTTCAGAAGTGGGTTTCATATGATTTAGCATACCCTTAGTGACAGACATATTTTGCTATTGAACACAGTCTACATAACACACATTACAATGTTAACTTACGAAAATGTGCGGAATGATGTCAATTAAAAGTAAACGTTACTTACATACATAGAAACTATGTACTTGTAGTCCAGTGAGTGAACCACAGGTTTACATAGACGCTGATAAATCATAACGATGTTGAGGATCTCTTTTTGAAGATTCTGTATAGCGGCAAGAAATATTTTACGTCCGTTTCCTAAGGTAAACGGCAAGTGTATTGGAAACAAACAAATGTTGCAAAGATTTTTATTTCGGTTTAAAAGTTGCTTGTATTCTCAACGAAACACTCGCAGTCGAGTTCATTGCTTCACTGAGAACCAGAGAGAGAGAGAGGGAGAGAGAGAGAGGGAGAGAGAGAGAGAGAGAGAGAGAGAGAGAGAGAGAGAGAGAGAGAGTACCATAGTAGTACCAAACAGTGTGAGGGCACGTCTGACCTTGAGGATGCCAACCCAGCCCTACTTTGATTCCTTGAAATACCCCCTAATTTGTCACTCATTGCTCATCCCTGAATCCTGAATTCTGCTAAACACAAATCGCATAGGTATTGAGAACAGGGTGCGACTTGCAGTTAAATTACTGAAGAAGATTCAATGTATAATGTCATTATTTACGCCCAACATTATTATTTAATCTGGGAACTAAATTCGATTGTATTTGCGTCCTGCGTATCACACTGCTGAGTCCCTCTAAATAACCCCGGAACCCCGCGTACCAAAAGGGGGCTGTCATCCTCAACCTAAGATGATGGAAAACCCCGGGTGTTAGGGGACATCTGACTTTAGAGTGAGTAAGTTGGGTTTAACGTCGCTTTGAACAATATTCCAGTTTTATCACGGCGTGTCAGCTTGATGTCCAAGAAAAGCCTGAAGTGATGCAGGTCTCAGACGTTTACCTTTTTGATGTAACACACGAGAACGGGTATGGTGCTGACAAACCTTGAAACCGGGGCGAACCGGGATTCGAACCCACAATCATAGGTTTCTGGCGAGCCCACGTGACGCCACTCTGCACACACGTGGCCCCTCTAACTTTTCGAACCAGAGAAACTCTGGTCTAACCGCCAACAAAGCTGCATGTACACAGGGAATAAGGCAGCTTCTACATCTAGATAGGAATATAGTCATCTACAGATGGAAAAGTCTGACCACGATAACACACATGTGTTTTCTGTTCAAATGTAAATCCGGTGCAGCCAACTGTTCCATAACATAGAGTTGCGCAGTAGATGCTTGTGGGGACATTCACTGGGGGCAAATCTTCCACAGGACTTCCGGGATAACGGGTCGACTTGATGTAGTAGTCACCTGAAACAGTCACATTTAAACCAATAACCTTTACACTGAAACACCTAATACGATTCATTTAAATATGCTTCGCTTAAAAGATCAAAATACCCACAGTTCTTTATCCTGAGATGAAATATATGTTTTGAGTAATGTCATTATGGGCTGACGTCATGATGCTGTTCAAGATACCTCCCACATGATCTAACATATTCCTTGAAACACTGTTTTCGATAAAGCGATCCCAGGAGACGAGAAAGCGATAACACGAGACGAGAAAGCGATAGAACGATACGAGAAAGCGATAGAGCGAGAAAGCGACAGAACGATACAAAAAGGCGCCAGAACGATACGAGAAAGCGAAAGAGTGATAGAGCAGAAAAAACGATAGAGCGAAAAAGCGATAGAGTAATAGAGCGAGAAAGCGATAGAGTAATAGAGCAAGAAAGCGATAGAGTGATAGAGCAAGAAAGCGATAGAGTGATAGAGCAAGAAAGCGATAGAGTGATAGAGCGAGAAAGTGATAGAGCGGGAAAGCGATAGAGTAATAGAGCAAGAAAGCGATAGAGTAATAGAGCAGGAAAGCGATAGAGTAATAGAGCAGGAAAGCGATAGAGTAATAGAGCGGGAAAGCGATAGAGTAATAGAGCAGGAAAGCGATAGAGTAATAGAGCGGGAAAGCGATAGAGTAATAGAGCGGGAAAGCGATAGAGTAATAGAGCAAGAAAGCGATAGAGTGATAGAGCGGGAAAGCGATAGAGTAATAGAGCAGGAAAGCGATAGAGTGATAGAGCGGGAAAGTGATAGAGCAGGAAAGTGATAGGGCGAGTAAGTGATATTTCCCATAATGCCGTACATTAAACAGGTTTAACTGATCAATATTCAGTGATCCATTCCTATAATTCCCACCGCTATTTTGTCTTTTATGCCAAGAATTATTCAATCGTCACGCCGAAGACCCAGGTTCGATTCCCCACCTGGGTGCAATGTGAGCAGCCCAGGCATGGTGTCCCCCCTTAGTGATATTGCTGGAACATTGTCAAAAGCGGTGTAAAACCATATTCACTCACTCATAGCGGTGTTAATCAAATTACGATATGCAAATACATATGAAAATGTGAAGAAAATTATTTTTATTTAGTAACACACCAACACAGGCCGAGTTTTGTGTGTAGGTAGTTGTCCCTGCATCTGCCGTCACCCCAGTAGCTGTGTCCGCCCACAGGCAGTTGGTGCCGTTGTAGCTGACACCGTAGCACTTCCTGGACATACGACACAGCTCTGAACACTCCTCGGCGTGTGCGGGTCCTTCTAGCTCCCTTGTGGAGATCAGTCGACTGCTGGCTATCTCGATCATGCACTTCTTGGCTGTTGAAGGTAGTTTATACACATGAGCATTAATAAAGCACCAGCTACTTTTTCGGATATATTCTACATTAAAAAAAGGCAAGTGTGTTTCATTTTTGGAAACCCGACAAAAGAGTAATAAACTGACAAACAACGCCTGACACTACCATCACACAAATACACGGGCAGTAGGTACCGTTCAATTTTACAAGGCTGAAATGTATCGGGACTCACCCCACACTACGAATCGGGCTTTCACATTATGCAGTGAAAACCTGGGAATCACCTCACGGAGGACATTTGCAAGGGTCTCCCCCAGTCTGATTAAAAACAGATCTAGGTTCTCGCTGCCGCTGAACAAAGATGTGAGGACATCCCACTACGGGTCACGTCAGAACAACCTTTTCGCGCACTTTGACCGACCACTGAAACGACAAACAAGAAGTCGACATCAGCCAGCTTTCTCTAGCTTTACTGCACTCGTTTCAACCTGGCGACTTCCATTTCAGACTACGCTTGAAAAATGTGTTGACACAGTCCTCTATTAAAAAATTAAAAACTAAACAAACGAACATTCCGGAATGTATAATATATGATTGCGATTGTATGGCAGTGCTTCCTACGTACTGTATAACGCCTCCTCCGTTCAAATTTTATCCCCTCAGAAGCAAGAGATAGACGATAATTTTGACGAAACTGTCGTTCGGAATACCCCGTGTAAACGTTTTCGAGGTTGCATGATTAGAAAACACATTCCGATGTCACTTTCATGATCTGGTAAGCGACGCTTTGATTGGTCGGATGAAAGGTGGTTCTGACGTGACCCGTAATGGGATGTCCTCAGATCTTTGTATAGCGGTGATGAGAACTAAGATCCGATTTTAATGAGATTGGGGACTCCCCATGCTGCTTATCAGACCTCTGATTTTCAACATTGGGATTCCCTACCATTCCTCGTGTAGTGCCTGAGTCAGTTCATTCAGGTTTGAACTGGAGGGTCTCTTGTTCCTAGGTTTAAAGTCGAATCGCCTTACCCTGTACTGGTGATATGACCTCAACAGAGATGTAAGATCAACATATACTGAGTCAAATTACAAACTTCACATTTTTAAAAGTAATCCCATATATGATATACAACGGACAAATGTATCAGAGAAGGTAATTTTTAATCATTAATGTCCAAAGAAGAAGGATTTTAATTAACGGTGGTAACCATAATTTGTTTCAAGCACCTACGGTATTCGGTAATAACATCAACATTTTAAATCATAAGTCCCAAGCACGAGAATCTGATGGCACACAAGTTCAGTAGCGTGTATGGCCGCCATGTGCGTTGACAACTGCCACAAAACGCCTCCGCATGGACCTTGTGATGCTTGTGAACACATGATTGGTAAGACGACGCCATTGTTGCTGCCAAATGGTGCCAAGATCTTGCAAATTCTGTGGTTGGTTCTGGAGAGTGCGCAGACTTCTGCCAAGAGCATCCCAGACGTGTTCGATGGGATTGAGGTCGGGAGGCCTTGACGGCCAGTCTATGACGTTGACTTCCGCATTCTGAAGGAAATTCCTTGTCAAAATTGCTGTGTGGGGTCTGGCATTGTCGTGTTGGAAGATCAAACCGGGTCCATGTGCTGCCTTAAAAGGCAGAAGTTCTGCTGCCAGTACCTGGTCGCGGTAAGCAGCAGCGTTGAGGTTGCCACGGATGACAAGAAGCCAGGAACGTGCATTGCCACAGAAAGCACCCCACACCATGACGCTTCCGCCTCGAAATCTGTCAACTTCCTGTACACAACACTGGGCGTAACGTTCATGACGGCGCCTCCACACCCTCGCCCTACCATCAGCAAATCGAAGATTAAATCGGGATTCATCACTGAAGACGACTTGATTCCAATTCCTCTGAGTCCATCGTACGTGTCGCTGTGCCCACAATTGACGTTGACGTCTGTGTAATTGAGTCAGAATCGGCCCGCAGTATGGCCGTCGTGCTTGAAGGTGAGCAGTTCTCAGACGGTTTCGAACAGTTGGCGCACTCCGTCTACCCCTAAACAGTTCATTTCTGGTTGATGTAGCCGTCAAAAATCGGTTACGGAGGTGACGTAAGACAATCTGACGATCCTCTGCATGTGACGTCACACGTGGTCGACCTGGCCGAGGGCGATCAGCGTTGGTACCCGTTTGCTGTAGACGCGTCTGTAAATCATAAACAGTCCGTCGACTACAACCCATCGTCCTTGCGACTTCAGCTACGGACGTTACCGTCTGCAACATGCCGATGGCACATTCACGTTGCACATTTGAAAGGCGTGGCATGACAAATGGCCGTAAAGACTTTTGTTTTCTTGTGTTTTTCTTTTTTTGTTAATGACTGCTAACAAGTATGGCTGAAAACACGTGCGGTATTATGGCCACGTGACCAGTTGCACATGAAAAACCACTTTTGCCACTTTAGTGCTGTGCACATGATTTTGATCGATTCACCTGCACAAAAACGGGTGTTATCTGAAGACAATACGTGGCCATTACTGTTTAATACACAATAAGGGCCCACAATGATAACTGGTCAAAATGTTAAAATTTTAGGATTGTTAAGTTTTTAATTTGGTTCAGTATATATACAGTATACACCCGGTTGTCAAGCATCTATATGACAGTGAGAAGTATAATGGATTAACAAGTAATTCAGATGGTCCGGTTTCACCTATGTTTAGATATTATCAGACAAGAATTGTGTATTTATACCATTTCTACTACTCCCACTAGTACCACTACCACTACTAACACAACTACTATTGTCCTCACTACTACTACGTCTACTACTTCTGATGACCACCACTACTCCTACAACTACCATTAGTGAAAGGCTTTGCACTACCACCACCACCACCACTACTACTACGACTACTACTACTACTACTACTACTACCATTTGTGGAAGATGTTGCAGTATCACCACTACTACTATTATTTGTGAAAGACGTTTACAAAACGAATCTGCCCGTAGATAATATTTTGGGGCATTTTTTTCTTTGAGCAATTGTTAGAGCCGAATTTTAGGCATTTATAGTTCATTGAAAATCCTTTCAATTGGAACTTTGTTAGGGTTTGTATGTGTACATGGGTGCATGTGTTTAGTATAGTTATAAGATAAAACATAAGAAACAGCCAGCCCTTGCTGCCAGTGGCCGTTTCAGGCTATTTTCCCAGGGGTTGGTGACAGCAATAGTATAATGTTGCAGCTAAGACTTAAAAGTTAATTGTCTTGTGTGGAGTCTTAGAGGTCGTGCCCTAATCAACCGCGATAAGCATCCCACAAGAATTTCAGATATATAGTTGGATGAATGAGTGTGAGAAAGAGAGCAGAGATTTTTAAGATACGAAAGAAGTAAGACATGTTTCTAAGAGAGTGTAAGAAGATTGTGTTAAGGGAATAGAGGACATACGGTTTTTCAACCTGTCCGAGCCACTGTCCGAGCCACGGTACAAGTTACTATCCTGCATTTATCCTGCAACTGTGCTGTTCATTATATGACGGCTTATTCTTGGAATATGTGATATATTATTCAATCATTGTGTGGATATTCACTGAATTTATGGAATTATGTTATACAGAATTTGTGAAGTTTGAAATTAAAGACAATATTAAGGTGCTGGGTCGAGTTGAAATTTTGAAATCCTCTATCTCCATTAATTAGATAATTTAAGAGTTCACAGCAATGTTACAACCCTCAATATAGAAATTTCTCTGAATATACAAAAAACTACGTTAAGGGTTAATGTGACAGATAATATTTTTTTTACATTTAGGGTCATCACTATGAAATAATACTTATCGGACATTCATGAAACTTCGTAGATGATGACTGTTTTTAGATGTACCTGGTCGTTATTTTGTGTTGATGACTAATGACTAATCATTATTAGATTCTCTCTCTAAAACGACCGCTTGGTTTAAATACAGGTTTATAAAAGGGTTTATGACCCCTGATCCTTTTAACCATATTTCTATCAAACGTACTGTAGTATAAAGGCTATCTTACGATACTCTACAAGGTAACCTCATTTCCTAATACCAAAGCACGGAAAGGAGGACTCTGGCTGATTGAAATGTAGTTATTATCCGTTCAATATGTATATGTGTTATGGAAACCCTACCGAAATGCCAACACCCATGATCCTATAACTGCTTATAGCGACATTTCGGTGGTAATCAACCACACCTAGTTTCATAAAGAGCACTTATAAGTATGGAAAAATAGTCTTAAATAGGGTTAATTATCCAAATTTTGACCAACCAGAGATACTCCGTTCCGTTATTGTAATATGTGTTTTTGTGCAAAAATATATCTTAATACAATACATCGAAAATCTGAATTTCGAACAATCAGATGCCTATGTTACATTGCAATGGTAAGAAAACCTTTTCGGTTGAGTCCTGAAATATAATGTACCTAAATACCAAAGTTGAACGAAATTTCTTAATATCGACCAACCGGCTCTTCCGTTGCCATGGGGGAATGGTAGAAACGTTAATAATATAATATTGTGAAGTATCCCTAGAAACACCAAGATTTAACAAGATCGGCTAAATGACATGTTAGAAATGACCACTTAAAGAAAACCTGTAAATAACGACCAGGTTGTCGTTGTTGAGAAGTTGTTGGAATATGAAAGGTGCAGTTCACTTACACAAGAATCATAAATTCTATTACGAATAATTACAAGAATCCGAGCAAAAACAATGAAAAATGTAAAAAATAGCAAAAAGTACCCCACATTTCCAATCAAACTTTGTTTATAAGAATCTTTTCAATAGGGGACAATTGACCCTTAATGTAAAAAATATTGTTTACATTAAGGGTTGCGGGTTGTTCCCCTTAATGTAAAACAATTACCTTTAGAGTAAACACGTGGCTCTTTATGTGTTTCTTTTTACATGAAGAGTAATTCTTACATTAAGGGTTTTAACAGGGCCGTCCTTTTATCAATCGTAACTTCACTATACCAAACACCGAGGTTGTGTTACTGTTTCATGGCTCAAATGATAAACGTATCCTAGTATTCAACTTAAATAATAACGTTATGCTTCTAAAGATTAATTGATTGTTATAACAGTCTAAGTTTCCTACAGAGAACATTAAATATAAATATAAAATCCAATATGGCCGCCGCAGAAGCTTTGTTTTTTACCATTACCTTGCATTGAAACATAAAGCATCTGATAACTGATCAACCCTGCTCACGGAAACCAAACAAACAAAATTCTCTTGTACATCCAACTCGAACTATAAGCAACGTATCAGGTATTCATGAGTTCCATTATTTGCGGCTGAGTAGACCAAGATGGTTATGGATCTGGGACCAAATTGAAATAAGCCAGCATAACTAACAACGCAATGACCTTGGGTGAGTTCACGTTCCTCATTTAAGTCACGGACTTTTATATTCATCAAACTTGTCGGCGGCCATTATATACACTCTTCACAAAAAGAAACGCTCTGGTAGATTTTTAGTGAATGTATTGTACCTAATAAAGTCGATATATTAAATTTAATATCATAGATACCATTATGAAATTTTAGAGCTCGATAGTCACATGTTGTCGTTGAACAAAAAGGCATTGAAAACTGTTCACTGTCATATCACATAAAGCCACAAGGTTTCGCTGAACTCAGTAT
Source organism: Haliotis rufescens (assembly GCF_023055435.1). NCBI lineage: Eukaryota > Metazoa > Mollusca > Gastropoda > Lepetellida > Haliotidae > Haliotis > Haliotis rufescens. The sequence goes on along the minus strand of NW_025963835.1, from coordinate 6,729,674 downwards.
CTCGTGTGACCGCCCCGGGCAGCAATCACGGCTCTGCATCTCCTCGGCCAAGGCTGAATAAGTGTACGAATTCTTTCCTGCGGAATTCTGCGCCATTCTGTTTGTAACGCGTTGGTCAGTTGTGGGAGTGTCTGTGGTGTATTCTGACGTTGACGTACACGTCGATCGAATTCATCCTAAAGGTGTTCGATTGGGTTGAGATCTGGAGATTGGCATTGTGAAGGTAGTCTCGTGCGGTGGAGCGTTGTTCTGTTGAAACAGCTCCCTCTGGCGGTCAATGATTGGAAGAAGGTGAGGTTGAAGAATTTGATTCATGTAGCGATTTGCTTTCAAATTTCCCTGAACCTAGTGGTTGAAGCGTTCGCTCGTCACGCCGAAGACCTGGGTTCGATTCCCGACATGGGTAAAATGTGTGAAGCCCATTTCTTGTGTCCCCCGCCGTGATGTTGCTGGAATATTGCTAAAAGCGGCGTAAAACCATACTCACTCACTCACTTACTCAAACAAGGGATGCGCCCTGCAGTCTCCGTAGCTGTGACATTGTGATGACGGAGGTGGAACACTCGAATGTAGCGATCCTTTGCAGGGATGGTAACTCTTGGTCGGCCGGTTCTCGGGCGGTCTACAGTGGAATTGAACTGTGTGTATCGGACACAAAGGCAGCAGATGGTGTTGTGGTGGACGTTGAAGTGGCGTGCAACAGAAGACTGCGATTCCTCTCTTTGGATACGTCCTATAGCGATGTTCCGATCGGCAGCGCTGAGTCTCGGCATTTTCGAACTTGAAAAATGTTGACGATTGAATGACAAATTATTGGCTTATGCTTGCCTTCTTATAGCCACTACCACGAGTTACGAATGCCATAACTTGCACGTGCATTTTGCTTTACTGGTTTCCTCCATGATATTTTTGAACAAGTGTGAAAACAATGCCGTTTAAGACATTGCAAATCGACAATGGCTGCGTTTTGACGCACGGTTTGACGAATATCAGGCCATCAACATTTTCCAATAACATATATCCAATTTATATAGAGGTTCGGTCTTGACTGCCGTCGGACGTCTTTTGCTTCTCAGCATCTTGTCTTGTGTTATACAGCACACTTGACTGTTTATGGTACTTCCTCTTTGGTTCTTTTGGCTTTTGATTTATCTTGTGTTGGAGTGCATTCAAACTTTTAATTATTATTTGGTGTTTGCTGTTTGTTACAGTCAGTTGTTGGGGATTGTCCTCGGCAATGGCTGACAACAGAATGGAATGTGAGGACGGATTAAAGTCATGGCTTCAGGAAGGAAGCGAATCGGTCGTATTCCAGATGGTACTTCTAAAAAAGCCCGTGTTGCCAAGCAACCAAATACTGTCCCTCCTACTGCGTGGTCTGATCTTCCTTTTTGTATCTGATGAGCCAGTGCGGGTAAAACCAACCGCTGTTATCCTTAAAGCCGAAGTCGATGAATCTGATAATGGTTCAACGACCCTCTGTCAACTGATGACCCAGTGTGCTTTGGCTAGAGCATTGGCTAAGATCACTACAGAAGTAGTCAGTGTTAAGCGGATGGCCAGGGGAGATGTTCGTGTCACAGCTAAAACCGTTGAGGCTGCCCAAACTCTTTTGCAAGTCACAGAACTTGCACATTTTGTCACCACTCATGAGCCTGAATCATTAATGAGAACCCGTGGAGTTATCTCTGGTCTTGATCTGGATACTGAGATGAGTGAAATTGAGGACGAGTTAAAACCTGTGTTACCTCTAATGTGCTCTGCTGTGCGTCTGACTCGTGGACCTGAAAAAGTTCCCACGAAATCTGTTCTGCTTACATTTACTGGTCAGTCTTTACCGGATCATGTTGTCATTTTCATCCAGAGATTTCCAATCCGGATGTATGTTCCTCCTGCTCTGCGATGCTTCAAGTGTCAGTCCTTTGGGCATGTTTCTGCCAAGTGCAGGAGCGCTCATCATGTGTGCGCTAAGTGTGGAGGGAAGCACAAATATGAGGAGTGCAAAGAAAGTTCTCTTAAATGTTAGAACTGTGGTGGTGTTCACTCTGCGGCATACAAAGGTTGTCTTAAATACCAGGAAGTTGTCCAGATCCAGAAAGTCAGAGTTGGGGTAAACTGTCTTATTCTCAGGCGGTTCGAAAGGTGCGTGGAGATTTAGCTATAGCTCATGATCAGGTTCCAAAAGTCAATAAACCACCTCCTGCAGCTAAATCACTGTCTCCGGTTGTTTCAATTTCTGATATTGTATCTCCTCCAGTCATGGTGACTGCTAGTACACAGACTGAAACTCTGGAAGTTGAATGTCAGACTGATCCTGTTATTGACACAATTTCTGCATCCTCATGCCAACCTCAATTCAACAATGTCTCTCCTGTTGATTTTCTCAACTTTGTTATTTGTATAGTTGCCAATCTTGGAACTACTCGTGCATTAAAGTCTGATGGTCTCTAGACGATAAGCATCAGCTGCCAAGTCCCTCTTGGGGTGAAAATTGTCCCCTGATGTTCTGGCGAGCATGGTTAAGGGGCAACAATGGAAGTCTTAATCCATCCTTCTTCGGCCTCTCTTGATGCTAGAACAATAAATGCTTATGGTCCAGATTTTAAGGTTTTTAATAACAGTCTTGACCCAATGTCAGATGTTATGTCTTTAGGAGACGTTCTTGAATCCTAACCAGCAATGAGAAGGTTATGGCTGCCTAAGCAAGCATCGTCAGTTTGGTTTTAGAGGTAGTAGTGCTAAACTCACTCACTAACTGTGATTAAGTGAAATAAGGTTCCACCATCCCAATTAGATGGGAATGAAGTCAATATACATTTGAAGGATTAAAGATCAGTCTCCATTTTTCATGTCTATAAGAATGCTACTACATATGATGCCTACAGTTCTCTATCGAATATGTCAGACAATCTCAAAGTAGTGTGTGGTGATTTTAAAGCGTGTGGCAGTCTTACTACACTTTGAACTATCTAGGTACTTAGCAAACCTATATTATGGACAAGGTGTAAATAGGCCTAGTTGCCTGAACACCAATTAAACGTTCTAATAATCAATCAATCAATATACCGGATTTTTTGTGTAGTCAGGTTCAATGAACCACATACTACCTGTGCGTTTCTGTTTTTGAAAAAGAATCAGTGGTGTCACTAACTGGTGTGTTAGAAGTCCGCATGTATTGAATATCTGTAGTCAGCTTTATCAGGCTGAGTAGTTAAGAGACGATTGGTTTTAAAATGATCTGTATGGTTATCGCATACAATTTTGTACATCTTGCTACTGAAAGAAACATTTTGCTTACAAATACGCTTTTTAAGCAAGGTTTCGCAATTAAAGGTTTATACCAAATATAACACATCACTCGTCAACATGATGCGCGTTGCTTTTCCATGCTGCGACCTTTACATGGTTTTTCACTTTTTTATGCAAGTTGCCTGAGTGGCGGGTGCTGCCGGTAGAGCAGGACATGCTCACCCTTTCCTCGAACACCTGCTGTCATCACTGATTTTCACTGATCCATTCGTATAATTTTCACCACTATTATTCTTTTTAAGCCCTGTGGAATCTATTTCGGTCGATGTTGGAGACCAATCTCGCCGACTTAAATGCGACTGGTCAATCAGTTAGATTCTATTTACAGTAATAGCTTTGTTCTAGTGAAAACATGTTTCGCTACCGACAAATCAGTTAAACATGTTATTGCAAAGTCAAATAATAGGGAAACCACACACCGTGACCTACTTCTGCTTTTAAAATAATCGGTAAACGTATTGCGGGTACTATGTGTAGATAAAACCTGCATCCCAGAAAAGAAATGTCAATTTAACAGCCATTAGATGTGTTCCCTATTACTGCCCATGTACAGTACATGTCTGCCCAGCCAAAACAGTAGGCTCAATGGGGAGACTTGTGCATTAACGAAAACACTCTTGCGTTGTGTTCAAGGTGTCAATTCAAAAGCAAATTCGTGACTATGGTGTTGTTTTACGCAAAATAGGTTAAAGAAAGACTAGAAAAAAAGAGGCTATCTGTCCACAGTTTCACATTATAAGTAAGCATTCAGTTAAAACAGTTCTACTTACATACAGGCTTACAGCTCTTGATCTTCTTGAACCGTGTACAAGGACATTGTGCCTTTTGCGCTGACTTGGCTTTATAGTGCGCGAAGCACTTGTTATCCAAGCTGTTCCAATCCACGCTGTAACAAGACGGTTCCCAAAGACAGTATTCGGCGCAACACACCATGTTACGACAGGCAACGATTTCCGTGCCAGAAAAGGACTGCTTGTCTGGCTGCATTTTAAGACACTGCGACGCTGAAATAGAAACAATGAAATGGAATGGCCAGGATCAACCACGCACCAGCGAACGATCAAGAACTAGGAAACAAACAGGCGGCTCTCGTGCATCACCCGTGGACTGGGGAACAAAATAGAAACCCAACCAATATTGGTAAGACATAAGGCAGCATGTGCATGTTGTTCAACGCTGCAATCAGGAACATTCCAGATATATCACGGTAACCTGTAAACTATTGGAATCTTGGCCTGACATCATCAGTTGGCACCCAAGGCACACTGTGACTACTGTAGTCTTCGTTTTGTCGGCTCGTACGACGAATATAGGGTACATGGACATTATGTAACCCGGAGTTCTTTCAGAGACATTACATACAAATAGACCTATCTATTTGGCAGAAAACACTTACTGTTAAATGCAATTTGCGTGAGAGATGGGTGCTGCCGGTAGAGCGGGACACGCCTACCCTTTTCACGAACACATGGTGTGATTACTGAGTTTTAATGATCTATTCATATTATGAACCTATGGAATCTGTATCAGTCGATATTCGAGACTGCTAGTTCTCTGGCGTTGACGTTGTATAGTTTAAACATGTCAATATTGAAGGTAAAGTCGAGTCCACAGAAGCCTATTCATTATTAGATGCATTTGTTTTGTCTTCAGTCAAAACAAATACACATAGCAATATCGCTATAAAAATGAGATAACGAGGCTCTCAGAAAATAGATCAACAGCTATGATACTCGTTTGTTGCTGAATTTGTGCTAATTCATAGTCACGTGTGGGTAATAGATTTAATCCAACAATAGTTAAGTATAAACACATTGAACAGATAATACATATGAAAACATAGCTTCGGCAAAGGTTTCCACGTGGGTTTCCAACAGAAGGTCAGTTCACAGAATTCGGACAGTTCGTCTGTCTCCCAGAACCTGGAGAATCAATTTAAAAAGGAGTCCAACTCAAGTCTAGAAAGATTGGGCAAGTCTAGTATAAGTCTGAAATTAAGCATTGTTGTGGACTTCATTTGCATTTTATTTTTTATTTATTTTTAAGATATATATGTTTAGGTAAGATAACTTTATTTCTGGGATTAAATGTTAGTTTATCGGACAGTGTTCACCGGTGAGCTCCGAATGTGTCTTGTCATGTCAAGGGGATCCTACCTCATCGGAATAATAACACTGCTTGATGATGTCACGTGAGAACAGTCATTAGCACACGCAGGTGAGTTGGCTACTCTAACTGTGTATCGGATTTGACTTGCAGTAAAACGATTAACTGGACAATGCCAGTGATATACAAGGAAATACAGTAGAACACGGATAGAGCCAACAAACGGATACAACGAACTGTTAAAAAATCCCCGATTTATCTCCTATGTAATATCATATTAAATTTACGTATATAACGAACTAACGGATATAGCGAACTGATATCTGCTCCCCGACAAGCCTAAATACTGTTACAGTGCATATATTTCATTACACTTTTTATATTTTTAACAATTAAACTTAAACTAGGAAATTCTAAAATTCGAAAGTCGCTAGACCAGTATTTCTCGTTTTTATCGCCACTGGTCGACCATGACGGCTGCTCCTCGGCAAGCGAACAGTAAATTACGTAATCATAGATAAAGTCGGCGCGTACATCCGCCCCGGCCCTTGTTCTCTTGATAAATGTTTTGTTACCAGCTGGCGCAGGTTTTGACCATCATCTTAAACTGTAATTGAAATAAACTCTTCTTAGGCAATACTGATACCATTCTATTACCACCTGGCTTTGTGTAGTCAACTTTGACAGCCCAGGGCAGATAACAGAGACCGAAATTACAACTAAAAGTAATTGTTAATGTGATACGAGTAGAGCTGTGGGGGTATATAACTCCTTGGGTGTTTGTCCTCAGCACACTTGCTTGAATAAACCCTAAGGACCTCACAGCTCTCTTCTCTCTTGTTTCAAGGTAAGAAACATTTAAATATTCCTATTTTATGACTAAACTTCTTATTTCATTGTTATTATTGTCTAGAAAATGTTATAGTTAAGTTGAATCAGTACTGCCATATTGTAACTCTCAATCTACTGTGTACAAGTTCTAAATGACTGCTCTTTATATATATTATTTACTGTTTAATACACAGTAACTTCCCAGTGTTATTTGAAGTGTAATGCGTCGTGGGCTCCTCCAGTTTATGTGTCATTAATATGCGGCACCAATAGTTCTCTCCTATATTTCGACATCCATGATTATTTTCTCCTTCTATGTCTAACATCATCTGTTCAAAATACCAGATGCATATACAGTTTATATTTCCGTGCAGTAGCGTAGCGTACATGTAGCTTAGTTACAAAACGGTTCCTAGAGTTAACACAACTGTTTCAAGCAAGACTTATTTTATACGTAGGTCGGTTATTCCATATTTTCCGACAGTCAACCGATCAAAGGTTATATGAGCAGCTTTACCTTCTGTGTGCGCTTACAGAATAGGCTATAACAATGCATTCCATATTTCTAAGGTTTTATCCTCATTAAGTAAGTATTTGAATATATTGTAAAGAGTCCCGTCCCTCATATAGTTGCATACGCTATACCACAATTTCATTACCGTAGTCATTTAAATACTGTTATAGTCATCCTTTTTACTTCATAATAACGTAAATTCAAACGCGCACCGTTCAAGTATACAATTACCGTATTCACTCCATTAGCTGTTATCGTCTAGCTCCGTATATATTTAGGAAATGCGCGCAGTCAATAGCAATACAGCCGCGGTGATTCATTACCGTAGTCACCAAAGTAATCACTACTAAACTAATAATTACTCTAACTAAAGCCGAGCTATATCTTCTACCGCGTACATTCGTATCTTTATTTGGATCAAGTATTTACTTTCCGTATTAGCCGAAATTATTATGTTGTGATAATTATTACTGAAACCACAAATATTAATGTTTATCGTCATTTCATAAGTAAATGTCATGTTCCTCATCTAAGCAGTTTGCGCAGTCTACCGTACATGCTCTATTAAAATGTTACGACTACTCAATTTAGCTGTTAAGAAATGTTATCTAGCATTATCGTTATTATTCTAGTAAATACTGCATCTGTTGTATAATGTTACCGTACATACTCCAATATTAAATACATTGCCTTTATTATTATGCCAATTATTATTAGATGGACAATGTGTTAGCATATTATTATCATTATTATGATTGTACGTCACTATTATATATTAATTGATGTAACTTGAATGATATGACACACTTGCTTGAATAAACCCTAAGGACCTCACAGCTCTCTTCTCTCTTGTTTCAAGGCTAGCTCCCAATAGCTAATTCCCCAAACCGAGGCCTGACAGTTGTTGGAATCCCCTCAAGGCTGTCTTAATACCACTAATTAGTGACGTATAGCGAACTGAGAAATCTCACTCAGTGACAAGTGTCACTGACAATTGGCTGCACGCAATCAGCGGTGAATCAAAACAATCACTGGTGACGATTCAACCTTGTTAAACTTGCATTATTTTAATCTTATCTGTCCATGTAATTTTCGAAGCGAAAACGTATATAACAAACTGTTTTCTCTGGTCCCTTGTAGTTCCTTATATCCATGTTCTACTGTACTTTAACTATAATGTTTGTTTGTCTGTTGTTTAACGCCGCACTCAGCAATATTCCAGCTCTATGACGGAGGTCTGTAAATAATCGAGTCTTGACCAGACAATCCAGTGATTGACATCATGAGCATCGATCCACGCAATTGGGAAACGATGACATGCATAACCAGCGGATCCTGTTAATCGCATCTTACCACAAGGATAGTCGCCATTTACGGCAAGCATGGGTTGCTGAAGACTTATTCTACCCCGGATGTTCACGGGTATGCAAGGTAACAGGTCTATCATCATTGACGGGTGTGATATGGGAGCTTATACATCTGTCCACATAGCAAAGGTCAATAAAGATATTGGTTGTACTTTTATCTGAGTAGTATGCTTCTTTATTGTTTGCTTTCGCCGCAGTCAGTTATTCCAGCGTTAAACAACAAACAAACAAAGAACCAATCAAACAAATGTGCATCTGGGGACAAAATGTTCCCTGGCAACCCACACCTTGCATAAGTCCACCATGAAAGCTGTATATCTGTATGTTGTTAAAGGTAAATCAAATGGCAAAGACTGACTATATACGAAAACAACTTTACTATTTTGATTTAAGGTGAGGTGTGAATCTAATGAAACGAAATGAATATGTGTTACATTGTACATATACCATCAATCATATGTCGCCCTTACCTGCAAGAACTACCCACGATGCAAACGAGACTGCGATGCCGGTGTCCATCACGCGATATGTGATGAGATCTACAAGCTCTCTAGTCTTATCACGCCCAGTCTGGGTGGAACTATTCCCGCCTAGTGTCGCGGGATTGGTAGTGTTATAATTCATAATTCATGTTCCCGCTGTTATTGACAGATTCCGGCGTCGCGCCATCACCGTAGATGCTCGTTAAAGATTCGATAAACACAAAGACCAAAATGACACCATGCATTTCTTTCACAATTGCCCGTCAGACTTTATCAGACTTTGTGTGTGATTTCCTTATTTTCAAAAGTATGCTGCAATATCATTTTTCTCAAGCAAGTTCTGGGACAAATTATATTTTTCGATAAAATCCCGTTGAGTGAAAAGGAAGAAGCAATGAAGGCGTCAATTCCGGTGTTCCTCGTTAGACTCATTCATGGAATGGAAGCTGTGAAACCACTTATCCGAACAAAACTGGAGACATTGACTAATTTTCTTAACGCCGACTTACTTTAATGAACACGTTTAATATATTTATATGTAGTAAAGAACTACCTCTTTGGAAATGGTAATTACTAATTTCTGTCCGAGCGTTTGTGCGTATTCCTGATAATGAGGTGATTGAGTCCAGATATAGCAATAGCAAGGTTCTTTGTACGCATCCTTAATGAGTTCTTAAAGGAGAGATCCTTATTAAAAGGGGTTATTTCTTGTTTCACGGACTGACTGAACTTAACAAATGTAAGCAATATACAAAGCTAAGTAATAAAGGAGGTAGGTTTGGTTCTCCCTTCAAGCGAGTTCTTCTCGTGAAATTAGGTTCGAATCCCGTTTCGCCCTGGTTATATTTCTAGGTTTGTCAGCACCATACCCGATGCATCACTTCGGGCTTTCCTCCCACGCCGTGATATAACTGGAATACTGTTCAAAGCGGCGTTAAACTCACACACTCCTATCGCGGAAGTGTTGCTTTGTGCCAGTTTTGACGTCCGTTCCGCCCACTTCTGCACTGGTCCACACCATGTTGGTCTTTTCCAATACAATCTAACGTACCAGTGTTTGGTCATCTGTTTGCCACTGTACACTTTCCGTTGTCAGGACTGTGATTGTGCTTTGATTGGATGGCGTTCACAGTTGTCCAGGGAAGTCAACTGTCCCATGGTGTCCCACGTATTCAATATATTTATTTTCCTATTTTCAAACACATCTATTCTCCCATTTGGAAAGATAATATTTAATTGCACCGTAACACACGCGTTAGAATCAGAAACCAAGGGACAAGTTTAACGTACTTTCACCCTCAGGCACTTCGTCAATATTTTGCATGTGTCCAGTAACAACCTATTCAGTACAGTGGGGTGGATGTGTTTTTTGACTAAATATTTATAGAATGGATCTTTACAGTATTGGAAATCATTTTCCGCCACTTTTATCTGATCGTCAGTTTATAAAGCCACAAGGAAACCACACTTGAACTGTTTATTTTACATTCGAGGGTTGCATTTGTTCATCGTGTTTGCTCCATGGCGTGCTTGGTTTGACAGGCCTCCCCATATCCACCAACAGTGTTATTTAGTGTCCCCCAAGCAGCTGACTCGGATGTAAAGAAATCTGGTTGAAACTAATCCAGAACAAGTGTTGTCACAATATCTTTGTGTAAATAACAGCAGTTCCTCGTGAGGATTTACTTTCGATTGTTTAAACTCCCTGAAACTTGAATCAAGCTCTGACCAGGTGATGAGCCTTCCACTTCGGCCTCATACAGTCCCTTCCGGTATAGCAAGTCTAACCCTTCGGAAACAAACAAACAATCACAGTATCAACAAAGACGACCGGCACGCAACAATAAACACGCAAAAACCAGACGCACACACAGTCAACAAACGGATCGCAACACATAAACACCATCAGATACCTACCAACACATAAACACCAACACATACCTACCAACACATAAACACCAGCACATACAAACCAACATATAAACACCATCACATAAACACCAACACATACCTACCATCACATAAACACCAACACATAAACAACATCACATACTTACTAACACATATACACCATCACATAAACACCATCACATAAACACCATCACATAAACACCAACACATACCTACCAACACATTAACACCATCACATAAACACCAACACATAAACAACATCACATACTTACTAACACATATACACCATCACATAAACACCATCACATAAACACCAACACATAAACACCAACACATAAACACCATTACATACTTACCAACACATAAACACCATCACATACCTACCAACACATAAACATCATCACATACCTACCAACACATAAACACCATCACATACTTACTAACACATATACACCATCACATAAACACCATCACATACCTACCAACACATAAACACCATCACATACCAACCAACATATAAACACCATCACAAAAACACCAACACATACCTACCAACACATTAACACCATCACATAAACACCAACACATAAACAACATCACATACTTACTAACACATATACACCATCACATACCTACCAACACATAAACACCATCACATACCTACCAACACATAAACACCATCACATACTTACCAACACATAAACACTATCACATACCTACCATCACATAAACACCAACACATAAACACCAACACATAAACACCATTACATACTTACTAACACATAAACACCATCACATACCTACCAACACATAAACATCATCACATACCTACCAACACATAAACACCATCACATACTTACCAACACATAAACACTATCACATACCTACCAACACATAAACACCATCACATACCTACCAACACATAAACACCATCACATACCTACCAACACATAAACACCATCACATACTTACCAACACATAAACACCAACACATAAACACTATCACATACCTACCAACACATAAACACCATCACATACCTACCAACACATAAACACCATCACATACCTACCAACACATAAACACTATCACATACCAACCAACACATAAACACCAACACATACTTACCAACACACAAACACCATCACATACCTACCAACACATAACACCATCACATACCTACCAACACATAAACTATGTATGATGCTCGTCAAAGGGTCGTAATAACTCTTATGATGCTCTTGATAGGGAAACACACTCGGCAAATAATCACTACATCGTACACATGTTCATCATCCTTATGGTGAGAAAGGTTATTTTACATAAAGGACCTGTGATATTGAGGATGACCCGCCCGACAGCAGTGCTGATGTAGTATACACACTCAGTCCCTCTCCGCCAGACCAGACCAGCTGTAGTAATGCTGTAGTGATGATGTAGTAATGCTGTAGTTATATTGTAATGGTGAAGTAATGTTGTATTAACGCCGTAGTCACGCTATAGTAATGTATAGTATATTAACGCTGTATTAATGCTGTAGTAATGTTATAGTAACGCTGTAGTAATGTAGTGTTGTAGTAACGCTTCACTTATATTGTAATGTTCGGGTATACTGTGGTAATGTTGTATTAATGCTGTAGTAATGCTGTAGTTATGTTGTAGTAACTCTGTAGTAATGTTTTAGTAACGCTTAAGTAATGTGTAGTAACACTGTAATAATGATGTAGTTATGTTGTAGTAACTCTGTAGTAATGTAGTAGTGACGTTGTAACTCTGTAGTATATACACTTTATTCAGATGTATTGTAGGCCATAGGCCCATGATACAATGGTTACAGTGTGGTGATGGGAGTTGGAGATCCCAACAGACTTTGCCTTAGATTCATAGCTTTCAGAATATACATGGCTAGTTTCTTAACAGTAAATGGGTTGGTGGATGACATTTTGTACTTATGTCTTGTCAGATATATATTCTGACCTCAAAACTTGATAACTATCACAAATTTAAATAAAGTCCTCGATATAATCATGTTTACAAACAGTACAAACTCTTTCTTCTCTAGGTTCCTTATTATGTCTACCTGATTCAATTCTTAGATGATGAGAACTACATCTGAAACGAGCCATAATACTTCTAAATTTATCAAATGATAGCCTTGTAATATACATTTCAACACCAAATGTTTGCTTATACAAAGAATAATAATATGATTTCGAACTTTCACGTATAGCTGAATGCCATTCTGGTTAATACGATAATTTTAGCCTCACAAAAAGATCCTTTATAAACAAAGGTATATTTGCAACACACTGTTGATCCCATATAAAACCAAATCCTGCTGACACAACAATGTGTCTAATTTTGGAAACCCAGTTTACTTTACCATTACCTACAGCTTGCAGTTGCATATTATAGCATTTCTTTACATATCTAGATTCTGGCATTTTCAAAACTTTGCACCAATATTTAACAACTCTTTTATAAGCATAAATGTATAGAGGATATCGGCCACATTCACCTCTTATAACGTGATTTTAGGTGGAGACCTTAACACCTAAAATGCGCTTACAAGCCATCATGTGGATAATTTCAATATCATTACAAATTTCAGGACTCAGACCCCATATTTCTGCTCCATATAGCAAAATTGGGCTAATTTTGGTATCAAATATTTTAAAAAATAAATCAAAGGGTATGGGCTTAAAGTTGGACAGAGATTTCAGTATGCCACATAATACTTTCTTAGCTTGTAGTGCTGCAACCTTAACATGTTTACCCCATGATAAAGTTCTTGTAAAAGATCAACCTAAATATTTGTACGAGGTTACACACTCAAGACTGGAACCATCAAAATTCCATTTCTCATACTTTGATAAAACGCCACCCTTTTTAAAAACAATGACCTTAGTTTTTTCCAGATTAACACACAAATGGTAGGTATCACAAAAATATTTTAGCGTATCAATACGTTTCTGAAGACCATATACAGTGTCAGAAAGCAAAACAACATCATCTGCAAATATTAACAAAAATAGTTGAATAAGTTCAGGATGAAGCTGTATGCCTGTTGAACAAGATAATTCTATATCCATTGCCAACTCATTTATAAGCATAGAAAATAATAATGGACTTAAGACGGATCCCTGCCTTACGCCAAGAGGACAATGAAATTCTTCAGAGAAAATATTATTTGACCTTACACTAGCCTTAACACACTTATATATAGACTTTAAAGAAAGTAAAAACTTGGTTGATACATCCTGCTGCATTAATATAGACCACAATTTAGACCGATCAACAAGGTCAAAAGCTTTTTTAAATCTACAAATAATGCATAAATTTTGCCATGCTTTTTAGCTAAATAACGCTGAATAACTGCTTGTAAAATATAAATGTTGTCTATTGTACTGTATTCTTTCCGAAAACCTGCTTTGGATTCCACAATTTTATCATATGCACTGGACCAAAAGGATAGCCTGTTATTTAAAATTGAAGTATAAAGTTTACTAAATACACTCAATAAAGTTATTCCTCTATAATTATTGGGTAGGGAGGCATCACCTTTCTTATGTAATGGAATTATTATGCCAGTACACCAAGATTGTGGAAAATTACCTGTGTCAAAAATAATATTAAAGACAAGTTAAATATATGGGACTAAAATATCCTGAGCAGCCACAAAGAACTCTGGTATTATATGATCCAACCCTGCAGACTTTGAACATTTAAGCTGTGAAATTGTTTTTAATATTTCCTCTCGGGAGATAGGTGAATCTAAAATATTCTTAGAGACATCATCAGTTAAGGTATTTACACATGGTTCAACAACGTCATCAAAACACTCATTGTCGACTTCACCATCATCTTCATGTGGGCCTGTCGAATAAACAGAACTATTAAACAAATCATTAAAATGCTCATACCACATAATTGTAGATATAGGTAATATATTATAACTAGATGATGAACAATCTCTATATTCTCCAAAAATCTTTAGCATTATTAATGTGTGACAATAATTTAACTATAATCTTCTCAGCATAAAGTCCCTTTTGTTCCTAAGAACAGTTGTGTACAGATTACGGGCTGTAATAAAGTTCTGAAGAGATATATTGTCCCTGAGTCGTCTGAATACTTTCAAAAGTCTATCTCTTTCCATCCCGAAGTAAACACATTCCTTATCATACCAAGGTTGTGACTTCGGTTTTATGAACAGATCCCTTTTCATACAGTCAGCTGCGGAGCATATAGCTGTGGTAAGTTTGTCTATAGCTGCATCAATATCAGTCATAGCTACGTCAGAGCATGACATTAACATATTTAAAATACCTGGTGAGATTGGTTGTCCCTAAAATCAGACAGCTTGTCAGTGTCCCACATATATTTATAACTGGCACTTGCACCAGCACGTGCTTCTTGCCTCTCTGCATGTGCTGCCGACTGAACACGTGATTGAAATGAACATGAGACCGGTAAGTAGGGGGATTCCCCTCTCGAGACAATGTTAAAGCTATCACACAAAGAAAACAGGTTGCTGGAAGCAATAATATAATCAATCACACTTGTTACTGTGGAACTGATATAGGTAAAATCACCTGTACCGGCATCACGACCCACTCTTCCATTTAATATATTCAGATTCAAAGTTGCACAGAGATCCAACAATTTTCGGCCATATTTGTTGATTTTTTTGTCACATGAATGCCTAGTAATATTGAGACTATCACACATAAAATCAAAGAAATTTATATTTACGTGTTCGGCTATATCATCATTTACAAATCCACATCTGTGCCTGTCCGAGCGTTAAAATCGCCACCAAGAATTATATCAACATCGCCCACTTTCTGCAGGACATCAAATAAATCTTCTTGAAATAAAGTGATACCACATCTACAGTTCTTACTGTCATACCATGACGACCCATCTGGGTTAATATAAACTGAACACAACAAGATATCTTTTTCATGAACAAATAAGGACTTATTAAATGCAATGAATACCGCATTTTCACCAATATGCACATACTTTATAAAAGATTTTAATGATTTTCAAATTCATAGTGAAATTCCGCCTGATAAACGTCCAGACTGGGCAGTTTTGATAGCATTTACATTATAAGCAATATAATCTGTGAATACATCCACAAATTCAATGTCTTTTACCCAAGTCTCTGTGAGTCCAATAATGTCGAATGTATCGACAAAAGAAATGAAGTTATTGTCCACTATCTTTGTCAACAATCCGCTGACTTTCCAAAAAAGAAAGTTTAATCTTTGTGCACACTTGTCACAAACGTCACCATGGGCTCGGCCACACCCCTATTTCCTGGATCCTTCCTCATGGGGATGCTGAGCGTGAGATCTAAGACGTCTACGACTCTCATCACCACTGTTGACGTTGGTGCGACTAGTATCTCCACCTCCATGAACATTAGTAGACTCATTTGCAGATCCATATTTCGAGGTAGACTGACTATCACCTTCTTTGACAACCAGCCTTCCATATTTATAGTAGCCCACTTTATTGTTCTCTCTGAGCTTCTTTAACACATTACGCTGCTTCATGGTAAGGTCATTAGAAATTCCAATGAGATTCTTTCTAAGATTTTCTCTGAGACCTAAGGCCCAAACCTTGTCCTCTACATAAATGAACTTAGCAATCATTGGCCGAGGAGACTTGCTTGCTGATCCGGAACTCACAGATCCTAATCTGTGCGCTGCTGCAATGGAATCATTATTGATTTGTGGATCACCTGATTTAGAATTATTATTTAATACTTCGCACACCATTTCCTTGCACTGTGATGTAGATTCAAGGGGCATCTCTGACATGCCATACAGTATCACATTGTTCTTTCTGCTGTGTTGTTCCTGTTTATCCAGTTCGTTCTCAACATAATCAAATCTCTCTTGCACATCTTTCAATTCACTAATAACACTTTCGTCACGTGACCTGTCTTCAAGTCTGTCTAATCTTCCAGCCACATCGTCAATATCAAGTCTCATAATAGCATATGATGATTTTAGACCTTCTAAGTCCGATTTAATCTCACAAAGTGAATCATTCACTTTGTTGGTATCGGACCGTAGTCCTTTAATTTCTTTCAACATGCTAGATATATCAGTCTTCATCGCTCTAATTTCTGACAAAAGTTCTCGTTGTAGCTTCTGTGTATCTAGATTTTTAACGCTATCATTTGGGCCTGGGTTTTCTTCTATATCGCCACACAAAGTGAGAAAAATGCTACTAGCAAATTGTTCAAAGTCAATGTTTACCTTCTCAACGCATCTGACAATTAGCCGAGGGAGTCCGTGCAATGTGGGGCCAATGCATACCTTGCCATGTGACAGAACAGCCTCACAACTGGTTTGATACACTGTTGCAGCAACTCCTGATATGCTTAACAAGATTAGCACTGTGCACAAAACTCGATACCGGAGCTCGAGGTCGTCTGTCCATGTTGTGTATGGGGTATACTGACCAAGATGGCGTCGTCCACCCTTCCCACATGGTTGTGAGAAATTGCCGATACTCTGTAGGAATGTTGTAGTAACTCTATAGTAATGTTGTAGTAACGCTGTAGTAATGTTGTAATAATGTTGTAGTTATATTGTAGTAATGCTGTAGTAATGTTGTAGTAACGCTTTAGTAATATTGTAATATGGGGTAATACTGTAGTAATGTTGTATTAACGCTGTAGTAGTGTTGTAGTAACTTGTAGTAATGAAGTTGTTTATTAACGCTGTAATAATGCTGTAGTAACTGTAGTAATGTTGTTGTAACGCTGTAGTAATGATGCAGTAATGTTGTAGTAACGCTGAAGTAATGTTTATTAAAGCTGTAATTATGTTGTAGTAACTATGTAGTAATGTTGTAGTAACGACTCAGTAATATTGTAATGTTGGGGTTATACTGAAGTAATGTTGTATTAACGCTGTAGTAATGTTGTTGTCACTGTGTGTTAATGTTGTAGTAACGCTGTAGTAATGTTGTATCAACGCTGTAGTAATGTTGTAGTAACGCTGTAGTAACACTGTAGTAATGTTGTAGTAACATTTTAGTAATATTGTAATGTTGGGGTAATACTGGAGTAATGTTGTATTAACGATGTAGTAATGCTGTAATAACGCTGTAGTATTGCTGTAGTAATGCTGTAGTAACGCTGTAGTGATGTTGTACCAACGCTGTAGTAATGTTGTAGTAACGCTGTAGTAACACTGTAGTAATGTAGTAACATTTTAGTAATATTGTAATGTTGGGGTAATACTGGAGTAATGTTGTATTGACGATGTAGTAATGCTGTAATAACGCTGTAGTAATGTTGTAGTAACTGAGCAGTAATGCTGTAGTAATGTTGTAGTAAAGATGCAGTAATGATGTAGTAATGTGGTAACGCTGTAGTAATGATGTAGTAATGTAATAACGCTGGAGTAACGTAGTAATGCTGTAGTAACGTTGTAGTGACGTTTTAGTTACGATGTACTAATGCCATGAAGAGTCATTAAACTTTCATTACCTCGTGCGTCATCACTTCCGTGTGTACCAAATGACAGCACCCTTGCATTAGCTGGTCATTGAGTTATTGTCAGCAAACTGAATAGCATGACCTAGCTTTATCCAAAACTACAGAATCATTACAGTCTGGTCACAACGAAGGAAGTCAGTTGAACGTGCTGCCATGATTACATGAGTGTTGTATATACAGTTACTGTACAACGTGGAACATGAAAATGTATACTGAGACATAGATTAAGACATGTCTAATACAGTTAGTTTTTTAGGTATAAAACAAGAGTGGGGTAGGCTTGTGTTCGCTCGCCACGACGAATGCCCCGGGGTCAGTCCCCAACATGGGTACAATGAGTGGCACTCATTTCTGGTGCCCCTGCTCACACAAACATTAAATAGGATTGATAACAAATGCAATAAACCCCTTGGTACGTATTTATTATGAACAAACATTGAAAAGACCGAGGCGCTCCGCGTAACTGCTATTTAATACATGCATATATATATCCATGGTATGTCGACATTCGTCTCTACATCTTGAACATTTTGAATTATACAGAATCTCTCATTTGAAATTATATCAACAGATGATGCAGTTCTAGTGATATTTCTTTATATCAGTTTAACATAAGTCTGCTTCATATAAAGTGGTATGAACATTATGTTATTGAGTATAAGAATACAATATTTGCTTATTTGTCTGAACAATGTTATATCATTATACATTCATTGAAAAAAACCTACCTGGTGACAGGAGACAGAGCGACACGCCCTTATGGAGGGGTGATGTAACAACGCACTTGACAGTGTCAGTAGCGGACGTGGCCTACATTTGCGTTAATAGAGGTAAGGCAGAAGCGGCGCATTGAAGATAGTCTGGTGGCTGTTATTCCAATTGTCAACCAAAGATTGGACCAACTGAGCTTGGTGTAATGGGCACACACACACACACACACACACACACACACACACACACACACACACACACACACACACACACACACACTCACACACACACACACACACACACACACACACACACACACACACACACACACACCGCTACATAAGTGCATAATCTTGGACGCGACGTGATATTGCTGGAATATTGCTAAAAGCGGCGTAAAACCATACTCACTCACTAAACCCTATTGAACCTCGCCTCACTGAGCGGAATACCATCAGTCAATGTCGATCCCAATTGCAAATGCTCGATGCTCATGATAGCAATCACTGGATTGTCTGGTTCAGACTCGATTAATTACACACCGCCGTCATATAGCTGGAATATTGCTGAGTGCGGCGTTAAACAACCAACCAACCAACCAACCAACAAACCAACCATCAGCCAATGCTGTCATGTACACATTGTTTGAATCACTCGTAAAATCAAGTCTTTGAATGGCATTTGCGCCAATTGACTGTTGGCTTCCCCAGTCGTTTCCACCTTTGTTATGTTATTAATTACGTTGTTCTTACAGGTACATATATGTGTTCTCTGCTTCATATCATTTATTTACAAGTAGATAGACCTAAACGTTGTTTTCCTCATAAATAAAGAAGTTGACATCCATAAATTCTCTTCCTCACTCGTAAAATGTTTAATTTTGTGCTATTAATCATAAGCGTTCATGTTTGAATTAACTGACAATCAGGGCTGTCACCCTGAAATGCATGTAACGACGGTGGGTGTTTTATTGGCGTGGGTGTACTTGTGGCTTCATGGTGTTTGGTAGACAGGATAATAGCCCATTCAGTGATGTTTTAGCGGGATGAATCATCGTTCTAGCCTGGTGTTCAGCAGCGTGAGATACTACATAATACTGGACTATACCAAGCTTTAGTTATTGTAATGAGAAACACTGATTTAATATAGATACCCGTGTATGCAGGATAATATCTTTAAAGTTTGATTATATTGTCGGTCGCTGGCCTTTATTACTGAATAGCTTTATCTGCCTGTTATTATAGCATATATGTTGGTGAGATGTTGTTTTGTCAGCATCATTGTGCAGACAGGTGTACAGCTACAGTGGCTGAAGGATTGCAATACAAACACACACAAAGTAGTTTATGTAAAACATGTGTAACGGCAGCTCCGTCCTGTTGCAGTGTGTTGAAGAAACATAATCTTGTGTGTTCAAACACGAAACAAGCCTTCAATGAATCATCCACGGGTGGCCACAACAAACTGATTCAGGATTGCTGCTATGTTTTTTTTCTGAAATATTGTTTGTCTCGGTTGTGATTTAATTACGATAAACGTTAGGTACAAAATAAGCCCCGAGTCAAAAACCACCTTACCATTGTCCTGTAAAACCTAAAACCAACTCATCCCTAAGGGAGTCCGGTATAGAATAGGTCCCCAGCAATCTATACTGGTCGTAGGAGGCGACTGATTGGACTGGGGGTCAGGCGCGTTGACTCGCTCGCTACTCATAATATTAATCACGTGATTGTGTGTTCCATATTCGATTATTTACGGGGCGCCGTCATATGGCTGGAATATTACACAGGGGGAGTAAACAATAAACAAACAAAACAAATATAAAAACATCTCGAAATCACGAGAAAATAAACAAATAATTGAAATAACGAGTATAGAATTTCTATATTTATATTACCAGAGTGGCACATTCGGCTTTCGTAAATAACAAATGGCCTATATTACAAGGTATGAATAGGTGGGATATGGAGTGTATCCGCTGCCCGCTGCAAATGATCGTTTCTCATGTAATACTGTAGGACATTAAGTAAGCTTTTCAGCGGCCAATACGGAGGTCTCGTTCCGGAACAATAAACACGTTGACACACCTTGCGTGCGACCCGTCACAGTTAATATACATGTGTGTCCCCTTTTGACTTGAGCGTAGTGTTACGGATCACTTCGAATGCTCTTACTGCTGGCTGTGTGACGAGTCTCAAGTTTTGGTTTGATGCACTGTAGATAACAGAAGAGAAGTTCGTTCGTGTCAGTGGTCATTACAATAATACTGAATGGAGTGGTTTTGCTAAACTACATGTTTTGAGGCACGAAGCAGGCATGTGTGAGGTGATAAAGTTCGTTTAACGGTAAATTCTAAACTTCTGTAGTGAAATCAAACATACGATGATTATTCTTGTTATTGTCAAGTTAATGTTAAATGGATATTAGTTTCTCTAAACAGTGAAACATATGAGACATTAAAGGATAGATAGATGCTATAACTGCTATAGGAAGTACACCATGGGGGCACTGGTCTAATCATTTTTCAACGTTTGGCTTACCAGGCTTAACATTCGTTGACTGATAACAAATACATGTAGGTCCAAATATAAACTTAAGCCTGAACCACTGGGATGTAGTTTAACATATTTCAATCTACTATAATCACACCGGAGGGTATCTTTTAGTCGTAGGAAATAACATTAAGTATTTTGCCGGCCGGTTGTTAATAGTTTTCTACCCAGGCCAATCATTTTTACCAGCATTTCACTGTAATTTAGATATGTCTCACTTAAGTTTGGAACCAAGTGCTTTAGCTTTATAAATATGGTCGGGTGGGTAACTACTCCCCTGTCACTGAGTTCGACATTAAAGGTAACTACTCCCCTGTCACTGAGTTCGACATTAAAGGTAACTACTCCCCTGTCACTGAGTTCGACATTGAAGGTAACTACTCCCCAGTCACTGAGTTCGACATTGAATGTAACTACTCCCCTGTCACTAAGTTAGACATTGAAGTTAACTACTCCCCTGTCACTGAGTTCGACATTAAAGTTAACTTCTCCCCTGTCACTAAGTTAGACATTAAAGGTAACTTCTCCCCTGTCACTAAGTTAGACATTAAAGTTAACTACTCCCCTGTCACTAAGTTCGACATTAAAGGTAACTACTCCCCTGTCACTAAGTTAGACATTAAAGGTAACTTCTCCCCTGTCACTAAGTTCGACATTAAAGTTAACCACTCCCCTGTCACTAAGTTAGACATTAAAGTTAACTACTCCCCTGTCACTAAGTTAGACATTAAAGGTAACTACTCCCCTGTCACTAAGTTCGACATTAAAGGTAACTACTCCCCTGTCACTAAGTTAGACATCAAAGGTAACTACTCCCCTGTCACTAAGTTCAACATCAAAGGTAAATACACCCCTGTCACTGAGTTCGACATCAAAGGTAAATACACCCCTGTCACTGAGTTCGACATCAAAGGTAACTCCTCCCCTGTAGGGGAGGTGTGTGTGCTGGGACTTTGTTTTGAGATCAGATATTTTTTTCAGCTATAGCTGCAAAACCAGACGTGTTTTTAATTAAATCTATGTGCCAAAATACTGTTTTGAAACAATGTTATTTTTGTGTCAGATAATTTATTTTTAAACAATATGAAGCATAATTATTTTTTTCAGGGCGTCAGAGACAATTTAATTATTTTTCGATAAAATAAATAAAGAGGCGTTTACTACCAATACATGCTTACTCATTTCGCGAACACCGGTGCAATGATTGATTTTCAGTGACCGATTCATACAAAGATTAATTAAATTAAATCTGTAAATATGTAAATAAAAATCACCAAACAAGAAATTATTACGTTCTCTTGTAGAACACATAGATACTTCATATGACCCGCTACTTAAATGAACCGTTACAGATGAATATAAATAGTTTTATCTACAGATGAGTTAAATTTACTTTGGATACATTGAAGTATAATATTTAAGACAATAACCTCGAGATGACTTCAAAATGAAAGGCAACATGGAAATCCCTCGACTCTAATATGGGATTCTCCGACATTCCGCACTCAAAGTAGTCCGCTTCGGTGGGCGTGCCTTAATGTTGTACAATCGTAGGGAAATAAATGCAAGAACACCTGACCAATTAAGCCAATAAGAATGCAGGAATTACTATGAACACAACAACAAAAATAATTGTAAGAATATGCAAATAATCATTATTAACGTTACGTGTGACTCCAACGAACACGCAGAACGCCTGTTGTTGTCTCCTGAATATTCTTTTACTTTTGAGACACAAATATCTGTCAACCTCCGACAGCAATAAGTCTAACGGAGAACGTAATGTGTACACAATCAAAACGACTTAGTTTGAGTTATAGATGAAATCGGGTGGATATATCAGTGGAAGAGAACTGGCTAATTGGCCATCGTGTAACGATATCAGATCATCGATATACATGTATACTGAGTCAAGTTAAAAACTTCACATTTTGAAAAGTTATCCCATATATGATATACAACGGACAAATGTATCAGAGTAGGTAATTTTTAATCATCAATGTCCAAAGAAGGATTTTAATTAACGGTGGTAACCATAATTTGTTCCAAGCACCTACGGTATTCGGTAATAACATCAACAGTTTAAATCATAAGTCCCAAGCACGAGAATCTGATGGCACACAAGTTCAGTAGCGTGTATGGCCACCATGTGCGTTGTCAACTGCCACACAACGCCTCCGCATGGACCTTGTAATGCTCGTGAACACATGATTGGGAAGACGACGCCGTTTTTGCTGCAAAAGGGTGCCAAGATCTTGCAAATTCTGTGGTTGGTTCTGGAGAGTGCTTGGACTTCTGCCAAGAGTATCCCAGACGTGTTCGATGGGATTGAGGTCGGGAGACCTTGACGGCCAGTCCATGACGTTGACTCACGCATTCTGAAGGAAAGTCCTTGTCAAAATTGCTGTGTGGGGTCTGGCATTGTCGTGTTGGAAGATCAAACCGGGTCCATGTGCTGCCATAAAAGGCAGAAGTTCTGGTGCCAGTACCTGGTCGCGGTAAACAGCAGCGTTCAGGTTGCCACGGATGACAAGAAGCCAGGAACGTGCATTGCCACAGAAAGCACCCCACACCAAGACACTTCCGCCTCGAAATCTGTCAACTTCCTGAACACAACACTGGGCGTAACGTTCATGACGGCGCCTCCACACCCTCGTCCTACCATCAGCAAATCGAAGATTAAATCGGGATTCATCACTGAAGACGACTTGATTCCAATTCCTCTGAGTCCATCGTAAGTGTCGCAGTGCCCACAATTGACGTTGACGTCTGTGTAATTGAGTCAGAATCGGCCCGCAGTATGGCCGTCGTGCTTGAAGGTGAGCAGTTCTCAGACGGTTTCGAACAGTTTGCGCACTCAGTCTACCCCTAAACAGTTCATTTCTGGTTGATGTAGCCGTCAAAAATCGGTTACGGAGGTGACGTAAGACAAACTTACGATCCTCTGTATGTGACGTCACACGTGGTCGACCTGGCCGAGGGCAATCAGCGGTGGTACCCGTTTGCT
The DNA here is from genome assembly GCF_023055435.1 of Haliotis rufescens. Classification (NCBI taxonomy): domain Eukaryota; kingdom Metazoa; phylum Mollusca; class Gastropoda; order Lepetellida; family Haliotidae; genus Haliotis; species Haliotis rufescens. Next base: position 6,705,358 of record NW_025963835.1, on the reverse strand, counting down.
GTAGACGCGTCTGTAAATCATAAACAGTCCGTCGACTAAAACCAATCGTCCTTGCGACTTCAGCTACGGACGTTCCCGTCTGCAACATGCCAATGACACGTTCACGTTTCACATTTGAAAGGCGTGGCATGACAAATGGCCGTAAAAACTTTTGTTTTCATGTGTTTTTCTTTTTTTTAATGGCTGCTAACAAGTATGGCTGAAAACACGTGCGGTATTATGGCCACGTGACCAGTTGCACGTGAAATAACACTTTTGCCACTATAGTGCTGTGCACATGATTTTGATCGATTCACCTGCACAAAAACGGGTGTTATCTGAAGACAATACGTGACCATTAATGTTTAAATACACAATAAGGGCCCACAATGATAACTGGTCAAAATGTTAAACTTTTAGGATTGTGAAGTTTTTAATTTGGTTCAGTATATATATGAAGGTTACGTTGCGTGTTTCCGCCAAATTCCCTTGTTTTAATTTTGCCATTCCGAGAACACATTCTGACTCGTACGCATAAAGAAACAGATGAGCATGAATAGTGCCCATGTGGATGCTACCTTTCCCTAAATGTCCTGTCCCCACATTTCACAAAGATGATATACACGAGAAAGTCCAGCATTTCACATATTGTTTTCTAAGGAAACATTTGCTTTCCTTTTGGACAAAACAAAACATTCGACATTTTCTCACGTCTTACCGTTGTTTTGGAAGAGCGATGATACTGTGTCGCCAACTACAGACCAATTCAACTGATCAGTTTCCATAGGTAAAGTATTTGAAAGGGTTGCCTTTAAACATTTTGTAATACTGCCGTTTACACAAATGTCAACTTGGTTTCAAAACTAGTCTTTTCAATTAACTACATCATCATGTTTGTGAAGTCGTGAAGAACTTGTTCGTATGACGTACGGTGATGTATCCAAAGCTTTTGGCCGAATATGGGCAACGTGACAGCTCAGTTCCTTGCCAGCGCTGACCTTGAACTGAGGAACAGCCCCTACTCTTGTCCTACTCAGCCATCTGATAGTAGGAGAATGTGATTTACAGTTATAGTTACAGGTTGTCAAGTATAACGTGTAATCCGCACAGCCGATTCTTTCAAAAGTTTGCAAATCGGTTTTTCGATTCATACTAAAACTAAACTACTACTGGACTAAAAAATATACACAGTGAATCCTTATAATTTAATTCGATAATGAAAACATGTGTTATCTACAGTAGTTTAATAAAAAAAAAAACGATATAAAACAAAACAGACAAAAATGACGAGATTGATAAACATTCACGTACATAATGTGGCGTGACATGAATCGCCTGATTCTTTAACTTATTCACATAACTTGTCATGCTCACAAAGTCAGTAGCAAATCAACGGAGAGTAGCATTTAACAAAGTCCATATGACCTGTCAATCAAGGTAAGTGGCGATAAGAACTGCAACAGTCAGGCTGTAACGAACCGGAAGAAATACGTCAGGGAGCAGGCGGCTGTTTCAGATGACATGGTCAGTAACCACCAGATTCAAACATATGTTCAGTGAGAAACGGAAGGCACAGTTGGATAAACCGAATACATGAAATTTGTGGAACCCGGACGAACAGGCGGGCGAGCCTGCACGCTTGCTATTTCATTCCTTCTCGGTCTTCTGTCAGTCTCCAAAAGCAATAAGTCCAACAAAGAACGCGGATGTGTATACAATCAAAACGACAAGAAATACTCTCAGAAAGAAATACTCAAGCGCGACAGCAACGTCCTTCCACTCCATCGGCCTCTCTGTGGTCGTGGCGCCAAAGACGAAAGTCTTCCTGCAAGATGCCTTACGGGATATGTAAACAAGCTTCTGAAAACACCTTGGAACCACTTCTTTATTCGGTTTGTTGTGAAGGGTCAGTACAACGATGGTCAGCATGACGTTGACGGCACTAGAAGTTGTCACTGTCGTCAGATACACCGTCAACATGGACATCACTGTCGACGTCCTCGGAACGAGTTCGCTTACAAACGTCATGAAGACGACTAGTGACAGAAGCACAGTTATTGCGAAGGATAGCTTTTCGCCAGATTCAACAGGAACAAGGAAGACGGCCATGTTGAGAATCGACAGGATGACGATGGGGATGAGGACGTTGAGGACGTAGAACAAGGCTCGACGCTGAAATCTGAGTGTGATACGCCATTTGTACACATTCCCTGTCCTGACTGATGATAAACTGGTGTCAAGTAAATCCCATGTGTCGCTTCTTTGAAACCGACCATTGTAGACCTTATCGCTTCCAGTCACGAATTCGACTTCATCGACCGTGTAATGGACGGCCATAAGATATATGGAACATTCCTGTACGTCAAAGGGGAAGGTGCGGACATTGAGTGGACATGACGTCTTTAAGATGGCGGACGGTATCCATAACACGGTCCCGTTATTGAAAACCGTCATACGCTGAGTATCGTCCGAGAAGACGTCTCGCTTTTCCAAGGTGTTGGTCACTGTTATACTTGGAAACCATGCCTTATAGCCGTTGTTAAAAGTAAAGTATTTGATCCCACCAAAGTCGTCCGGGTCCCAGGCCAAAAACTCATCCTTCCAGTTTATATCGAAAATAACATTACAGGTGAACTGTTGTTTCACGTCGTCAAAGTCAGTTATGTCTAACAGGTTTACAATGGCGGACACCTGGACTGCTTCGCTCTGGTTGTTCCGCGGTCTGTGCTCGGGTGTGTAGTTTGAAAACAGGTAATTTTGTAAATGTCTCGCATCGTGAATAGATGCTCCGTTACAGATACTCAGTGTCAGTGTCAGACAAAACCACCACATCCTCCACCACAGATGGTTGCCTCTCTAATCTGCAGTAAATCACTGCCGAGATGTGAGACTCGTCACTAACACACACACACACACACACACCGGGAATGTATGCGCCATCAAATGATGTCAGCAAATACCCTACTATAGCGAGCAGTAGGGCAACTGCGAACGATTGTGAACGTGTTCATTGTTCCGAAACACGAGCACTATGTTATTCACAGACACTCGTTAAAAGCCAGCTCGAGTATATGTATGGGATGTGTCTATATGTTATGTCCAGGGCCGTGCAGAACCAATCGATGACCCATTCATTTCAACTTTGTTCTGTCATTACTCCAGTGTAGTTGGCCCTTTGACGAGCCACAAGTTATTAGTGAGATCCAATAATGCCGGTAAAAATACACTGATACTGGAAACATATTTTACAATCCAATAAAATGTGCGAGACGGTAAGTATGTTTGATCTTTGTAACATCGTAACGTGTAGCAGATTATTAACGTGGTTGTAACAGATATCCACCATCCTGATGGTGTATTTGTAGTATCTGACGATATACTGGTTGTTTGTGTAACCAAGGTGTGTTCGCTACCCACTGAGGTTTTGTTTACACACTAAATCACCGCGCATTGATTCACGTCCAGGTGCCATTGTTTGAACACAGTAACATTTTAAAACTCAAAACATCGTTATTGATTTTGCGGTGGGAGACATTATTTATAGCTGATGAGGATATCTTTCACTGATGAATTACCAGAACGCTCAGACTTTATCCCGGGTACGACGAGGCGTTTATATTTCGCGACCACCAGCTATCATCACTTTTTTATGGTGATTCATAAACACATGCTTATGATAATCGAGTCTTGACCGGTCAAATCTTAAGATGACACACAATCACCCGTATCACCTAGCCCAACCACTCATTCAGCGTAATATAGCAACGTGATCCCAACTTAGTAGGCGAGATAGATAAGCAATATAGTAATGTCATCCCCAATAGGCGATGTAGATACGTAATATAGCGACGTGATCTCCCACAGGCGAGATAGATATCTAATATAGCTGCGAGGCAAATCACCCGTATCACCTAGCCCAACCTCATTCAGCGTAACATAGCAACGTGATCCCAACTTCGTAGGTTAGATAGATATGTGATATAGCAATGTCATCCCACAAAAGCGAGATCGATATGTAATATAGCAAAATCGTCCACAATAGGCGAGATAGATATATTATGTAATATAGCAACATCGTCCACAATAGGCGAATAGATATATTATGTAATATAGCAACATCGTCCACAATAGGCGAGATAGATATGTTATATAGCATCATGGTCCACAACAGGCGAGATAGATATATTATGTAATATAGCAACATCGTCCACAATAGGCGAGACAGATATATTATGTAATATAGCAACATCGTCCACAATAGGAGAAATAGATATATTATGTAATATAGCAACATGGTCCACAATAGGCGAGATAGATATATTATGTAATAAAGCAACATCGTCCACAATAGGCGAGATAGATATGTAATACAGCAACATGGTCCACAATAGGCGAGATAGATATGTAATATAGCAACATGGTCTACAACAGGCGAGATAGATATATTATGTAATATAGCAACATGGTCTACAACAGGCGAGATAGATATGTAATACAGCAACATGGTCCACAATAGGCGAGAGAGATATATTATGTAATAAAGCAACATGGTCTACAAAAAGGCGAGATAGATATGTAATACAGCAACATCGTCCACAATAGGCGAGAGAGATATATTATGTAATAAAGCAACATGGTCTACAACAGGCGAGATAGATATGTAATACAGCAACATCGTCCACAATAGGCGAGAGAGATATATTATGTAATATAGCAACATGGTCCACAATAGGCGAGATAGATATATTATGTAATAAAGCAACATCGTCCACAATAGGCGGGATAGATATGTAATACAGCAACATGGTCCACAATAGGCGAGATAGATATGTAATATAGCAACATGGTCTACAACAGGCGAGATAGATATGTAATACAGCAACATCGTCCACAATAGGCGAGAGAGATATATTATGTAATAAAGCAACATGGTCTACAACAGGCGAGATAGATATGTAATACAGCAACATGGTCCACAATAGGCGAGAGAGATATATTATGTAATATAGCAACATGGTCTACAACAGGCGAAATAGATATATTATGTAATATAGCAACATGGTCCACAATAGGCGAGATAGATATATTATGTAATATAGCAACATCGTCCACAACAGGCGAGATAGATATATTATGTAATATAGCAACATGGTCCACAATAGGCGAAATAGATATATTATGTAATATAGCAACATGGTCCACAACAGGCGAGATAGATATGTAATAAAGCAACATCGTCCACAATAGGCGAGATAGATATGTAATACAGCAACATCGTCCACAATAGGCGAGAGAGATATATTATGTAATAAAGCAACATGGTCCACAATAGGCGAGATAGATATATTATGTAATATAGCAACATTGTCTACAATAGGCGAGATAGATATGTAATACAGCAACATGGTCCACAACAGGCGAGATAGATATATTATGTAATATAGCAACATTGTCTACAATAGGCGAGATAGATATGTAATATAGCAACATGGTCTACAACAGGCGAGATAGATATATTATGTAATATAGCAACATGGTCCACAATAGGCGAAATAGATATATTATGTAATATAGCAACATGGTCCACAACAGGCGAGATAGATATGTAATATAGCAACATCGTCCACAATAGGCGAGATAGATATGTAATACAGCAACATGGTCCACAATAGGCGAGATAGATATATTATGTAATATAGCAACATGGTCCACAATAGGAGAAATAGATATATTATGTAATATAGCAACATTGTCCACAACAGGCGAGATAAATATATTATGTAATATAGCAACATGGTCGACAATAGGCGAAATAGATATATTATGTAATATAGCAACATTGTCCACAATAGGCGAAATAGATATATTATGTAATATAGCAACATGGTCCACAATAGGCGAGATAGATATGTACTATAGCAACATCGTCCACAATAGGCGAAATAGATATATTATGTAATATAGCAACATCGTCCACAATAGGCGAGATACATATGTAATATAGCAACATGGTCCACAACAGGCGAGATAGATATATTATGTAATATAGCAACATCGTCCACAATAGGCGAGATAGATATGTAATATAGCAACATCGTCCACAATAGGCGAGATAGATATGTAATATAGCAACATGGTCCACAATAGGCGAGACAGATATGTAATACAGCAACATCATCCACAATAGGCGAGATAGATATATTATGTAATATAGCAACATGGTCCACAACAGGCGAGATAGATATATTATGTAATATAGCAACATGGTCCACAACAGGCGAGATAGATATATTATGTAATATAGCAACATGGTCCACAACAGGCGAGATAGATATATGATGTAATATAGCAACATGGTCCACAATAGGCAAGATAGATATGTAATACAGCAACATCGTCCACAATAGGCGAGATAGATATATTATGTAATATAGCAACATCGTCCACAATTAGCGAAATAGATATATTATGTAATAATGCAACATCGTCCACAATAGGCGAGATAGATATGTAATATAGCAACATGGTCCACAACAGGCGAGATAGATATGTAATATAGCAACATCGTCCACAATAGGCGAGATAGATATGTAATAAAGCAACATCGTCCACAATAGGCGAGATAGATATATTATGTAATATAGCAACATGGTCCACAATAGGCGAAATAGATATATTATGTAATATAGCAACATGGTCCACAACAGGCGAGATAGATATGTAATATAGCAACATCGTCCACAATAGGCGAGATAGATATGTAATACAGCAACATCGTCCACAATAGGCGAGATAGATATATTATGTAATATAGCAACATGGTCCACAATAGGCGAGATAGATATGTAATACAGCAACATCGTCCACAACAGGCGAGATAGATATGTAATATAGCAACATGGTCCACAACAGGCGAGATAGATATGTAATATAGCAACATCGTCAACAATAGGCGAGATAGTTATGTAATATAGCAACATCGTCCACAATAGGCGAGATAGATACGTAATATAGCAACGTCATCCCCAATAGGCGAGGTAGATACGTAATATAGCGACGTCATCCCCAGTAGGTGACATACATGTAGATGCGAAATATAGCAACATCATCCCCAAAAGACGAGGTAGATACGTAACATAGCGACGTCATCTCCAATAGACGAGGTTGATACGTAATATGGCGACGTCATCCCCAATAGACGAGGCAGATACGTAATACAAGCATAGCGACGTCATCCCCAATAGGCGAGGTAGGTACGTAACACAGGGACGTCATTCACAATAGGTGACATACATTTGATACGAAATATAGAAACGTCATCCACAACAGACGAGGTAGATACGAAATATAGTAACGTCATCCCCAATAGACGAGGTAGAAACGTAGTATAGCGACGTCATCCCAAATAGACGAGGTAGATACGTAAAAAAGGAACATCATCCCCAATAGACGAGGTAGATACGTAATACATGTATAGCGACGTCATCCCCAATAGACGAGGTAGATACGTAATATAGCGACGCCATCCCAAAAAAGACGAGGTAGATACGTAATATAGCAACGTCACCCCAAATAGGTGACATACATGTAGATGCGAAATATAGCAACGTCATCCCCAATAGATGAGGTAGATACGTAACATAGCGACGTCATCCACAAAATGTGACATACATTTGATACGAAATATAGTAACGTCATCCCCAATAGACGAGGTAGATACGTAACATAGCAACATCATCCCCAATAGACGAGGTAGATACGTAACAAAGCGACGTCATCCACAATAGGTGACATACATTTGATACGAAATATAGTAACGTCATCCCCAATAGACGAGGTAGAAATGTAATATTTCTACGTGATCCCCAAAAGACGAGGTAGATACGTAATATAGCAACATCATCCCCAATAGACGATGTAGATACGTAATATAGCAACATCATCCCCAATAGACGATGTAGATACGTAATATAGCAACATCATCCCCAATAGACGATGTAGATACGTAATATAGCAACGTCATCCCCTATAGGCGAGGTAGATATGTAATATAGCGACGCTATCCATAATAGGCGAGGTAGATACGTAATATAGCGACGTCATCCCCTGTAGGCAAGGTAGATACGTCATATAAGAACATCATCCCCAAAAGGCAAAGTAGATACGTAATACATGTATAGCGACGTCTTCTCCAATAGACAAGGTATACACGTAATATAGCGACTTTAACCCCAATAGACGAGGCAGACACGTTATATTGCTACGTGATCCCCAAAAGACGAGGTAGATACGTAATATGGCGACGTCATCCCGAATAGATAAGGTAAATACGTAATATAGCGACGTCATCCCCAAAAGACGAGGTAGATGCGTAATACATGTATACCGACGTCATCTCCAATAGACGAGGTAGACACGTAATATAGCGACGTGATCCCCAATAGACGAGGTAGAAATGAAATATATCAACGTCATCCCCAATAGACGAGGTAGATACGTAATATAGCGACGTCATCCCGAATAAGCGAGATAGGTAGATAACGTTATATGCCAGCCAAAATATAGCTCCATAATTGCAGCCTAGTTCGGCAAGGGTGGATAGGGTTCGGGAAGTTGGATTCTGACGTGTTGAATTTGTATGCTCGCTATTAACTGACACTAAAGCTTTTTCCCCCATATTTTTCATTGTTCCCTCATTCATTTCCATCAGTATGTGTGTCTTGTCCATGGCTGGTGTTGGTGTTTTTATGTAACCAGTCAGATTGTTACCAATACTATTTATTCCACGCATGATAACTTGGGTCGGATGACCAGTCAATCAAATAATAAAAGAAAAAACGAAATCAAAACAGTACGAATACATGTTGCCTATCTTTCAAATCTGTCCCAGAAAGATATTTTTGCCGTTAAATACATGAATTGTTATACCCGTGAATATCCGGGTTAGAATGGGTCTTCAGTAACCCATGCTTGCTGTAAGAGGCGACTAACAGGATCGGATGGTCAGGCTTGCTGACTTGGTTGATGCATGTCATCGTATCCCAATTGCGAGGATCGATGCTCATGAAGTCAGTCACTGGATTGTCTGGTTTGGACTCGATTATTTACAGACCGCCGTCACATAGCTGGAATATTGCTGAGTGCGGCGTTAAACAACAAACAAACAAACAAACATGAATTTTTAGATGAATGCATGTGGTGTGGATGATTCACTTATGCTAATTAATTGTTCTGACACTCTTGGTCAGCATCAAATATTACATTGATTGAGCCATTTTTTTACAAGGAATTCTCGGGAAATATAATAAAACCAGCGAAATGTCCCATCAGTGTCATTATGTCTGTTTAGTTTGTGTGTTGTTTAACGACGCACTCAGCAATCTTCAGCTATATGACGGCGGTCTGTAAATAATCGAGCCTGGACCAGACAATCCAGTGATAATATCATGAGCATCGATCCACGCAATTAGGATCGATGACGTGCATCAACCAAGTCAGAGAGCCTGACTACCTGATCCCGTTAATCGCCTTTTACGGTAAGCATGGGTTGCTGAAGACCTATTCTACACCGGATCTTCAGGTTATCAATCAAGTCACTGTGCCTGACCACCCGATCTATCAAGTCGCCTCATACGACAAGCGTGGATTGCTGGGGAGCAATTCCTACCCGGAATCTCTATCCGCAGATTCTACTTGTAGGCCCTCTACTACCTACATCATCTATTGATGGTTGGATGTCCGTGTGGTTAAATCTTTTGCTTGTTACCACCGAACTCCTTTTGAATCCTAAATGGGTAAACAATGCCAATCACATTCTACAATACCAATAAAACCTATTGTAATAGAGAAATAATATTGTCTTAATTTTGCTTTCGAATGCATAAAAATGTATTAATTTTTATTTATGGTCTGAATCGATTCACCTGTGACAAATTAAATATTCTTAGACCTCTCACGTTATAAAACGAACTCTATAACTAACGGTTCTGACGATGGTAAGTTCGACTGATGATGTAATTTCATGGCGGTAAACTTCAAAGTACGCGCACCTGCTTGTCGAATGTCTTAATTGACAGTTATTGACAGATATTGACATGTTTGCCTGCACGTGCACGGACAGTAAGATGATCGCGGTGGATATTCAGGTGATTATGAGATTACGTATAGCGGTAGTTACCATTGTCCGAGTTATTGATTGACCGCTGTCTGGTCGCGGTGTTTTCAGTGATGACCGCTGGTCTGGACAGCCGACCATAGCTGGTTGCTTCGTAATCCTAACGTAAATATTACACGGACAGGCTGTTTGATGTTGTCTAAATCAAGTTCATTAGTTACATGTAGTTCTCATTACTGTTTGGATACTTGATACGACTATATTACCTGATGAACTGATTGCAGACTGTAGAACACTTTGAATGCAAGTACGACTTCACTTAGGAAGCGCTTTACTAGATGGCATTCACGGACCTGTTTACATTCTCTGCTATGTTGAAATAACGCGCCGTGATATAACTGGAATAATGTTAAAAGCGGCGTAAAACCCAACTCACTCACTAATCAGGGCTTAGCTGTTCTGAATTGTTTTTATGGGTTTGAACGGGGGTGGGGGTGGTGTGGGGTCCACAACTGACGGCATACATATTACGTTCTTACCATTTTGATGTATATTGTCTTGTGGCGTCATTTGACGATCTAGCAAAAGCATTATTGTTTTGTCCTATATAAAAGGATTAAGATTTTTATAACCGGAAGTTTTACTGACATGGGCTTGTTTGCATCACTTCTTGGTGAAAATTTAAAATAAACAATTTATTATCAAATATAGTACCGTAATAGCCGGGTCCACGTATTACATGACTCGTAACGACTGTTTATCTGACACGCCCGTGTGACACTGTCGACATAATCACATCCACTTGAAAAGGTAGTTTACATAATCTCCTAATAAGGCGCATGAGCTTACAATACAAGACGGAGGGGTAATTTCCCTCGCCGTTATAGTGACATGAGTTTGAGGATAACAAGTCTGGTGAATCTAGGTAACGTCCACCGTTTCCCCGACCAGGGACACGTGTTTGAAGTGAAATAGCTCTCACAGAAGAAGAAAACATACCACTAAACATTTGATAAGGATAATTGTGAGCGTCCAGACGGGAGATAAATCTTACTGTAGATTTGGAGACGTTGGTGTACAAAAAGCATGTCATTGGACATGAAACTGACGCATGTTAAACTTCATGTCAAGCAAATAATAAACCAGTGGGCGTAGTAGTGTGCGTGCGTGCGTGCGTGCGTGCGTGCATGCGTGCGAAGTTTTAGAAGATTACCACAATATCACAATAGGTATTGTGTAGTTTAAGCTTTTTTTGTTGTTATTTTAAGGCCGCACTCAACAATATTCCTGCTACGTGACGGCGGTCTGTAAATAATTGAATCTGGTCCAGACGATACAGTGACTGACATCATGAGAATCGATCTACGCAATTGGGACCGATGACATGCCATCAACCAAGTCAGTGAGCCTGACCACCCGATCCTGTTAGTCGCCTCTTACGACAAGCATAGGCGCCTTTTACGACAAGCATGGGTTGCTGAAGACCTATTCTACCCCGGATGTTCACATAGGGTCGCATAGTTTACACAGCGGATGTTTGTGCTGAAACACTGACTGTGAAGAAGTTAATCTTTTCTGCTTCTCGTCTCTCCCAAAACGAAAACAAAATGGTTTCACGCAAATGTGTGAGTCTAAACAATTCCACTCAACTCCTAATAGGGATACTGTGCTACTTCACACTCTTACGAAAGTCTTGAGGCGACAACGTATATAAATGTTTACCTTTGTTTGTTGTGAATTAATTAAATTAAGAATTTGTATAGCGCATTTTCCAATAAACGATTGCTCAAATGCGCTTGGACCATGATTGATCCAGTTCAAGGCTCTCGTGAAGTGACAGGTTTTCAGTGTCTTTTGACAGATTTTATATTTCTCGGGTTTCTTGTGGCTGATTGTTCCATAGCAATGGACGAGCATGTAACAGTGGCCTATCGCCATATGTGTTGGTACGTGACTTGGAGCCACTATATCAGATGTTGATCTTTTGATCGGAGAAAACGTGCAGGCGTGTATGGTACTATCAGTTCGGTAAGTATGCAGGAGTCAAACTATGCATTGTCTTGTAAACCAGAGTGAGTAGTTTAAAGTGCACTCTTTGCTGAAATGAAGCTTAAGTTGCGTCAGGTCCAGCCCAAATCGCATCCCATTCTTACAGCATCTCCAAACAACCAGTCAGATGTATTCCCCAGCCTGGACACACAGAATATCTCTATCTACAGCTGATGAGATACTACAGATAATAACACAAGTACTTCATATCTTACAAAATTTCGTAATTTTCTCAACGATATTAACACAACCGCTACAGATCCATCCATGTCCACAACGGTCACTGTATCGATCTGTTGCCACTTCCTGGGTCACGTGACCCTCTCTAATCAGGACACTGATGTTGAACTTCGGGTAACTACAGACTATTTGCCCCATGCCTAACCCACACATTATGGCTCTACCTGATACATTGGCTGAAAACAGAGCATCGCTTCCTCCAAATAGTATGACACATGAGACGTATGGCGTTAACGTGGGTATTTACGAAGAGTACCGAGAATTAGCGAAGAAGCTAAGGAAGATTGGAGATGAAATGTGCAAGACATATGACGGACAGAAGACGAAAAAACCTCAAAGAAGCTGTTTTCAATGTGTCTCGTCACTAGGACGTGTACTTATCACATGTGCTTGCATTGTACATTGCATTTGATCCATGGCCCGGAGCTGTCATTGTACTCCTGGTAAGTTGTCCATATTCTAAGTCAAAATAACGCTACGGCAGAATAAAGAGGACTAATGGGTACAATATTTATTTAGGCGATTCTTTGGCTATAAATCCGACATTTAACTCAGGCTCAATGGTATCTAGAGATTGAGGCCCCTTGGGTTCACCATGCACGTATTCTTGTTACAGCACTGTTACTAGCTGGACTTCGATGTGGTCATACTGGACATAGCCTGATGTTAATATGAGCACATTTATTTAATGTTCAGGGGCTCAATTATCTTTGCCAACAGAAACAGGTGCTCAAGTATTATTATTTTGAAATAAATATAGATACTAAACTGTATTCTTTGAGCCCACCGTCTGCAAGAATAGGGTACGTTGTTGTCTTACATACAGTTTGAGGCAACAACATCTTTATTCGCTCATAAATCGCCAAGCGGCGACACAATGACAGGCGAAATTGGTGAATTAGTTGGAGAAATGTACGCAGGTTATGTAGTGTAAATAGAATAGACAATATTTAATCAACCTACAAATCTTTCTTTTTACACTGATCTTATTATGATTAAATAGTTGACAAAATTGACTGTTGTTTGGTGTAGAATGAATCTGCTGCTGATATTGTTTCCAACGTCCAGTTTCCATAAGTAGGAAAAGATTAGAAATTCAAAATGTAATTAGCTTGGTATATGTTGGTTGTGCAAGTTGTATCAGTTGTTTCTCAAAGGTATAAATAGTTTTAAAATCATCTATTTAACACATTCAGATAAGGAGAAAATAAGATGGTTCCAAATCCCTGTGTACGTAAATATCTTTTCACCTTAAACTAGCATTTTATATACTGTGTGAAATCCAGATGTTTCCATATCGCATGTTGTTTAGATTTTCAATAAAAGAAATCCAAATGTTACCAACGTTTGCCATATGTTGTGAGTACATAATTTTATAAAGGATTGGGGATATTTTGCTTGTCCTTTGGTTGAACACAGAAGCGCCGATTGCATGTCGTGCAATGCTAATACTGATTATCGGCGGAAACATTCCTGTTTCCCCATACAACATAGATAACGGCGTAATCTTCCTTAATGTTTAAAAGAAATCTGATAACATTAACGCTGGATTTGTTCTAACTTTTCAAGATTTTCGAAGCCCCATACTTCCCAGCCGTAAGACCGTAGCGGCACTATGGTTTCATGAAAACATTTCTTCAAAGGCATATGTAATATCTTTCAGTGTAAGGCTTTGTAGTTGTTTTAGAAGTCTCTCTTTAGGAATATAAAAACACAGTGATCTCCTCGAAACTAAGATGCATATGTTTATAACTATAGACGAAAATCGCTGAGATGACATTGTACAAGCATGTTTTTAATCTCTTCCAGACTAAGTAGCGTGAAGAATATAAGATTAACAACACCTCCTTATAACACGGGTATTGTCAGACAACATGGACGAGTTTACAGAGAAGACAGATGTGTGTTGGACATGGTGTGGACAGATTCATGCAAATGTTGTATGAATGGCGAACACAAGGTCGACTGAGTGGTTGCCTTGTGGTTTGAACGGTAGCTCCTCACGCCGAAGACGCCGAGATCAAATCCCCATGGAATACGGTCACATTCGACGTAGAGCATACCCACCCACTGAGGCCGACTGAGCATTAGCTGAGACTCTCAGAATCGCACTTTAAAACCGTGTACTTTCATTGTCAGTTTTGTATCCTGTTTAAAAGCTAACTTTTCTGAACTCAGGGTAACTTCAGTTGACCTAAAGAGGAGTTTATCAATGTGAGCGCGCGCACTGCTGGAGAGCCGGAGCTCATTCATTTTCACGTGAGTTCCAATTGACAGTTGCATGACATGCACGTGAAGTACGGTCATTTGAACTCTTTCCGCCACCTAGCTGCACGATAGGCGAGACTTCCGCCCGTATCCCCCCTTTAAATTATGATTAAAAGGATTTCAGTGGCAATGCATACATACATAACTTTTGAAGGGGGGATACGGGCGGTAGTCGTTCCAACATACACTCTGGTTCACCTGATGAGACAACACTAACACATGGACTGTACATGTATTTATTCAGCTAGAATACACATACTACGTTCAAGGTACAGTTGAGCAGCCATTTAAGTAGTGCCTTTCGAAGTGTAATACATATCCATTTGTCTGAAATGTGCATGCAAAATAACTCAAAGCTGGAAGCATCTCTAGAATCGACTAGATCCCTTGACTCACGAGGAGAGCTTTGCCCGTGTAACTCAATGCAATAAAAGTGTTTTTAAGGGATGTGATTTCCCGACTGAGAAAAACAAGTTGTGTTTGGAGAATGACCTAAAATGTAACTTTGCAATAATTTGACACAACTAACATTGTTCTGACAAAGAAAGTTAATGGCTGGGAAAGAAAATGTTTCTCGTTAGGGAGCAACCATTTCCTTTAAGTGGAAGGGCGCGATATTTTCTTGAAAGATAATCAAAGCCGTGAATTAGTGAAAAGGTTTATAGTTTCCCGCATTGTAGTAACACAATTAATGTGCTCTTTTCTTGCAGGTAAGTGCTCAAAGAATACGCACCTTATATATTGGAAATCATAATTCATTAAAAAGAAAACCCGTGAAGATCCGGGGTAGAATGGGTCTTCACCAACCCATGCTTGCCGTAAAAGGCGACTATGCTTGTCGTAAGAGGCGACTAACGGGATCGGGTGGTCAGGCTCGCTGACTTGGTTGATGCATGTCATCGTATCCCAATTGCATGGATCGATGTTCATGATGTCAATCACTGGATTGTCTGGTCAAGACTCGATTATTTACAGACCGCCGTCATATAGCTAGAATATTGCTGAGTGCGTCGTTAAGCAACAAAAAACAAAAACAAACATTAAACAAAAAGGTCACCTCAAACCAAAATGCCCCTCCACCTGAAAGTCAAATGGTTACACCCTTAATAGGTAAATATCTAAATAGATGGACGAGATTTGACGTATTTCCTACGTAAAATATCATATGAAACATGTTGTAGTGGTTAGTAGACGCACATTACTGTCAGCCGTTGATAATGTGCATGTTTGCCCTATTTGAGTTGAGTTGAGTTTAGTAACCTTTGGACTTTGAGGTAATATGATGTACCAACAATATTTCTGAGTGTATTGTGTTTGGTCCAACAGTAAATATTTGTCTATCGGCTTGACAATTGAGATACACGACATTCGTCAACACTCGGCTCTTTCCGTACATTCTTAATTGATTTCCCATCCTGATGCTGTCAGACCGAAATGACACGAGTGGTCACGAATGTATACGATTGTTTATCACAAGTACATGTATAAAAATAAGAAAAATAAAATAAAACTTCATTTGGATTTGTTATTAAAACAACAAACTGAATCATACAGTTGATTAGTACATTTCGCTAAGATAGCATCGTTATCACGTGCTCTGTTGCATTAGATCCCCGAAAGTCAAACCGCAAAACAACTTTGAGTTCATTCAGTGCGACGTGCAAGAATAAAATCAATTTATTTAAAAATGCATGACATCTCTATATATTCGACAACCTAAACGTTAATGCGATAATATGTACAAAGAAGATCAAATAAACTAGTTAGGATAACTTGATATGAAAGGTGAAAACATGCAGTCACGGCCATATAGCTCACGGGTTAAATGGAAGTTCAGATCCGACCCGGAATAGAAATTGCAGGTATATCAACCAAAGTGTCTCGGCTCGTTGACGTTTAACTTGAGGTGAATCCCACAAGCACAGGTATCATGTAAACGCGAGTCAAAATAATAATTTACAGTATGAGCCATATTACATACGTGATGGTGGTGATTATTATTATTATTGTTGTTATTATTATTATTATTATTATTATTATTATTATTATTATACAATGCTGAAGTAATGGGTATTGTTTTTCAGTAGGGTATATTTTGTAAGATTACATTAATACTATAGAAAGTACATAATGTTACACTTATCACTAACTCGTGTTCGGTAACAGTGCCTGCGCGTATATATATAAACTTCGACCATTTAGTCACACTGCCTTTTCGAAATTATAAGATGTGCAAAAATCATTAATGGCTAAACAGTTGACTTTGACAATCTACTTTTCAACAAAATACAAATGGTATAAACAACCTGGGGCCTGTTCCACAAAGCTATCTTAGCATTACGACTATCGTAAGCCTATATTAAAGTATGGGATCATCTTAGCACTAAGATTTCTTTGTGGAGCGGGGCCCTATAGGTTAGATACAATATGATACGGATAGAAAGTGGTGACTGTTTGCATTCAGGGTGTTCTCACTGACAAAACCTCATACCACCACACTGAGACGGGGCACAACAAGCTCGTGGTGGAACAAACAACGGACATATGCTAACACTTGGGATCGGTATTTACATACAGATGTTGATGTTAACATGATACATAAAAAGTTCACACCTAAGGCAAAAAGTCAACAAACAACTCATTGAAAAACAACAACAAAACAATCCAAACTGTACAACCATAATACAGATACTATGTTGAAAGCAGTTGATCATTCATACATCATACATACAAGCTCCTTACTGTCAGCTTAAAACGTTGTGAGGAGACGGCCCTCGCACCACCATATAATTCCCACGAAAGGTTTTATTACCCACAAGAGTTACTATTTATTGACTTTTTCACTGTCAGTGTTTTGTGAAGACGGCGCTATTATTTTACATATATCAGAAAGACATAAGTTACTGACAGCTTTATATAGAGCAGACATCCCCTATACTACGAGTTCGTGTTTTCATTTTTGTTTCACATATCCGATAATTTGTTCGTAGGTTTCCGACCGTTTTATATTCTCATAGAGTAGTGGTAAGGGAATTGGCCCCAGCACGCGCGCGCGCGCACACACTAAACATTAAATTATCAATGGTGGTACGTTTGTACGAGAGCTTGAAATTGAAGACTTCATGAAATTAATCGGGTAACGTACTGATGGAATTATTGGCGAGGAGTCTTACATCAATCGGTACAAATACTATCTTTCAAGAAACTGTTACAAAAGGATTTGATAATTATGTATGACTGTCGTTTAAGCAGTTGAGGTGTATAAAGGGGCCGGCCTACCATTTAAGATCATAGGGGGGGGGGGGGGGGGGGGGTGTCTGTTCCAGACATGATATTTTAGGAGTTAATGATTCAAACTATCAAATCGTCGGTCCCTACTGAAAAATATAAAGTTTGTACAGTTACCAAGAGGGGTCATTTTCCCTCACAGTACGTGATTTGTCACCAGATAATGTTGCATGCTACTTCAAAATGACAGGGAAACTCGTCCACACAGAATACCGGGGACCAAATCCCATGGTCTTGCATACTCACGTCGTGGGCTTTTCCACCCTTGATTCGTGCACCCGATCAATCAAAATGAACTTACCCGAGCACAGGTTAGTACGCACGAGGATACGAGGTAGGTTTAGCAACGCCTGCATTACATCATGTCACCCATGCTCGGATTTGTGAGCACGCGCTTCGTGGACCAGGGCCAGTTTGGTGCACGGATTTGAACGTGCTTCACGGGGATTTAAGCAAAGGCCCTGCCCCGTGAGTTGCGCGATGACTAACGTATATCATTTGAACATGAAATTTGCGATAATCCTAGCATAGAAATGACCACAAACGTCCAAGTTCAAGCAGACATAATCTGTTTGGATGGGAAAGGCTACCAAAAACAGAATGATCTACCCGACTATGGGTTGTACCAATGGCTACATTCTCAGTCAAGATGCACACCTTGCAAGGAATCGAGCTGCACTTAGAAAGAGAACATGACAGGTTAAAATGTTATGCTTGTTTTATTTAGTTTACACATCAATTCAACAAAATCATATTCTCTACAGTAACTTGAACAACACAGTAGAAATATACAGGGAAACGGGACAAAATATAACAAACATGCTATCTTCATGCTGTTGCTTTCACGCCTTAGATTCTAATTGAGGCACAGTGTTATCTAGCTTCACAGTCACAGAGTCCAAAAACACCAACATCGTGTTCAAACCAAATAACTTCAGCATCACAGACCATAAATGCTAATATCTCAAAGGTAGTAGAAATACTATGTTTTTTTACATATCTGTTGAAGTTATCAGTACATGTCTAGGCTGATCAAATGTGCATCATCTGAAACAGTACAAGAGTTTGATTTGTTGAGAGTGAAGCTACATACACCATGCATTCTGCTATTGACATCACAAGATATGACATTGCACTTGACACATGCACAATATCCAGAAATACACAAGCAGGGCAGTGACATGGATCACACTTGATGAACTGATGGGGAGATTCCTGCCCTGTGCTTGACAACATTTCAAACTAGTTTAGTCTTCTACATGCCATTTAGGCCACAGGAAAATAAAGACATAAACATAGTTATTTACACTGATGACCTATTCATCTTAACATAACATAGTCAGTAGTATCTGACTTAAAGAAGAAATTGTGGTTACAATTACATGAAATTAAAAAGAAAATTATTAATGTCATTTTTTCAACTGGTTACAAAATGGTTGTTGGTTTGTTGTTTAACACTGCAATATTGCAGCTGTATGACAGCTGTCTGTAAATAACTGAGTCTGGACCAGACAATCCAGTGATTGACATCATGAGCATCGATCCACGCAACCGGGATCGATGACATGCATCAAACAAAGGGTTACAAAAAGAGTGAGGTAAGCATTAGATTGAAATCTAATTTCTGTGACCATAAAAAACAATCTGTGATAATCTGTTTTTAACAACCTGAAGAAATAAAGAAAAACATACAACCTTCTCGGATTGAAACTTATCTGTTCTAAAAGCAATCGTATTGGGCATATTGAACAACTATACTATTCTCCATGTAACTGACACACAATGTAGTACCTTTGTAAATGATGGCCTGTTGAGGTACCAGTTATTTAAAAAGTGACATAAAAGTTTGCCCTGCTATTCATAAATCTCATGTACATTTCAAATTACACTGGTATCAATGTCAAACATATTTGTAGTGACATCTAAGTATTCTGCAATCAATACTTGTCAATTTGACACATCATTTTCATGTCAGTTTCCGTGTGATCCACGTCCCCTCCCACCATGTATGACTTCCAATATTATAAATACAAAGCACATTACATGTAGATTTGCACTAGGTGTCTACTGAGTATCACAAACTACAGGCAGGTGCTTGCTGTGCACTCCAGCAGTTGCAAGCAAATCATCATCGTTGAATGGATTTAGCTCAATATTAAAGGATGAGAGAAAACTGATCATTATGAACATGTGTATATACAATGGTTAATTCCGTAAATACAATGTTGTAAACTAAACTGACAACAGTTTCATCTCGAGAGTAGGATCATATCCAGAATCTGTCTCATGGTGGGTGTGAAGGTGGGGTGGAAATGGGCACAGTGCTACGACTGTCGTAAGTCAATGTTAAAGTATGGGAGTTACGATTACCTTAGCAGTACGACTGTTGTAAGTCAATGTTGAAGTATGGGAGTTATGATCATCTTAGCGCTACAACTGTTGTAATTCAATGTCTAAGTATTGGAGTTACGAT
The DNA here is from genome assembly GCF_023055435.1 of Haliotis rufescens. Lineage (NCBI taxonomy): Eukaryota > Metazoa > Mollusca > Gastropoda > Lepetellida > Haliotidae > Haliotis > Haliotis rufescens. The sequence continues at coordinate 6,684,947 of NW_025963835.1, read as the reverse complement.
CACCTTGCAGTACGACTGTCTAAGTCAATGTTGAAGTATGGGAGTTATGATCATCTTAGCGCTTCTACTGTCATAAGTTATGTTAAAGTAGGGGAGTTACGATCATCTTAGCGCTGCGATCGTTTTGTGAAATGGGGCCCAGACAGATTTACTGGTTTGTGAAGGTCTGATATGATGTCTTTTGACAGTAACGCAACAACATTCATTATGGTTAATGTTACTACCAGAAAATTATACTAAATGTCGGTCATCAATGAAACTCATGTAATGAACTGATTGCACATGACAACCATCATAGCTTTACAACTGTTATTACTTCTCAGCAGCATGATTGCAGTATTAGCCTTTTTGTAACTTGTCAAACTTGTTGAAGTCATAACTGTAAGACTGCCTTATGTACCTGGTTTGTTACTTGTGGTCTATTCCTGAAATGTTTCCTGATGAATACCACTTAGACACGTATCTGTCATAAACCAGCTGTATTTATGACTGTATGGATGATAAAACTGACATCAAACATCATCCTTCTGATCTAGAAACTTTAACTCGACACTATTAGGTAACCTCTAAAACACAGAGCTACAAAAGTCGAAGTGTTTCCTCTGAACACACTTTTCCCCATCATCAGACAAGAATACGTCCCCATCATCAGACAAGAACATGTCCCCATCATCAGACAAGAACATGTCCCCATCATCAGACAAGAACATGTCCCCATCAGGCAAGAACACATCCCCATCATCAGACAAGAACGTCCCCATCATCAGGCAAGAACATGTCCCCATCATCAGGCAAGAACACATCCCCATCATCAGACAAGAACATGTCCCCATCATCAGACAAGAACATGTCCCCATCATCAGGCAAGAACACGTCCCCATCATCAGGCAAGAACATGTCCCCATCATCAGGCAAGAACATGTCCCCATCATCAGACAAGAACATTTCACGATCATCAGACAAGAACATGTCCCTATCATCAGGCAAGAACACGTCCCGAACATCAGACAAGAACATGTCCCCATCATCAGGCAAGAACATGTCCCCATCATCAGGCAAGAACACGTCCCCATCATCAGGCAAGAACACGTCCCTATCATCAGACAAGAACACGTCCCCATCATCAGGCAAGAACACGTCCCCAACATCAGACAAGAACATGTCCCCATCATCAGACAAGAACATGTCCCCATCATCAGACAAGAACATGTCCCCATCATCAGGCAAGAACACATCCCCATCATCAGACAAGAACATGTCCCCATCATCAGACAAGAACATGTCCCCATCATCAGGCAAGAACATGTCCCCATCATCAGACAAGAACACATCCCCATCATCAGACAAGAACACGTCCCCATCATCAGACAAGAACATGTCCCCATCATCAGACAAGAACACATCCCCATCATCAGACAAGAACATGTCCCCATCATCAGACAAGAACATGTCATCAGACAAGAACATGTCCCCATCATCAGACGAGAACATGTCATCGTCAGACAAGAACATTAAACGATCATCAGACGAGCGCTTCCCTGTCAGATAGGAACATCAGACAAGAACATGTCCCCATCATCAGACAAGAACATGTCCCCCCAAAACACTGTTATTTAACCCATTATTTAAACCTACCCCTTCACTGAATAAGAAGAGACAATAGCTGGTGAATTTGTAACCCCAGATTTTGTACAGTTTAAAATGCATGTGATATATGCATAGAGATATGGTACAAGATTTCTAAGTACAAATAAATACAAAATTGGCACAACATTAAAGATGAGACTTAGCACTGTTGCAGGACTCCCCACATCATGTAATATCTAGCCCCTCCAAGCAGTGTCAGAACCACAACACCCCCCATTGCAACGTGAGAGCTGTGCTTGCAGTGATGAGGAGTGAACCTGTCTCAGTCGTGTCATCAGTTTTCTCATATCTCAAGGTTTCCAGCAATACCTCAGGGCACTTGACATGGTGTCCCATATTGTGCAACTATAGATTCTGTGAAGAGGATCATGAAAGAATATCGGACAGACGTTGGATTCAGGGTTACCTCAACTGGACAAGATTACTTCAAATTTTGAAACCAACCAAAGTATGTGCATGTTGAGACAGCAAGTATCAATAGTACTCACACCATGTGCCCATAGGGAACTGAACCAAGATCATCTTGCAAGAAAAATATGCTTGCACTACTGAGCTGCTACACTGAGTGAAATGTCCAACAATTGTACCATTTTTTTATGATCTTAACAAACTTTGATAGGACATTCTTCTGCATCATTGCCAATAATGAAAAGAAGCTTTAGTCATTTGGGATAACACTCAGTGTCCCAGAGCATCATTCTATCCGAAACCATGCCCTCTGTCACTCCATCCGAAGATCCAAAGTTAAGGGAGATGTCAACGGAGGTATTGCTGGAAAAGTCTTGAGATAAACAAGACAAATAATGAACGTCACTTGTTTCTTTTAGAAGGTATACAACTGCAAGTTTTCAACTCCTTGAAAGACTCACACGTGTGATAATAAAGTTTGAGGTTCCAACTGCATACATATTACTGCTTCCTGGGCTTATATATTGTGCACATATTCATGAAAGACAGACATACAGGACAAAGCTAGGTTAGTTTCCAACACAATAACAGAAGACTTAACTTTGGACAGCCCATTAGCAGGATATATCTATCAGTGGGTATAACAGTATCACATACAGAGGTCTTGGAAAGTTAACATCTAGTTTCATTGATACTTCATATATTACTGGTATGCATGGGTCGGTGTATTTTATCAGATACTGATTTACAAGGAATTGTTTAAGAAAATAGAATTGAGCAATGACTTAATCAATATTTGGTCCAGCAATGACATTGGCATGATAAAGAATTTACATGACATGATTGTTTGCAAATTGTTTGATCATTTTCATGAATGTTAATAATGTTGATATCAAGACTTTACACAAAGCACTGTATTATGTTCTTAAGTACACTGTCAAACAGAAATGGTGATGATTCTTTTGACTATACATGAACCCGGGAATTTCGTTTGATTAGATATTTGTAAATGGCTGCTTCAAAGTAAAGCTTAAACAATATGTTACAACACTGGGGACATTAGAAATCACTACACACACAGGTGACACTGATGATATGAAGCTCAAAAAGGCAAGTCATTGTAATGATCCTTGTCATTTGGGAGTGAATGTCATTGTCCAGTGACCCTGAATGGTTTCATTTCACTGTTGGTTCAGACGCTTCCAATGACCTGAACTATTTCTATAGATTCAACAGATAAAGTATGAGAGTTATCCCCCTTTACATAGTTATCTCCCTTTGATCACTGAAGAACACATTCTTCTTCTCAGCAAGAAACATTAACTCACACAAGCGAAATCTAGTGCAAGGAAAATATTGTGACTTGATATATAAAAATGTGCTGACAAATATCCATGTCCCATTGATAAATAAACTACTAGATTGCACGTTCCGAAGACAATTACAATTTTGGTTGAACGGTTTTGCTTTGGGAACAAAAGCATTTGCATATGCTCATCAATAAGCAACAGGCGGATCGGAGATTAATGAATGCTATCTCCATGTAGAGGAGTATCCACAAACAATTTCCGACCAAACCTCATTTGTCACGCATCTTAACTTGACAAGATAATCCAGTTAAACTGTCAGCTGGTGTTATAGTAATGTAAAATGCTTCAATGACATGACGTGAATTCTCACTGTTGTGTATCAACCCCATGAAACTGATGAAAGCAACAAAACACGCTGCATGCAATGTATGATTCTAAAACCTGACAGCAATGCTCAAGACAATCAATTGTGCACAAATGTCATCCAACTCAAGCCTCACGTCCTGTCCATCAGATCATGCATCATTCAGCGAGACGGGTCAACCATGCTGTCCCTCTTGGGAACACTTCATGCTGGGTAGGAAATATGTAGTACATCTTGATGAACATCACCTCCCAAAGTCCATCAAAGTCTCTCCATGCATCTTCCGTCTCTACCTCTATCACAAGTCGCACAAAAGGTACCCCACTAACAAGTCATGCATGCCATTTTAGAAGTTGCAAGTCCACTTTCGTGTTGCTTTGAAATGAGAAATCAACCTGGTTTGGGAGATAGTCATCTTTTCTGCAGAAGCAAAAAACAAGCTCTGTGTGCATTTCTCACTGAAAGAGAGTCACAAGTTGTTTAGCCGCTTTAGCAATGTCATATGCGAACTGAATGATTAGCTGTGTTTTGTGAGCTGCTTCCACCTCCGAGTCTGGCTCTTGCTGAGCGCACTTGCGGCACTCTTCTTGGAGCCGAGCGGCACTCATGGTGAGAAGTTGTAAGGCTGCATTCACCGTGTCAGGCCTCACAGGCTGGAACGACAGACAATATTCATGTACTAATTCATATGCCTTGGAGAAAGGTCATGTCACCCCACACATCACTCCACATATCACCCCACACATCACTCCACATATCACCCCACACATCACCCCATATATCACCCCACACATCACTCCATACATCACTCCATACATCACCCCATATATCACCCCACATATCACCCCACACATCACTCCATATATCACCCCACACATCACTCCATATATCACTCCATACATCACTCCACACATCACCCCACATATCACCCCACACATCACTCCATATATCACCCCACACATCACTCCATACATCACTCCATACATCACTCCACACATCACCCCACATATCACCCCACACATCACTCCATATATCACCCCACACATCACTCCATATATCACTCCATATATCACCCCACATATCACTCCACATATCACCCCACATATCACTCCACACATCACCCCACACATCACCCCATACATCACTCCATACATCACTCCACACATCACTCCATACATCACCCCATATATCACCCGACACATCACTCCATACATCACTCCATACATCACTCCACACATCACTCCATACATCACCCCATATATCACCCCACACATCACTCCACATATCACTCCACACATCACCCCACACATCACTCCATACATCACTCCACACATCACTCCATACATCACACCACACATCACTCCATATATCACCCCACACATCACCCCACACATCACCCCATATATCACCCCACACATCACTCCATATATCACCCCACATATCACTCCACACATCACCCCACACATCACTCCATACATCACCCCACACATCACTCCATATATCACTCCATACATTACCCGACACCTCACCCCACATATCACTCCACATATCACCCCACACATCACTCCATATACCACTCCACACATCACTCCACATATCACCCCACACATCACTCCACACATCACCCCACATATCACTCCATACATCACTCCACACATCACCCCACACATCACTCCATATATCACCCCACATATCACTCCACATATCACTCCATATATCACCCCACATAGCACTCCACATATCACCCCATGTGTCACTCCACATATCACCCCACACATCATCCCACATATCACTACACTTATCACCCCATATATCACTCCACATATCACTTCATATATCACTCCACATATCACCCCACATATCACTCCACACATCATCCCAAATATCACTGCACTTATCACCCCATATATCACCCCACACATCACTCCATACATCACCCCATATATCACCCCCACATCGACCCAAATATCATCATATATCATGTCATAGATGGCCTGTATATCCCCACAGTTACTGGCCGCTGTGGCCACCCAGGAGGTACTGGAGACGTGTTTTCACTTTCTCTACATAATGCCCCAATGAGTGAGGTGAAGAAAATAGATAGAGCCCTCTTCTTATAGTCAGAGGTTTCTCTAAGAAGAAGACACTAACCTGTGGAAATATTTCCGCCATGTCCACCACAGCAGAATATATCTTGTCAGAGCATGGTCCATAGCTGAAATAATAAGTGAGTGGGGCTGAGAGACCTAGTAGTAGTAGTAGTAGTAGTAGTAGTAGTAGTAGTAGTAGTAGTAAAGTACTCACGGAAATGAAAAAAACCTGTTTTTTTTCAATTTAAAAATCGACACAAAGTGTTACGTAGCTGTAAATACGAAATAACAAAACAACTCGAAAAATTCTAGTCTGGATTTGCTAGTTTGATCTCAGTGAACAATACAAAATGTACTGTACAGGAGGTAATAAATTATTACCCTCGTCAATGGATCAGTGGGCACTCGACAATTATTTCAGCTCCCTGGGGAGTATACAACCCAAGCCATATTGCCACCGGGTACCCATTCACTGATTAGTGAGGAGACAAGGAGACACAACACCATGTGTTACATGTGCTCCAGTGTGGAGCAGGACCGAAGCCCTAGAAACTCTCAGGAGCCAAGCTGCTGAACATGGTCACCCATCGGAGGACTCTCCGCGACCGATGTTGCTTAACCTCGACTGATTTGTGACCTGTGCTCTGTGCACAGAACCACATGCCACCACACCACACATCCTACTGAGTATTTCAGGGATTAGCAAGTCAATTGAAGGTGAAGGGGTTAATGTAGGATTCCAGTTCAGCAGATGTACACTGAACTGTGGAACTGTAGACAAACTTTGCAACCAATATTAGAAATATCACCACAGCACTGTTGCTTACATGCTACTTCCTACACTAGAAAGCAGTGTTAGGAACTAACAGTTTTAGTCCACTTGTCCACATAATGCTAACATATAGCCAAACCCGTAATAATGGCAAACGTCTACTAGTCCTTATGATACCTTAACAATTGGGCAGTTTGGCAAGGACTATAGGACAAGTGCCAATTTCTACTGCTGGCAAACTATGCCTATCAGCAACAGACAGTCAAGTCCCGTTAATCAATGATTGGTTGCATATGATTAAGTTTGATTAACGAAATTAAGTAGTATCAACATTCGTGATCGAAAATTGGACAAATACACAATAGATAACGATTTAAACATTTTGTTAGCAGAATATGTTTTCTAATCATGCAACCTCTAAAGCTTTACACAAAACTACTGTTACAGACACCATGACTGATTCAAAATACTTTAAAAGAATAGTCTGGAATGGAAGCCGCCAGTTTGAAACCAGTGCTGCAAAGCTTAAGAAAGCTGCTTCCTTAGTGGCTAATGTCGACTTCCTCCAAGTCATTTAATTTGTCGGTCAAAGTTCGCAAAAGAGATGTAGCGAGAACTTGTATCTGATTTTAATGAGATTGAGGTAATCTAAGCAAGTGATTAATCCTGTTTTGTTTATTTAAAGCATTAATTGTTTATTGTTAAGCAAGTTTATCTCTGCAGCTGTTGTAAAATGCAGCTACCAGCCAACTCATCTTGTATCAAAACACGGGCTGTGTACTCGCGGGCAGATGACCACGGAATACACTAATCACTGTGGCAAACAAACAAGACTTTGGTAATTTGTTGCAAATTAGGTGTGTCGGAGTATACTAACAATACTTCTTGAATGAAACTATTTACAAGTTATTCTATGGGTGAATTATCTTCAAAGTAACCTCAACATTTACCTTATCTTCCATATTTTACTGAACACATCATATCTATCAAGGATTCAGATTCTAGACTTTGTTGTTTCTTGGAAGAAAATTCCCAAAAGAATTCCCAATAATAAGTTGAGTTTCAATTTAAAACAATAAATACCATGTTCAATAGCTGGCCATGAAAGATCAAAGTGATATAATATGTTCCTACAAAAATTGATACATTGTAAGCCCTCTGCCTGTGGTTACGGATTCCAATGATTCAGATGGAAACAAGAGGGAGATATTTACCACTCGGCGTTGTTTGCTTGTGCTGTTAATAATAATTCCTGGATTTTCTTGGTTATTTTTTCAGTCTTCTTTACAACGTCTTCCTGTGTTGGAAGTTGGGCTAGATCTTCCTTCGACAGCGTGACTGAGGCGAATGCTGTAGCTTTAGGTGTGGCACCTTGTGACGACATGGAATCAGTCATCTCCGAACACGGTCGCGAAGAGGCACTGTAACAAAGCATTAACCACTTCAAGACACTTGATCATTTCCATCTCTTTCAGCATCGTTTCCAATATTGTGTGTTTGTTGTTTAACACTGCAGTCATCAATATTCAAGCCATATCAGAGCGGCCTGTAAATAATTGAGTTTGGACCAGACAAATCAGTGATTGAAAATATGATGATCAACACTTGATCACCAGTTCCATTTAGTCCCTCTTATGACCTGGACTCCCCTTGTGGAATATTATTCCTTACATATGAATGTCATTATCAAGCCAAAAATACTATTTCACAAGACTTGTCATTTGGGACTAGACTGTATCATCTGCATTGAAAGCATCAGATGAAAGCTGGCATAGAGGCAGTTGTAACAGTGAGTAAGTGAGTATGGTTTTACGCCACTTTTAGCAATATTACAGCAATACCACGGCTGGGGACACCAGAAATGGGCTTCACACATTGTACCCATGTCAGGAATCGAACCCCGGCTCTTCGGCGTGACGAGCGAACGCTTTAACCACTAGGCTCCCTGACCGCCAAAGGGAGTTGTGACAAGTGGGAGTCAATGAAGCCAATAGTACCTGCCCACAAGACATAAAACCCTTTCCATCAGATATGTTTTCATCAATAATAAAGGAATTAGTGGCAATATTTTTCTGAAAAATATCATCAGTGGCCAGTATTCCCCCCAATGGTGTGATTCTAATTGAGTCTAATTGATGAATGACACAAACACTCAGCTCTCCAAACGTACCAGGCTACATCCTCATCATTGGGCATATCATAGTCAGGATCTGGGACGATGTTGGCGTTAGCGACATCAGGATCAATTGGTTCACTCGGTAACGATAGTTCCTTGTCACCCAGCTGCAAACACCAACTCATGATTAGTACTATACAGAGTCTACAAGCTGTGTGCTCAAGATACTGACTCACAGACCTTAAATAACTCTGATTTAATGGCACAATGAACATATTGAAATATACAATTCCTTCAAGACATCAGTATAAAAAAAATCAACTTAATTCATTGTCATCATTTTCTTATTCAAAACAGTCACATTTTAAATTTGATCACAAGCATTTGGTAAACTTGAGCATGTTGAGAAATGTAATTGTGGAATTTCAGACCCTTGGCCCAATAGCTGCAGACAAATAAAAATCTGGAGATGTTAAGAAGCGAAGGTCAGAAGACGTGTGCTAGTTAATCACATTGAGAATCAGAGAATCAGTTATCAATGGACTATGATCAGAATATTTCTTCATGAAAGTATGCATCGGACATGAATCTGTAGTGAGGCAGTGGTCCTTTGGGCAACCTACGACATGGAGAATAATTTCATAAAGATTTACTCGAACAAAAGTCATTATTCATTATTTCTAATTTGTGTAAAGTGACAAATGAATGTAGAATGACATAGTTATTACACTCATCCCTGCCCACCTAACCCCCAAACATGCTGCCTCACAGCCAATCATAACAACATTGTTTTATCAACCAGATATACATTTTGAAAAATCGATAATCATTTTGAATGCCCAAAATATTGATCAACCAGTTATTTGATGAATCTCTTTGCTACCACAGATGACAAATCCTTAAAATAGATTAGCTGGTCATACAGGATATCAACAGTGTTGAGGTGAGGTGAAATGGGGTGTATCGTCACATTCAAGATGGCTGCTTATACTAGTCCAGACTTATGTCGATTTTATAGTGCTAGCCCAGTTTACTGACTCCGAGCCGACCAGTCCTTATTTTAGCCTCTTAATGGCAGGGTATCAACAAGTACCATCTTTTAATGTCTTTTGGTATAACGCGGCAGGGGATCAAACTCCTGACTTTCCGCTCTCCACGAAGACACTCTACCACTAGACCATAGAGGCAGTCTCAGCAGTGTTGAGAAGCTGTCTCAGAGTAGTAGCTCACTTACCCTCTCTCCATCATAACGGATGTTGGCTTCAGACAGACAGGTTTGAAGTTGATCTTCTCGTGACTGACTCTGAGAAATATATTCACAGTTTAGAATGAGTGAGTGAGTAAGGTTTGAAATCGCTTTTTGGAAATACAGTAAACCCTGTTCATAACGAACACGCTGAGAACAAACAGGCAGATATAACAAACTGTTGCATTTTTTATGCCTGTCATTTCTGTATATTTTATCACATAAAATTGATATTTTAACAAACACGCTTATAATGAAATAACAGATATGACAAACTCATATATTGTCCCGCATGTACTCTGTCAACGACAATGTTTATGTCTATAACAAACTGTTAATCTGAGCCGCTCACATGTCACCAATCAACCAATCAGACACAACATTATGGTACGCCTAAGAGATACAACGCTACACAGCAGTGCCATAGACCAACTGTGTAGAGACCGGACTACAAGTAGCCATGTTGCTTGAATAAGTCATTAAATAATACATGGTACTTTGATTAATTAACACTTAAAAGTATTTATATTTTTTTACTCATGCATTTTGAATCATCGTCCACGATCAGTGTTACATAAATCTACATGTCCCATGCCACTGTGAAATAATTGCGCCACTGTTCAATTTACTACCATCATTACGTAATGTGAACCTCAGCAATGAATAGCTTGACCCCTAGACCCCTAGAACGCAGGGTCGGTTTCTTTGACCCCGATGACAGAAGTATATGGAGGGATCAGTGTAGTAACATTTCTAAACTTGTTACTGCTGATCTCCAATCAGTGTTTGTTTTATTACCAAGTAGGAACTCCTCTGACATTTGTCAAATATCTGGAGCTTCTGGCAAAACCTAGATAAATCCCTGGTTGGTCACTCTCAGGTAACAGCCCAGCAGTTTACTTAGGCCAAATGAAACCACATACCCCCATGGGCTCAAACACAGGCACTAAAATAACATATTAAGGCAACCCACCTTTTGTAACGATGTTCTGGGCTCAAACATCGACTGTGGCCGCATATCCCGCACAGGCCGTTGTGGCAGTTTCTCATCCAGTGAGTCATACTCAGGGTTAGCAGAGTTATTCTCCTTGCTGGCCTCGTAGCCGTTCTGCAGGACCTGAGCTTCATTCCTCCTCTGCATGTTGATGCTCTTCAGGGCACTGTTCTCCTTGATCAAGCTGTCGATCTGTCAACAATGTCAGACATGATTGAGGGCAAAGTTCAAACACAAACTTGACCTTTGTCTTATTTTCACCTTGACCTTTGAAACCTTCTCTTGACATGGACAAATAAAATTCTCTAGGTTCCTATGGAAGAAGTCCATGGAAGACTATCCTCTAATATTGCAGTCAGACAAAACCACAAAGCAATTCTGTTTCAAGGGGCTGCTAATAATGCAATGCAAAAGGAGAAAGAGTCTCCAGAATTTTACTGGATACGTTGATTAATGAATGGCCAAAAGGAACTACTTGCAACTAGAAAACTAGAAAACTTCAAATCTGTTATAGGCAATGAAACTAGAATATTGTAGTACCGTGCTCTGTAGAATATTGACCCTTTTCTCAAGGTCGTGTTTGGCCTGAGCTAGCCGCTGCACCTTTGTCTCCGACATCGCCAATGCCCGCTTCACCTCCAGGTACTCGTCGGCTGTGACTGGGGCCTCCACATGTTCCGATGTCGTGCTCTGTAATACACACCAACACCTGTTATCCACTGCACGGAGGACATCATAACGAGTGAGTGAGTTGGATTTTACGTTGCTTTGAGGAATATTCCAGCAATACCACCGAGGGAGACACCCAATCTCATTAAAATCTTAGTTCTCACTACCGCTAAACAAAGATCTGAGGACATACCATTACGGGTTACGTCAGAACAACCTTTCAACCGACCAATCAGAGCGTCGCTTACAGAGATCATGAAAGTGACACTGGGAATGTGATTTCTGATCATGCAACTGCAAAAGCGTTAACACAGGATATTCCGAACGAGAGTGACATACTTTATGACTGAATCCATACAATCTTTTAGCCATTCCAGAATGTTCGTTTGTTCCGTTTTCAAATTTAAAATCGGAATTCATCAAAATATGTCTCAAAGTGTATTAGCCAGTTTGAAACTAGTGCTGTAAAGCACAGGAAAGCTGCCTTCTGATTGGCTAATATTGACTTCTTGTCAGTCATTCCATTGTTAGGTCAAAGTTTGCGAAAGGTCAGTCTGACATGACCTGTAATGGGATGTCCTCAGATCTTTGTTTAGCGGGAGCGAGGACTAAGATCTGATTTTAATGAGATTGGGACACCAGATCATGAGTGAGTGAACGAACTGGGAGACTACCCTACTGCATTTTCAATTCAATAAAATCATAAATTTGGCATATAGAACACTTCATTCTACCACAACACCAAGTGGAATCGTTTAACAAAGCTGACATCTGATTGGCTCAGAACCCACACATCCTTGACATAGATTGGAAGGTGTCTTCAAGTCTTCACACAGAGAGGTATCATAGTGGAGTAAAAAAATCAGATTTTATAAGATACCCATTCTACCATTCTCTTAGTTTAGATAATGTATGAAGTGGTAGAGTGAAGTAGAGTTTCGTGTTTTCAATTGGTTTTTGATTTGAACTCAGAAATCAAAAATTGCCTAAAACCAAAATACCGATATGTCACTGTACATCATTTTTGGTCCATGCACTTGATAAAAGGCATCAAATGTTCTGCACAGAAACTGTGCAACTAATGTATCATTAGCTGTCTACCATGCAGCATCTTAGATTGTACACCACACATCACTATGCCTTAGTGACAATCTGAGACAGGGAAATACCAACATGAAGTTCCCTGGTGTTCCTTAAACTTCATGTAATATCCAAATCTAATTTCAGTGATTCCTCTTCAGAATATACTGCCACTGATAAGCTACTTTGGTAAGATCCATATCTGAAACTGCTTACACATGATGATATGAGTCGTGACCTAGCAAATCAGTGTTGGCAAGCAATGATCCACACCAATGGCTTACAATGACATCAGTCAGGTCACACATAGTGAGCATCACATCTTGATTTTAGTCATCGACTATAACAAGCAATGTGTACAGGAAAACTATTCTAATCTGGAATTACAGGGTGAATGTCTACAAAAATACTGATATAAGTGATAATAATGTATTATGTAAACTCTATCTCTGGCTCTTGACATGCAAAAGCAGTATTATTTTGTGTGAAGCCCTCATTCTATCAAATACACCTCACAAGTCTGACCAGAGTGTGACATAGTTGCCTCATCTTAGCAATAATATGTTAAATTCTTCTGTGTGTCTAAAATATATATCAAACTGGTTACTGACGGACAAAATGACTTATTGTTTTCTGAAGTAGAAACACAGAGTCAATACACACTTTTTCATGGTGTTTTCCCATTTCCTTCCATCATGTGAATTTGTGTTTCAGTAGCAGGCTGAACAAATCTTGCTTTTCTAAACTCCCAAAACAAGTGCTAATTTCAGATATTCAGTAGTAAATGAACATTTTTGAAAGAAGGTGCAACAAGGAACAGTATTAGCTAGGACCCGTCTCTAATTTTCACAAGTGGTCATAGCGCATATTGAGATGGAAATCAGTGCAAAACAACAGGTCGCCTACATCATTTAAAAAGAAGAGTTATCCCCTTTGTGAATTTCTCTGAGCATAAATCTGCCATTTGAAAGAGTGAGTGAGTTGGATTTAGCGCCACTTTTAACAATATTCCAGTAATATCACAGCGTGTCAGCTTAATGTGGGCGGAAAGCATGAAGTGATGCAGGTCTCAGACGTCTATCACTATGGTGAAACCCACGAGCACGGGTATGGTGCTGACAAACCTAGAAACATAATCAGGGCGAACAGGGATTCAAACCCACAATCATAGGTTTCTGACATGGTCAAGGGACGGAACTCTGCACAGCGAATTGCGGCGCCTTATACAACTGGGCCACCCTTGCCCCCCATTTGAAAGAGGTTCCTTATCCTCATACAATCAACTATAGGGGCTGGGCACCAGGTCCTAGGCTCACATCTAGTCTCTGAAATGAACATATTTTACAGAAAAAAACAGTTGTTAAATTATAGTTAGAAAATATAATCAATAGGAGCCAAGAAACTTTCTTCATTTTCAGATACTGCAGTAATCATGACTTGCCAAATATTATAGACTTGCATGGGCTTTATTGGATATATTTGTTTCAGGATGTGTATGACAGACTAACCTGGTCTCTGCTAGTACACATTGCCTTTCTTCTTATAAAGCACAAAACAAAAGATGGTCATGCAAACTTCAAGTAACAAACCCTCTGTAGCACGAGGTGTACAATCTCACAAGCAACACCAACTCAACAGAGAAGGTGATACTAGAAGCAATCATGTAAAACATGCGAGAACTTCATGCAGTGGATTACAAGCATGAAACATGTAAGATTGGATAAGTGATCTGGTGAGGTGGGGTTATGGTTATCAGCCGGGACATGGAGACATCAGACCGAGGTCACAGTCAGGGTAATGGAACACACAACCAGAAAACTAGGTTACCAAAACAAGTGAGTGAAGTCAGGGATTGTGAGTTTGGTTTTATGTTGCTACTCCGCATTATTCCAGGTCAGAAGCAATGAAGAATGGGCATCAATGTGGGGAACCAACACTGAACAATTTTGTAACCCTCCACCAAACCCCAACCCCAGATGCGTTGCAACAAAACTGTCTGTATTGTTATATTGGTTATGCTGTGATAGAAAGTGTCACCGAGTGAGTGAGTATGGTTTCATGCCACTTGTAGCAATATTCCATCACTATCATTGGCATAAGGAAGTAACTCCTTGTTATGTTTATATTATGTTCATCAGGAGATATTGGAATAAGGAAGTAACTCTGCAGCTTCAGTGTTCTTCTGCTCATCATCAGTGCTCATCATCTCATAAAAAAACACTACAAAGTGAAGCACACCAACGATGCCATGAGTACATCCACTCAATATTCAAAATTCTTTACTCATGGTTCATAATGGGAACTTTTCTTGCAATGTAATATTTATACACAACGCACAACTTATAGATGTGTTCTCCACAATAACAGTTTTCTGCTCCCTCTGAACCTGAGTGTGGAGATGAGAACCTCACACATTATATGCCAGAGAGAGGGTTAAGGTGTTCTGGTGTTCTCTACAACTATCCATGGAGATGAAAACCTCACATATTAATATGGCAGGGAGAGGGTTAAGGTGTTCTGGTGTTCTCTACAACTGAGTATGGAGATGAGAACCTCACACATTATATGGCAGGGAAAGGGTTAAGGTGTTCTGGTGTTCTCTACAACTGACCATGGAGATGAGAACCTCACACATTATATGGCAGGGAAAGGGTTAAGGAGTTCTGGTGTTCTCTACAACTGAGCATGGAGATGAGAACCTCACATATTATATGCCAGGGAGAGGGTTAAGGTGTTCTGGTGTTCTCTACAACTGAGCATGGAGATGAGAACCTCACACATTATATGCCAGGGAGAGGGTTAAGGTGTTCTGGTGTTCTCTACAACTGACCATGGAGATGAAAGCCTCACACATTAATATAGCAGGGAGAGGGTTAATGTGTTCTGGTGTTCTCTACAACTGACCATGGAGATGAGAACCTCACACATTATATGTCAGGGAAAGGGTTAAGGTGTTCCGGTGTTCTCTTCAACTGAGCATGGACATGAGAACCTCACATATTAATATAGCAGGGAGAGGGTTAAGGTGTTCTGGTGTTCTCTACAACTGAGCATAGACATGAGAACCTCACATATTAATATAGCAGGGAGAGGGTTAAGGTGTTCTGGTGTTCTCTACAACTGACCATGGACATGAGAACCTCACATATTAATATAGCAGGGAGAGGGTTAAGGTGTTCTGGTGTTCCGGTGTTCTCTACAACTGAGCATGGACATGAGAACCTGACATATTAATATAGCAGGGAGAGGGTAAAGGTGTTCTGGTGTTCTCTACAACTGAGCTCCACATGCTGAGCCTGCTCACCTCAGTGAAGGAGATAATGGACATGGGAGTTTGACGCCTCAGTGTTGAGTCCTATGACAAATAACATGACATGTGCATCAAGTTCAATACAAACACAAAAGTACAAAAAATTGAAAGAGGATTACAAAATGATGAAAATATACAAAACGAAAATTGCAGTGATACTACATTATCACAATCAACATCAGACAGAAAAATAAATGGCCCAAATAATTTACATCCACATGATGAAGACTAGCAAAAACCTTGTCTGATTTGTGCACCAGCAAGATATAGACTAGACAATGAAGACACAGAGACATACAATAAGAGGGCGGTGGAAAGAATATACACTTTATATATGGAATTCAAGGAAAAGAAATAGGCATTGTAGGTTTTACATGATACATAATTTATTGATATGTGTCTTTTCCAAACTAAAGTTATTGAGAGCCGTAGACGTCATATCAGGATATAATTGTGTTGTTTTTAACTACTTAAAGTTGTCATTTTCTTTGCCTAGGTATTCCATCCGCTGTGTGCTGAAACGATTCCGGGTTAAAAATGTGTCAATCTATAGGCATGAATCATGTACTCACATCAGCTGGCTTGTCTCTCCTCATCTCTTCTCGCATACTCTTAATGCTTATAGTATCAATACTGCTGTAGTCCTCGTCCGACGCCACGCTGTCATACAGAGGCTCGTCGTCACTGAATGCGCTGACTCCCTTCGACAGGCGGGCATGGAGGTACTTGTCTGCAAAAATATTCATGAAAATAAATGTGAGTGAGAGAGTCAAACTATTAGTCACTTTTAGCAGTATTATATCTATATGGGCAGGGGACGCCAACCATGAGTCTAACACTTTGTACTCTTGTGTGGTGATTTGAACTTGGGTTTCCGCATGTCAGTATGACGAGCCCCACTCAACCATGTGGCTTCCAATTAGACAATTTTTGGACTGTAAAAAACTGCAAAGTAGAAACAGAAAGAATATGTCTTGACATCCATAACTATCCAGTTTACAAACTCTGACCATTAATGTCAAGTCTGAGAAGAGATACTTCACAAACAATGAGTAGCTACATCTCCATAAACAATAAAACATGTATTCAACATGCTTACATGGAAAGCAAATACCACTCCTCAGTCAATCCTTAGTGCTGAACATGCATAAGGCCATCGACTGACCAGATCTAAATCTGACCATCATAAAGTACACACAGCTGGCATAATAACCTGTTCATGTCAAGTAGCATGTAACATTCACCTCACATCTTGGACCTTCCACTCAAAGAAAAGGCGTACCTATCACAGCTGGTCGGAGTGACAGCGCCAGCCCCAACACTCCAATAGCGTTCACATAATCAGCATTCCTAATGATAACCTTAGAACGTTGTCTTACACAATCAACCTGCACCCTGCACTGCATATGAGGAAATCAGTGAGGCAGAACAGGGATTCCCCGATATAGACACCCCACCTGTGAGGTGAGCATCCGAGACTGGGTCAGTCTGGTCACACAGAAAACCTGAATGCATGTCACAGTAGTCTACTTAACAGAGGAACCCATTAGTTACGTTTCCTTAACCAGGACACATGCTGAAGGCACAGTAGTCTACTAAGGGTCAATTTGATGCTGTCTAACTCAAGTTGTTTGTGGATGGATTAGCACATTGCAGGTCACTCTCTATCAAGCACATTTAAGGCAGACTAGGCTCGGATATAAAAGCAGTCCTGGTTAAATTGATTCATTCCAACTCACCCTATAACTTAAGATAAAATAGCAACAGGCCATGTGTCAGGTAACACTAGTTACAACATCTACATCTGAACAGAAATGAGCACAACACTGGAGCAGAAACCCCATTTAAGGATGGACTTTTCACTGAATCAATATATATGTACAAATATGTACAAGTAATGCATGATTTAGACATGCACCAAAACCCAAATGGATTGTAATCCCATTCTACATAATACATCCAATGTCATAAATTATATGTTAACATTCTCCATGTGGTATTTAGAAGTTGAGGTACCAACAAGGACAAGCTGTAGTGCTATGGGTCCACAGCTTGTTTGGATGTTGGCACACAGGATGGTGTATATATTCAGGTGACTAACTTGTCAGCCATCACACAGTAAGAAGGTCCTGCCTGTTTAACTAAGGAGTCCCACTCACGGCTGACTATTTGTATAATCACCTACAGCAGCTGGTGAGCAGCCCTCAACATCAGTCAAATGTTTTAACTTTTGAGACATATTTGACAAATTGAAATAGTTCACTTGATAACTGCATTCCATACCAAAGGCCACGATTGTCTTTTCTGAGACTCTTATTTACAATAAGCTGGTTGGTGGGTGGGGTAATAATAGAAATTGGGTTCTTCAAAACTTATCAGAATATGTTGCCATGTAAGCAGTGAAAACTTTCACAAAGTGCATTCACTGGGATGCAGAGAATTCTATACTAACCAACTAACATTAATCATCCAAAACATACAATAAAACAGTCAAAAGCTTCACAATCATCTGGCACGAGCATTTCTATATCTGTTTCATTACATTGACATTACATTGATATAGAGTGAATCATACTGTCCTGATACAGACTGAATCATACTGTCTTGATACAGACTGAATCATACTGTCCTGATACAGACTGAATCATACTGTCTTGATATAGACTGAATCATACTGTCTTGATACAGACTGAATCATACTGTCCTGATAAAGACTGAATCATACTGTCCTGACACAGACTGAATCATACTGTCTTGACACAGACTGAATCATACTGTCCTGACACAGACTGAATCATACTGTCTTGACACAGACTGAATCATACTGTCTTGATACAGACTGAACCATACAGTCTTGCTATTGACTGAATCATCCTGTCCTGATGCAGACTGAATCATACTGGCTTGATACAGACTGAATCATACTGTCCTGATACAGACTGAATCATACTGTCCTGATGTCAACTGAACCATACTGTCCTGATACAGACTGAATCATACTGCCCTGATGTCGACTGAACCATACTGTCTTGCTATTGACTGAATCATACTGTCCTGATGCAGACTGAATCATAATGTCTTGATACAGACTGAATCATACTGTCCTGATACAGACTTAATCATACTGTCTTGATATAGACTTAATCATACTGTCTTGATACATACTGAATCATACTGGCTTGATACAGATTGAATCATACTGTCCTCATACATACTGAATCAAAGTGTCCTGATATAGGCTGAATCATACTGTCCTGATACATACTGAATCATACTGTCCCGATACATACTGCATCATACTCTCTTCATACAGACTAAATCATACTGTCCTCATACATACTGAATCATACTGTCTTGATACATACTGAATCATACTGTCCTCATACATACTGAATCATACTGTCCTCATACATACTGAATCATACTGTCCTCATACATATTGAATCATACTCTCTTGATACAGACTGAATCATACTGTCCTGATACGTACTGAATCATACTGTCCTCATACATACTGAATCACACTGTCCTCATACATATTGAATCATACTGTCTTGATACAGATTGAATCATGCTGTCTTGATATCAACTGAATCATACTGTCTTTATACAGACTGAATCATACTGTCCTGATACATACTGAACCATACTGTCCTGATACATACTGAATCATGCTGTCCTGATACAGACTGAATCATACTGTCTTGATATAGACTGAATCATATTGTCTTGATACAGACTGAATCATACTGTCTTGATACAGACTGAATCATACTGTCCTGATACAGACTGAATCATACTGTCTTGATACAGACTGAATCATACTGTCTTGATACAGACTGAATCATACTATCCTGATACAGACTGATTCATACTGTCTTGATATAGACTGAATCATACTGTCTTGATACAGACTGAATCATACTGTCCTGATTCGGGGGCACGGGTGGCCCAGTCTTTTTAGGCGCCGCGATTCGCTGTGCAGAGTTGCGTCCCTTGGGCACGCCAGAAACCTATGATTGTGGGTTCGAATCCCGGTTCGCCCCAATTATGTTTCTAGGTTTGTCAGCACCATACCCGTGCTCGTGGGTTTCACCGAAGTAAACGTCTGAGACCTGCATCACTTCGGGCTTTCCTCCCACATTACGCTGACACGCCGTGATATAACTGGAATATTGTTAAAAGCGGCGTTAAACCCAACTCACTCACTCACTCACTACTGTCCTGATTTAGACTGAATCATACTGTCTTGCTACAGACTGAATCATACTGTCTTGCTACAGACTGAATCATACTGTCCTGATATCGACTGAATCATACTGCCTTAATTTAGACTGAATCATACTGTCTTGATGAAGACTGGATCATTCTCCCCTGATAAAGACTGAATCATACTGTCCTGATACAGACTGAATCATACTGTCCTGATACAGACTGAATCATACTGTCCTGATACAGACTAAATAATACTGTCCCGATACATACTGAAACATACTGTCTTGATACAGACTGAATCATACTGTCTTGATACAGACTGAATCATACTGTCTTGATACAGACTGAATCATACTGCCTTGATACAGACTGAATCATACTGTCTTGATACAGACTGAATCACACTCTCTTGATACAGACTGAATCATACTGTCCTAATACATACTGAATCATACTCTCTTGATACAGACTGAATCATACTGTCCTGATACATACTGAATCATACTCTCTTGATACAGACTGAATCATACTGTCCTGATACATACTGAATCATACTCTCTTGATACAGCCTGAATCATGCTGTCCTCATACATACTGAATCATACTGTCTTGATACATACTGAATCATACTGTCCTGATATCGACTGAATCATACTGCCTTAATTTAGACTGAATCATACTGTCTTGATGAAGACTGGATCATTCTCCCCTGATAAAGACTGAATCATACTGTCCTGATACAGACTGAATCATACTGTCCTGATACAGACTAAATAATACTGTCCCGATACAAACTGAATCATACTGTCTTGATACAGACTGAATCATACTGTCTTGATACAGACTGAATCATACTGTCCTGATATCGACTGAATCATACTGCCTTGATACAGACTGAATCATACTGTCCTGATACAGACTGAATCATACTGTCTTGATACATACTGAATCATACTGTCCTGATACAGACTGAATTATACTGTCCTGATACAGACTGAATCATACTGTCCTGATATAGTGTGAATCATACAATCATAATAAAGCGGACATGGATGCTTTGACTTTAAAAGATATCATATGAACACAAAGGTCGCCCAAAAGCTTACCAATTTAATGCTCTATCCTAAGGATAATCTGAACTACATTTCATCTTCTTACTGTGAATACTTCTTGACTTATCTTGAACATAATACATTTATATGTGTGACCTTCAGAGTGAATTTCATATTGAATATTAGCAGGAGTAGTGACAATTATTTCAAGGACAATCCAGGAATTTCCATCACGTAAATAAATGTCTCTCTGTGGATTTCAAAGTAACAACGAAAAACAGGAACAGCAAATCATTGATTGCAGTTCACAGTGACCTCCCACTGATATCATAAGACTGTCATCACTTGCCAAACACGTTTTTTTTCCACATGGAAAAATATTACTGTCAGCACATAACACCGGAAATACCATGTCAACAAATCCATACTGAAGTACGCAAAATCATCATGTAATTACACTGTCAGGCTATAAAAAGTGTTCTTTGTATATTTGGACTTATGTATGTAACTTATTTCATGAATTTTATTCAAAATTCCTTTTAATATTGTTTTAATTAATTTCGGCGAAATCATGTGTGAAGCATTCGGAAGATCGCACAACTCACCGTTATTAACAGCAACCACGGTCAGAATACCGATATTGACGCCATGAAACGAACATTAGTTGACAGAGAATGGATACATATATCATAAATTCCATACTTATGACTCATTAAAAGTCATATTTGCTATAGTTTGACGATTCTATGTCAACACGTAGTTCTCGCGATCACGTTCACGGGAGCCTTGATGGTGACTGGTCAAGACTAGTTCCAGGTGAAAAATAATAACCGGCAATAGCGATCAGCTGCTTCACTTAGGGTTATTCTTATTTAAAATATGTTTAGTAAAAGCTGCAACTAAATTAAATATTAAGATATTGGCATATATTATTCCTGATAAAAATAATAGTTTCAAATACAATTCTTGCCGATCCTTGCATTAAAATCCTGTAATTTTGTTAAGTTATATCATTGGGTGTGTCTTGACCGAATCACCGGTAGATTCTAAGAAAACGTGTGTACAGCTGATTGCTGTTTCTGGCTTAGTTTACGAGAAAATACACAAGGTAATCTTAATCCCTGGATGTAAAACAATGCCTAGCAGGAAAAAAAATACAATTTAAACGGTAAATCAACATGTCTGGTGATTTTTTAGCTCAAATTTTGAATTTGTACTGACCAAGTTTCTCATCACCCGTTCAAATGACATAACCACTACATGCATTGTTACAAAACTAACCTTGCAAAAATATCTGTAGAAACATGGCATTAAAGTGAAACTGGCAAACCTGCTCTTTGAATGACCTTCACTGTGACCTGACCTTACATGTAGGTCATTCATGAACTTTCCAATCTGGGACACGCCCCAAGGGTGACAGGTATAAGGTTCCATTTACCTACACGAAATCCTTCTTCACTTCAATAAACATGATAAACAAAGACCGGTTTTCAGGATTTGACCTGACATAGGCTATTCATTGAAAACTCATTCACAGCTTACTTTAAACATAACGTTAGGAAAGGATCATTTGACTTAACTTGGAACACTGTGCCCTGAAGTCATATTTTGTTAAAGTACTTGGATGCAAGTGTAGCCGGGCGTGGTGTCATGTGTCCAGCCACTGGGCTGCTAGTCAAAACATGAGGCAGTTCTTGAAGATGATGATGATTTTATTCTTTTGTAGTAGATGGTGGGAGGGAAGCTGTAAACAAGAGTCCTCCCTCCTTAAAGAGTTCATGCAGAATGCATGAGGAGGGCAGGTGAGAAAGGAAGTTAAAGAAGTGGACCAAAGGGCCAATCAGAAGAAAGGTAGCATCTGACAGATATTAAAGGAAGTCAAGATGCTTCAGTCACATAAAGTGGTGGACATATCTAAAAATAGATAGGGGGAAGTCCAGGTGAAGCTGGAGAAATTACAGAGGCTGTAAAAGGGTATCAGGTTGGTGTTAGTTGGCTGACATTCAACTGCAGACAAGGACAACATATAATGAACACAGAATGAAGTGATGGTGATAATAGATGAACATGTATGTATATATGTATAGAATGAATCTAAGGGGGTTATAAGTGGGTGGTACTTATGTGGCTATAACTCATTCAGAGTTAGCACCACCACCCGGCTACACAAGTGTCCTGACCAAGTTTGAACTATTACTGTTTAGAACTTAATGTATTTAGTATGGGTTATGGAGGGCAAAGGTGAGCATTATTTAGTTCATGGTGTAAGTAGGCATTATAATAGTGCATACATACAGATCAGAGAGTGTGCATTATTATACTTCATGGCACATGTGATTTATTACAGTTCAGGGCACAAGTATGCATTATTATAGTTCATGGCACATGTGATTTATTACAGTTCAGGGCACAAGTGATTTATTACAGTTCAGGGCACAAGTATGCATTATTATAGTTCATGGCACATGTGATTTATTACAGTTCAGGGCATAAGTGTAAACTATTACAGTTCAGGGCACAAGTGATTTATTACAGTTCAGGGTACAAGTATGCATTATTATAGTTCAAGGCACAAGTGATTTATTACAGTTCAGGGCACAAGTATGCATTATTATAGTTCAAGGCACAAGTGATTTATTACAGTTCAGGGCACAAGTGTGCATTATAATAGTTCATGGCACATGTGATTTATTACAGTTCAGGGCATAAGTGTAAACTATTACAGTTCAGGGCACAAGTGATTTATTACAGTTCAGGGTACAAGTATGCATTATTATAGTTCAAGGCACAAGTGATTTATTACAGTTCAGGGCACAAGCGTGCATTATTGTAGTTCAAGGCACAAGTGATTTATTACAGTTCAGGGCACAAGTGTGCATTATAATAGTTCATGGCACATGTGATTTATTACAGTTCAGGGCATAAGTGTAAACTATTACAGTTCAGGGCACAAGTATGCATTATTATACTTCATGGCACATGTGATTTATTACAGTTCAGGGCATAAGTGTAAACTATTACAGTTCAGGGCACAAGTGTGCATTATTATAGTTCATGGCACATGTGTTTTATTACAGTTCAGGGCATAAGTGTGCATTATTATAATTCAAGGCACAAGTGATTTATTACAGTTCAGGGCACAAGCGTGCATTATTATAGTTCAAGGCACATGTGATTTATTACAGTTCAGGGCATAAGTGTAAACTATTACAGTTCAGGGCACAAGTGTGCATTATTATAGTTCATGGCACATGTGATTTATAACAGTTCATGGCACATGTGATTTATTACAGTTCAGGGCATAAGTGTAAACTATTACAGTTCAGGGCACAAGTGTGCATTATTATAGTTCATGGCACATGTGATTTATAACAGTTCATGGCACATGTGTTTTATTACAGTTCAGGGCACAAGTATGCATTATTATAGTTCAAGGCACAAGTGATTTATTACAGTTCAGGGCACAAGTATGCATTATTATAGTTCAAGGCACAAGTGATTTATTACAGTTCAGGGCACAAGTATGCATTATTATAGTTCAAGGCACAAGTGATTTATTACAGTTCAGGGCACAAGTGTGCATTATAATAGTTCATGGCACATGTGATTTATTACAGTTCAGGGCACAAGTATGCATTATTATACTTCATGGCACATGTGATTTATTACAGTTTAGGGCATAAGTGTAAACTATTACAGTTCAGGGCACAAGTGTGCATTATTATAGTTCATGGCACATGTGATTTATTACAGTTCAGGGCATAAGTGTGACCTATTACAGTTCAGGGCACAAGTGTGCATTATTATAGTTCATGGCACATGTGTTTTATTACAGTTCAGGGCATAAGTGTGCATTATTATAGTTCTGGGCTTGATTTAGCTATACAACACATGCGCCAATGCAACCTGTTATTGAAAATGCAACGTAATATATATTGTCAATGTACCAAGTGCATGTAAAACAAATTCAAATGTTTGTCTGACTAACCATTACTTGTCAACACAACATCGAAATTTCAACACACTCGATACCTCTAAGCTTTATTTATCATACCACATCACTACTTATGTATTATTATAATTACAGGTTACAATAGGACATCATAATAATTCAGGGTACAAGAGTACATCATTATAATTCAGAGTACAAGAGTGTATTATCATAATTCAGGGTACAAGAGTGTATTATTATAATTCAGGGTACTAGAGTGCATTATTATAATTCAGTGTACAAAAGTGCATTATTATCATTCAGGGTACTAGAGTGCATTATTATAATTCAGTGTACAAAAGTGCATTATTATCATTCAGGGTACTAGAGTGCATTATTATAATTCAGGGTACAAGAGTGCATTATTATAATTCAGTGTATAAAGGTGCATTATTATAATTCAGTGTACAAAAGTGCATTATTATAATTCAGTGTACAAGAGTGCATTATTATAATTCAGTGTACAAAAGTGCATTATTATAATTCAGGGTACAAGAGTGCATATTATAATTCAGGGTAGAAGAGAGCATTATCATAATTCAGGGTACAAGAGTGCATCATAATAATTCAGGGTACAAGAGTGCATTATTATAATTCAGGGTACAAGAGTGCATAAAAAATTGTGCTATATACTGTAACATAACATAGAGGGGAATGATAAACATTCTCCCCCAAAATATGTGTACATTTACTGGTAAGCCAGGATAAGTTGAGTTGTGACCTGACAATTAACCCTGTATGACAATGTGGGATGTCCACTGGCGCATACCATTGTGAAGAAAGAGGTAGCGGTGGTGGGCAATAAGTAGTACGGTGGATATATGCGTGTCCCCTCTCGTCCTACAATGATGCTCTGATGCCCTTTAGCATAGATACAAACTGACCAGCGGCAATGCTAGCTTTTGACAACGCTTGAGATTTATTTGTACATTCTTTCTCTATGTAATTTATGACATTATAGGCCAGTTCTCAACCTGAGAATGTATGATTTGACCATGCTTACCCAGCTTTGACATGTTTATTTCTTTGTAATTAAGTTAATTCTGGTATCAATTTCGACCTCTTTCTAGTCTCATATTAGACTCCAGTGTTTCCATGGGAGTGTAGTAAATTTCATCGTTATGACCTGCACATGCACAACATGCGTACACCCTCTCTACCTGTAACAAACCAAATATGTTGGCCCAAATTCTGAGCACTGCCTACATGTCTCAAACATGTTTTGTGAGTTGGTTCAACATATCTTGGATTACCAGTAGATACTGATGTGTTTACGCCGCAGTCTTCAATGCCCCGGCTATATCAAGTCAGGGCCAGATAACCTGGGGTTAACAGCACCAGCAAGGCTCCATGCTGATGACCCTGCTTCATCCACACCTCCAGGTCCCCCTCAGGGACTCCTACAACCTGCAAGGGGAACTGATACAAATCCTTCCACAGTCATCAGCTGCATGTTAGTTTACTACACAAGTACTCACCTGGTTCTTTGGGGGTGTGTACAGGGGAGGCAATCCCTGTCTGTCTCCGCCTTGCATCATTCAAGATGTCTATGATCAATGTGGCAAACTCCCTGGCATTGAAACGAGCTAGTTTTTGTCTTCCCTGAAAAGAACAGACAACCAATGTTAGGAATTTATGTAAGCCCACCCTGTTCACTACACGCTGTACACACCGTACTTAGGCCAAGACCTGTGAAGATCCGGGGAAAGAATAGGTCTTCAGCACCCCATGTTCGTTGGGACCTTTCCCCATGTTGAAGCATATTGAAAAAACTTACCTTGTACTTACTTATCTTTTGTTGAAAAAACAAAACAACCGTGCAAACATAAGACAATAATACAAGATATATCCCTGTTATGGGTTTTCAGATGCTGAAGAAACATTCAAATTTGTCTCGATAATCACATGAACAACTGTAAAACATATCATTCTCTAATAGGCAAAAAGACATCTTTATCTTAAAAACAAGCAATCATCTGAGTACTTACAAGTTCTGTGTGACACCACACCCAGCGTTATAGTGCAAATATTTGTAATAGAAAACGTATGATGTCCGAAAACCTATGATCTGACGATAATAGTATTGTGTCATAAATAATGATAAAGGCATATAGGATGCTAAAAGCGCTGATCAAAAACGGGACAATCCACAATGGTTGTCCAGAATCACAATAATATTTTCGGAGTATTTTTTTTAAACCTTTGATTATATTTTTACAGGGAAGATGATTTTTTTTCTGAGGACTACTGTTTACACAGAGATTTCACATCCCTGCATGTCACTGTATCCCAATTACGTAGCTCGATGCTCATGATGTCAATCACTGCATTTTCTGGTCCAGACTCGATTATTTACTGACCGCCTTCATATAACTGGAATATTGCTGAGTGCAGCGTTAAACGAAAAACAAACTTGTGGGCAAAATAAAGATCAGAAAATCACTAAATTAAATTTACAACTCATTCATGTTGATCAGGGCAAGAACATTATTCTGAACCCTGTATAAACTTTCATGTATATTTCCAACACGATCACCAAATACAGGCAGCACTTGCGACCCTGACTTCTGTTAAACTGGGTCATGATGTACGAGGGGTGTTCATTAAAGATTTCCCCTAAACCACTTAGGGTTATCATATTTTGTTGAAATTTCACATGTGTAATGATACATGTATCTATGGGTTATGTCTGAATTTGCAGCACTGAACTATTAATCTTACCACTTTTACAGGTGTTATGATCGAGTAGGGTGTGACAATGGAGCCAGTAGAATACCGAGCAGTGATTAGGTTTTTATATTTGAAAGGTTGCAGACCAAAAGAAACTTTCGATGAAATGAAAGCAACTTATGGGGAAAATGCCCCATCATATGACGTTGTTAAACACTGGCATCGCCAGTTTCAAGTGTGGTAGGACATCTGTGGAAACAGCTGCCATTCCTGGTCGCCCCCATTCAGCCATTGATGAGGACACTATCCATCAAGTGGAGAATGCCATTATGGCAGACCGACGTATAACTGTTCGCCAGTTAGCACAAGATGTCAAGATCAGTGTAGGGTCTGTGGAAAAAATCATCCATGACAATTTGAACATGCATAAGGTGTCTGCACGATGGATTCCCAGGTTGCTCACACCTTTCCAAAAGCAGGAACGAGTCAATTGCTCAAAGGATCTTTTGGACATGTGCCAAAAAAACCAGGCAAACGTTTTTGACAGACTTATCACACAGGATGAAACATGGGTCCATCACTATGATCCTGAGACTAAAGTTCAGTCGATGCAATGGAAGCATGTGGAGTCACCACCCCCAAAGAAGGCACGTGTCCAACCCTCTGCAGGCAAGGTCCATCTTCCCGAGGCAAGAGAGTTAACTGACTATAAAAGTCCAGTTTCCACCCTTGCCGAACTAGGCTGGTATTATGGAGTTACATTTTGGCTGGACTAACGAGTCTATGCATAGTCCAATCAAAATCGCGCACCGAAATTGAAATCCGGTTCGCAAACTGTCGTGCAGATTTCGGTCGATTGCAGTATTTGCAAAGCATGTGCACCACCAAATCGTTGTCAGCAGATATTTTCAAAATCTTCTCATGTTTTTAATCAAGGTGCTCACATGATTTGATGCATTTAGCGATGTTAGACCCGTTTTATCACAATATAGATATTGATTATCGATCAGATCGTCCTGACCGGGCGCAACCATTTTGTGTGAAGCAAACGCAAGTGATACAAGAGGTGGAATCTGATTGGTCCTAAGGAGAGGCTTAGAACGGACATAATTGGTATTAGCCACTGGTGGCGCTACGATCGAGCCCAGTAATTCCAGCCTAGTTCGGCAAGGGTGGAAACTGGACTTTTAAAGTCAGTTAACTCTCTTGCCTCGGGAAGATGGGCAAGGTCATGCTCACGGTGTTTTGGGACCAGCATGGAGTAGTGTTGATGGATTTCTTGGCACAGGGTACCACAATTACAGGAGCTTATTATGCTTCACTGCTGCGGAAGTTGCGGGACGCTATCAAGCTTAAGAGGCGTGGCATGCTGACCAAGGGTGTCCGTCTCCTGCAAGACAATGATCCAGTACAAAAACTCTCATGTTGCCCAGACAGAAGCGCGTTCCTGTGGCTATGAAACCCTTCCACATCCTCCTTACTCTCCTGACCTTGCACCATCTGACTTCCACCTCTTTCCAACCATGAAGTCATTTTTGAAGGGAAAATGTTTCACAGATGATGAAACACTGATTTCTGAAGTTAAGTCCTGGTTTGAGACACAAAATGAGGGCTTTTACAAGCGAGGTCTCCATGGTTGCATAAAACGATGGGAGAAGTGTGTAACTCTTGGTGGTTCCTATGTGGAGAAAGACTAATACCTATGCAAAGTTTCAATCCACAAGGTCCATCTGAAGTGAATCAGGGGAAATCTTTAATGAACACCCCTCGTATATCTGTAGAAACCTGCAGCCATTAGTTACAAATAAATCTTAACATTGAAAGTGCAGGAGTCAAATATAATATTGCACCAGCATTCATTTTTGCCATATAGCGACAAGAACAGGTTACACACGTACAAGGAAGGGTTAACGGTTAACGCACTGACCTGATTTCGTGTTGTGGAGAGGTCAGGGTTCACAGGTAGAAATGGCACAGTTTGTCTGTCACTTAGTAACGTTGTGTTGTCGTGTGTCGCCAACCAAACTGTAGGAAAAAGCAGGAGGTTGTTAATGTCCTTATCATGCCTGTGAAATAACTACAGTCCGGAACCAGGTTTTGTTGTTCAACGCCGCACTCAGCAATATTCAAGCTATATGACGGCGGTCTGTAAATAATCGAGTCTGAACCAGACAATCCAGTGATTGACATCATGGGCATCAATCCAGGCAATTGGGATACGATAACATGCATCAACCAAGTCAGCGAGCCTGACCACCCGATCCTGTTAGTCGCCTCTTACGACAAGCATGGTCACCTTTTACGGCAAGCATGGGTTGCTGAAGACGTATTCTACCCCCCACCTTCACAGGTCCCGGAACCATGTAGACATTACTCATCCCTCTATGCCCATGGTAAATGTGTTATAGTGAGTCTGATAACTGCATGTCAGTTTCACATGTGTATTACCAAACTGACCCGTTATAGACAAATACCACTTTGATCCACTATCATAGGAATGATGCCCACACAACAAGGAATAAATAGGATGAACATTGGATTCAAACACACAAGCAGATCCTGGCAGGCCAAGGGACTCAACTCTGCACACTTGTTGTGCTGCCTTGTCTTTTTCCTTGTTTGTTTAGGTAAGTGCTGAATTCATTAACCTGCATTGTTTTAAGAAGCATTGTAGCATCTATATTACAGCCACCAGTGAAAGTCCGGCCAGAACAACCCTATGGCTGATAGATCTACCAATATGTAAGGGTATGTTACAACTGGCAACTATCAAAGTATTTTTCATACCCACTACTATGACCACAAGCATATGGTATAAATCAGCTCATTATTTGGCGAGTATTTTAATCACTAATGCAACAAATACAGAGATTAGTATTCAGTCACCTTGTCACTACCTCCTAATGACACCAAAACAACCCAACTTCAACCCAGAGTACTACGCTTTGAGATTTGGGTCTACAAAACTGGGCGTACGCCCAATAAAACAACATGCCCTGATATTTTGACAATGTAATAATGTTACAGCCATCCCAGGAGTGAAATTGGTGATTCTTATAATATTGTTGTGGCTACCAGACATTACACTTGTGCTGCACAATATCAATTTCAACAATACAATTCACAATAGCCAAACTGTTGTCACCATAGTCATATTGGAGTGAGAGAGAGAGAGCCACTTGTCTTTGTGGTGGACATGGAAGAAGGGGGTGATGTGGACAATAAGAGAGAGATGTGGCCAGAGAAGAAGGGTGTGATGTGGAGAATAAGAGAGAGATAGGGACAGAGAAGAAGGGGGTGATATGTGATATTGCTAAAGAAGGGTGTGATGTGGAGAATAAGAGAGAGATATGGCCAGAGAAGAAGGGGGTGATATGTGATATTGCTAAAGAAGGGTGTGATGTGGAGAATAAGAGAGAGATAGGGACAGAGAAGAAGGGGGTGATATGTGATATGGCTAAAGAAGGGTGTGATGTGGAGAATAAGAGAGAGATAGGGACAGAGAAGAAGGGGGTGATATGTGATATTGCTAAAGAAGGGTGTGATGTGGAGAATAAGAGAGAGATATGGCCAGAGAAGAAGGGGGTGATATGTGATATTGCTAAAGAAGGGTGTGATGTGGAGAATAAGAGAGAGATAGGGACAGAGAAGAAGGGGGTGATATGTGATATTGCTAAAGAAGGGTGTGATGTGGAGAATAAGAGAGAGATAGGGCCAGAGAAGAAGGGGGTGATATGTGATATGGCTAAAGAAGGGTGTGATGTGGAGAATAAGAGAGAGATAGGGACAGAGAAGAAGGGGGTGATATGGAAAAGGGAGTAATATGAGAAGAAAGGAGTGATACAGAGGAGAAGTGGGTCAAATGACTGGAGGAGAAGAGGGTGATGTGGTAGAGGAGAAGGCATGATATGGCTGGAGAAGAAGGAATGATATGGAGAAGAAGGGGTGATATGAGAAGAAGGGGTGATACGAGCAGAAGGGTGATATGACTGGAGAAGAAGGGGTGATATGAGAAGAAGGGGTGATACGAGCAGAAGGGTGATATGACTGGAGAAGAATGGGTGACATGGAGAAGAAGGCATGATACGGAAAAGAAGGGGTGATATTAGAAGTAGGGCTGGTGTGTGAAGTAATGCGGTAGACTTTGGCATGAGGACGAACTGATCATACAATACACACTGGCATCATTCTCACGTCGGTCTACTTCATCATAAACATCCATGGCTAGTTCTTCAAATAAATGATTCGGCAGCTGAAACAGAAAATAACATTTATCAAAATAATGTATTAAATTTGCAAAATGATATTTCAATGCCAACATAAAAATACCAGCATTCATGTTTTTTTTGGTTTCAAAATACTAATTAATAACAGAATTACAAACAATTGTCTCATTTTATCATAACGTGTTATGTCAACACGATAAAAAAAACTTTCAAAATATTTTTGTAAACTGTTCATGACTTCATGTCCTAAGCTTCAACATTTGTCAAGGGAGCAATAATTTGGCAGTCAAGACACAATCTGATATCAGACATTGAAATAGTAGGTTATTCCTAATATTGTTAACAACAGTTTTATAGTGTTACAAATACTTACTGCTTGTAATTTCTTTTTGGCTTGTTTAGCAAGTTCTGACAAGTCAGAGCTTCTGTAAAAAACAATGATAATAAACTAAATACATTGAGACCCTTGGTTTGTATCGTTCATAACAACTACTAACAACTACTAACTTGTACATGTTCCTGTTTTCCATAATCATGCTATATTCTTGAAACATTCTTAACTGTTTAATTTTCACATTAATATTACAGTTACCTCACTGTTCTATGGTGATTTACACTATAAAAAAACAAGAAATTCAATCAATACTTACGTATCTCCCATTTCTGGGATAATAAAATGAAGATTTGTTCTATGATCTGAAACAGAATCAGAAATACATTTTATCAACAATGAAAAAGTAAAGATTACACTGTTTTTTTACAGTGCATATTTTTCTATAGAGTTTAAGTCTTCATATCAGTGTCTACTTTTGTTTCTTGCTGTAGTTGTTTAAAATGGCCCTCTGCAATATTCCCGCTACATGGCAGTCTGCTCTAAGTTTGTTTGTTTGCACTCAGCAATATTCCTGCCATATGACGGCGGTCTGAAAATAATCGAGTCTGAACCAGACAATCCAGTGATTGACAGCATGAGCCTCGTTCCACGCAACTGGAATACAATGACATGCATCAACCAAGTCAGCGAGCCTTACCACCCTATCCCATTAGTCGCCTCTTACGACAAGCATAGTCACCTATTACGGCAAGAATGGGTTGCTGAAGACCTATTCTACCCTAGATCTTCACGGGTCCTGCTCCAAGTAAGCCAGTGGGTACAATGACATGCAGTCAACCAAGTCACTGAGTATGGCCATCCGATCATTTCAGCCACCTCGTACAAACACAAATTACCAAGGACCTATTCTAACACAGAATCAAACTGGTGCATAACTTCTAAGAAACTAGAAAATAACTTACTACTCAAATCTTAATATGTCACATCAATGTTACTCTAAGCTAATTTCAACAAGCATGAAATACTCACATCCCCCACCAATATGACATGTCGGGTGTGTGCAATGTATTAGCTCCTGTGAACTATGTTCACTGGGCCTTTTTGTAAAGAAATATAGTACGTTTTTCAAGATCTGCTCTGTCTGGAAACGAGGACTACCGCCATTTTCAGTCTAAATCAAAGTCGTTGCCATGGAAACTCGAAAAACAATTTTTTTTAAAATCCCAAACTATCAAAAGGCACCAGTTCACCAATAGATCTATCTATGTGCCAAGTTTGGTGAAGAAACATGGTATGGTTTTCAAGATCTGCTCCGGAAACAAGAACTACTGCCATTTTCAGTCTAAATCAAAGTCGTTGCCATGGAAACTCGAAAAGAACTTTTTTTAAAAATCCCAAACTATCAAAAGGCACCAGTTCACCACTAGATCTATCTATGTGCCAAGTTTGGTGAAGAAATACGGTACGGTTTTCAAGATCTTCTCCGGAAACGAGGACTACCGCCATTTTCAGTTTAAATCAAAGTCGTTGCCATGGAAACTCGAAAAGAACTTTTTTTAAAATCTCAAACTACCAAAAGGCACCAGTTCACCACTAGATCTATCTATGTGCCAAGTTTGGTGAAGAAATATGGTATAGTTTTCAAGATCTGCTCCGGAAACAAGGACTACCGCCATTTTCAGACTAAATCAAAGTCGTTGCCATGGAAACTCAAAAACAAATTTTTTTTTAAATCCCAAACTATCAAAAGGCACCAGTTCACCACTAGATCTATCTATGTGCCAAGTTTGGTGAAGAAATATGGTACGGTTTTCAAGATCTGCTCCGGAAACGAAATGTGACGGACGGACGGCACCCATTCCTATATCCCCCTTCCACTTCGTGGCGGGGGATAATAACACAGTGATCCCTTGCTACAAAGCTACCTTTGGGGCCCAAATAATTGATGAGCGCTATAGATGATCAGCGGTTTAACAAAGGTCGAGTCGTAGGTGGTAGATGACCAACAAAACAGTATACATGCTCTGCCTACCTAACACGATCTACGTTGCACATTTCAGAAGTTATTTATGATTCATAGTGTAAAAATAGAATTGATCGAGTATTAATATGCGCTTTCAAAAAAACCAACACATAGCATCCCTTCAGGTGAATAAGCAGGTACATCTATAACAAACTTGGTCAATAAAAGTATGAAATTTGATATAAAACATCACTAGACATGATGATTTACCATATAAAATGTATTTCCTGCTCTCAAAGGCATTGTTTTATATGCAGAGATTAAGATTACCGTGTGTATTTTCTCATAAACTAAGCCGGTAATAGCAATCAGCTTTGCACACGTTTCCTCCCAATCTACCGGTGATACAGTTGAAAACGTACCCAATGATACAACTTTAAAGAAATCTGATGCAATGGTCGGAAGAAATTGTATTTGAAATTATTATTATGTCAGAAATAATATATTCCAATATCGTGTTATTTTAGTCGCAGCTTCCACCATATATACTTAAAATTATAAGAACCACAAGCGTAGCACTTTGGTACAGATATTTTTTGATGTATGGAATGATTTTGACCAGTCACCGTAGGGACTTCCCACGCTCTATGTATTTCGTTTGTGAAAACGTTATATTGACATTTAATAGTCAAACTGCCTCAAATATGACTTTTAGCAAGTCATGGTACGGCATTTATGATATGTGTATCCATTCTCTTGCAACTAAAGTTCGATTCAAGGCATCAATAGCGGAAATCTGACCGTAGTTGCTGTAAATAACGGTGAGTTGTGCGATCTACCGATCACTTCGCATACGATTTCGCCAAAATTATTGTAAACATAATTATAATTATTGAATGAAATTTTGAATATAATTAAAACAATATATTACAAAACATTAGTCCAGATAAACAATTAACATTTTTTTTTATTACCAGATGTTATAATTATATGATCAAATTGCGTACTTCAGTTCGGATTTGTTGACTGGTATTTCCAATGTTATGTGATCGTGGTGATCAACTGATAATGTTTTCTGAGATGGGGGAAAACATCGCGTCATTGGAAAACTTGAGTTTATTGAAAATGTTCGTAAATTTGGGGAGCCATGCCTTACCGCGCGCTATAACCCACTTAGCGCTATATTGAAGGGCGCAATAACGAGGGAACACTGTACATTCAAACCTCTAAGTCTTAATCACTTTGATGGCAACTGAACCTATATGAAGATATCAAGTGCTGATATTATACTAGAGGGTGGAAAAGGGAGTTGCCACATCAACAGAGTTACATCCCCGTTCAACAAGCTGAGTTCATGGAGTTCAAGGTTATAAGGTTTCAACAATCATATTGGCAACATAAAGAGTTGATGCACACAGTTTTCAAGAGCAAGTCGGCACAGACACATCCCATAATATATAAACACTGATATTCAATGTTGCAGAATGGTGTATAACATAAGATGTAAGATCAGATTATAATTTTGAGCTCACCTGGTTTCTTTCCACACACATAAAATGCTAATCTATCCGTCAGTTCATACTGAATCTCGACTAGTCTGTCAGCTAGGTCATTGTGACCTTCAGCTCTGAAATGGTAAACATAAACACATTAAGATGCAAACAATGTGAAATGTACTGTGTAACATGCAGGTAACCCTGGTAACAGGCAAGTGTTGACAAATCACATAAGTAACTCATGTTTACAGTTACATTGGTGTGACTGTGAATGCATGTTGAGTTCTGCCCCTGCAATATTCCAGCTACATCACAGAGGCCTGACTTTGTTTAAAATTCTTTAATTCTCACAACAATACAGTCTTCCATGACAGCCCTCTCAGAGCTTGAATGGAATCAGTGTTTTAGAGGAAGACTTTCTTCTCCTTACCTGGCGTAATCAATGGGTGTCTTTCCCCCCAGGTCCAGGGCCCCGGGATCAGCTCCATACACCACAAGTAGCTCCACCTGGGAGGCCTGGTTCGCCTGGGCTGCTATGTGAAGGGGACAATTACCCTTCTCCTGGAAAAACAGCAGCTTCAACTTAGTGTTGTTTACATGACGCTTGTTTGTGTGATGTAACATGGTA
Source organism: Haliotis rufescens (assembly GCF_023055435.1). Taxonomy (NCBI): domain Eukaryota; kingdom Metazoa; phylum Mollusca; class Gastropoda; order Lepetellida; family Haliotidae; genus Haliotis; species Haliotis rufescens. The sequence continues at coordinate 6,648,366 of NW_025963835.1, read as the reverse complement.
ATTACACAACAGACAGAGGGACTGACTGACTCATTCATGAAGACAACAGGTTCCTATTCAACTTGATTAAACTATATGGAATCCAAGTATGAAACCTAGAGAGTGAATGCTGCAGTATTCCTGCTGTGTCACGGCAAGTCCATGCAAACCTCAACACACAATCCTCATCCTGGTTAGCTCTGACCACAAGTACAGTCTGTGTCGGAATGTTGGAATTTAATAATCTGCACTAGCCCTTCTTAGAGTGAGTGTTAGTTAGTGTTAAATACTCTTATTTACAACAACATTTGTATCAGGTCATTGTTAAACTGACTGTAAAAGTCCAGTTTCCACCCTTGCCGAACTACGCTGGAATTTCTGGGCTCGATCAGAATGATTTATGTCCCTTCTATGTCCCTCCTGTTTACCAATCAAGATTCCATCCCTCATATCACTTGAAATTGCTTCAAACAAAATGCCCAGTCAAGACAATCTGACTGAAAATCAAAATCTATATTGTGATAAAACTGGCCTTACTATGCAAGTGCATCAAATCACATGACCACCTTGATCATAAACATGAAAAGATTTGGAAAATATCTGTTGACACCAAGTTGACGGTACACATGCTTTGCAAATATCCTGCAATCGAAATCCTCAACGAAATTTTATGAACATGTAGTCCAGCCAACATGTAACTCTATAATTCAAGCCTAGTTTTGAAAGGGTGGAAAATGGACTTCAATAGCCACCTATCTCCCTTGCTTCGGGAAGATGATACTAATATGGCAGATGGTATCTGGTATTCTGTATTGTAAGTTTTGTAACCAAGACAAAGACTTTTGAATGCTATATGAGATAATGCCATTTGAGACCGTGTTTGTTGGTGGTGTATAGCCTATGTTGAGTTGCTGGTGTGCCTGCTCTCAATCGATCTTCAGTCGTAAATAAATAGTCAACCCAATCCCCAATGAGTACCATAGCATCATCATCAGTTGGGATGTTGGATGCGAACCCATGACCCTTCGAGCTGGACAAACTAAGGGACACTACTCTGCACAGCGAATTGCTGCGCCTTAAACCAGCTGTGCGCCTTCAGATGGTTTTGAAATAGAGCTGTCAGGTACGTACCAAATGAAAATAGTTGGGATCTGCTCCTTTAGATAACAGTCTGAGACACGTCTCCACATTATTTGTTCGAACACTCGAATGCAACTCCTGAAAATGTAAAAAAACTCTGAGAATCAAATAAAGATGAACCATGTCAACTCTCTGGCAGGTTCTATTTCTCACAAGCCTCATACTTTCAATGAATGACTTTCAATTTTTTATAAAAACATTCCAATCACCAATAAACAAAAGAGCACAAATCATGTAGGTCAGGTTTTCACTGTGGTATTCAATAGCCATTTTAGCAGGGTTCTTTCTTGACTCATGGAAGAAAATAACATGCAGACGTTAAGTTAGCCTGGTGCTTGATGTTTATTGAAACACCAAAAACCAAAATGGAAAACTAGCAGGGAATTATTTCCCTTGAAACAATAATTATCTCCCTTTCGTCAAACAGGCTTGTTACACTTTTCAAGGAAATTCATAAAGAATTTTTTTTTAAAAATGAACAGATTATTGACAGACTTTTTTTTCATCTTGAAAACGTTAGTCAGGTGTGCTCATTGACACATTGTGTTGTATTGTATGTACATGTTGTAGCACAACGGAAGACGTCTGCCTCAGAACAGCCATTACCAGCATGTGTCACTGCCTAAAGAAAACCTTACCTTGCTGACATCATCTATGGAGCTGATGTCGCTGTCTTTATGCTTGTTAACAAATGACAAGAACTGGTATTTGGCACGAATGAAGTCAGATTTGTTTGGGCTGCAATTAAAACAAACGAATTCATTAGCACCTGGAATCCACATTCACAAGAAGAAATTCTCAAAAGAAGCAGGCCATCACATAGAGATGGGGGATCAAACAAGGGGAACATTTGTAACGGTCTTATTATAATGATCGAATAGGGAAACATTTGTAACAGTCTTATTATAATGATCGAATAGGGAAACATTTGTAACGGTCTTATTATAATGATCGAACAAGGGGAACATTTGTAACTGGTCTTATTATAATGATCGAACAAGGGGAACATTTGTAACGGTCTTATTATAATGATCGAACAAGGGGAACATTTGTAACGGTCTTATCATAATGATCGCACAGGGAAACATTTGTAACTGGTCTTATTATAATGATTGAATAGGGAACAACTTGTAACTGATCTCAATATAATGATTTAATAGGGGATAGAATTGTAACTGACTTTAATGTAATGGCTCTCCGAAATCTAAAGGGAAAGATTTGCAACTGATCTTACTGTAATGGTTCTCGGGGGTTAGGTTTCCGACGGCCATGTTTGTTCTGTGATGGGTCCAACAGTGCATGTTCCCATATATTGTTGGCTCCCTGCTTTGCAAGCTGATACACCATCTGGGGAAAAGCAATGATTGATCGTAATTGAGCAAATTATGTCAATGCTGTCAAGTAAATATTAAAGTCATGGGGTAGAAATTAGCTCTAGCTGGCTAGTCTGGGCCAGTTTTGTAAGTGTTGAAGGTATCCTTAGGGCTTATATAATTGCAATTATTTTCAGGCTATTGCTATATGCAGTAGAGTGGAGGTAAATATACTGTGTATTCAATATTGAGCTAGGTAACTTGCCGATTAAATTTGAAGCAAACAAGTTCAAAATTAAATTCTACAAGTTCTAAGCCAATACCAGGTATTTCATGTGAAGCATTTCTGCTGATTCGTTGAAAACAATTCTGTTGTGGTTCCAAATACATTCAGTTGTAGTATGGGGTGAGCAGACTTCTTGTTCTTCCCTTTCTTTCTTTGAGGTAAGGTGAAATGGGGTTTAACGTTGCGTCCAAGATTATTCCACTTATATAGCGACTTGCCTGCACATGCGTGTGCAGCTGTTTGTACTAGTCGGGACTGACGCAGTTTTATAGTGCTAGCACACTGAGATACCATGACGCAGTTTAACATGAATACCCTACTCAGACACAGTATACTGACTCCGAGCCGACCAGTCCTTGTTTTAGCCCCTTAATGCCGAGCACCAGACAGGGTAACAATAAGTACCATCTTTTAACGTCTTTTGGTATGATGCAGCCGGGGATCAAACACCGGTCCTTCCGCTCTCCTGACAGAACTGCTCTACCACTAGACCACAGAGACAGTCTTCTTTCTTTAAGAACTATCGTGAAGATATTTCCTTATGTACTCTTTGTGGGAGACGGAACCGGATTCTTGCATCGTGATGAGCAAACATTTTTTATATCACTAGGCTACCACACTGCTCCTATGAATATGATGAATAACAATTATCAATACCATTTGGCCCCAACTGCACACAAGTGTCTCCTAATTCTTACAATGTAAGGGTGTAACATGGATAAAGTTTAAAACATCTGGTGAAATGACATGCCTATGATTTCAACATGTTCAATAAAAACCTACCAACCCAACAAGGAAGCAGTACACTCATGTATTATGTGGGCTATATGTATCTTGTATGAACATCAACTGTATTAATTATAAGCAACACATGGAAACTCCTTAAGTGTGGACATTAATTTCTTCCTGGTTTTATCTTTCTGTACAAAGATTACTCTCATTATTTTATTCCAGCATATGAAAAATTAAAAATGTTCAATTTTTTGTAATTATGTTAAACAATGTTAAAGTTGTGAAGGTTAATTGGTGGTTTATTTTCTATATAGGACACTCAAAATATTTTTTGCTAAAAATACAACCAGACAGATTTTTAAATAATGCATGTTTTCAATCAAACACTGATTCATTTATTTTTAAAGTTCAACATTCAGCATTTAGTTTAGGGTCAACATGATCAGCTCGTTCATGAATCATAGCAATAATGGGTAGGCCCTTATAAGGAAAACTTGGTGACTATGGTAACTAGTAAACATGAAAATGTGCTTCATGATTTCACATTTGAGAATAAAACTAAGAGCTGACATTAGGGATTGGTCCACTCACCACACTTAACATAACGTAAGTAAACGACACAAGTCAGGGTGTATAAATATGTCAACTCCTGACGAGAGGGCCCCGCCCTACATGCACTTGTAATTCTATCAGGTTTAAGTTACATGAACACATTGGTCGTAAAGCAATCACATGTTCTAGGATCAGATCCCTGTAAATTATAACATTGAAACTGAAACACAAACAAAAGAGCAGTTAACATGTTTCCTTGCAATATTTCTATATCACTTACATATGCTTTTATTACTAATATAAGGATTCTTATTATGTTTGTTTGGGTTGTGAAATGGTGAAATGGTCAAAAACAATAAAATTGAAATGCTCTGAAAACTCATTTGACGAACAAATTTTCGCTCTCATTTATTATCTGGGATCGTGATAACTCTCATGCAATTATTACTGATTATTACATGAAAACAGCCTGGAAATCACTGTATTCTTTATGTCATTTACATGTCAGAGTTAGTCAGACACACAATACATGCACAGGGTTCTTTCTTCAGGGATTAATCATGAACTGGACTTCCGTCTGAATAGAACATGTTAAATCTGAATGTAGTCATCAAATCAGAACAAGAACAGTGCATTATAATTTTCTAATTAAAAAAGACAAATACATTAATTCATTTCAGCACAACTGCCTTGAAACATCAAAAACCCAAAAGAGTCAAAATGTGGAACAAATTAAAAGAAACACAGAAATTAATGATCCATTTTTTCTTCAGATTAGCTTTGAAGGCTTAAAATCAAATTTGAAATTGACATGTGGAAATTGAAATTGACAACTGAAACATGAAATGGACATCCTTACAGCATGTTGTGTTGGGCTCCACTGCCCCTTCTTGAGAGACTTGACTTGTGAAATGTGACGTCCCAGGCTGCGATGTACGCTACAGCACTCATCACATATCAACACTCCCCGATTGATTGACGCCCACACAGGATCTGAAAAATATTGCCACAAAACTTTATTACTGTAGTTATGAGGTTTCACATTGAATCATCATACTCTATACTAAGGCTGGGACGGGTAACTCGGTGACACGGGTGGGTCCTGAGAACATGGAGAAGGACCCAGGTACCCACCAGACTAGGTTTATAATTATAAAGGAATTTATTATGATTTTAAGTCATTCTGAATTGTAATGTTGTAAATCCTATATATCATTTTGGCAGACTATTTCCAACATGCAGCAGGTCAGCCCTGAGTGGAGAGTGAGTGAGTTGGGTTTAACGCCATGTCAGTTTCATATCAAGGCGCCAGAATGTGGGTCTTAGACTTATACTAATTTGGGTCAGATGGGTCCTGAAGAGGACCCGGGTACTCACCAGACTACCCAGACCTGTGGTTAGTTACATGATATATTATTTAATGACAAAAACAATGAAACTTCATAGTTAAACTACAAATGGCTAATGTTTGCATTTCTCTCTGACTATGCACACATTCCTTCTGACTTTAATATTTTTGAGTAAAGATGAAGCTTCAGTCAACCTCAGTGTATGCATGATTTTATACGTGTATGAAAATAGTTTTTGCCAGGACTCCAGGAGAGTTCCCTATCAGACATTTTGTGCCCAACTCTTGAGGCCTACAACAGAACGGGATACCTGGATAGGGTTGGGGGGTCAGTTACCCAGGTAGTAAATTTGAACTCGTCCCAGCCCTACCCTATACAGCAGACAGGAAGCTTATGCCCTGGCTAGTTCCCTTAATAACAATATCAGCATGATTAGGTAGATATCAAATCTACACACTGAGCTAGGACTTGCAAAATGTGGCCAAACTTATCACTATCCATAGTATTAAGTACTGATGAACATGATAAAATATTACTTCAATGAGGACACGACTTATAAGCCTTCAGCGGGGACCTATTACAGGCACAATGATGGAGATGAATGATAAGGGTTGTCATAGTTGCCTAAGTGAATGAACAGGACCAGACAGCCAGCCAGTGGTCGATAGTGTGAGCAACATGCCATGCCATCAGGGCACAGTGACCGCTAGACCACCGATCATCTCTCATCACTTTAAATGACATGTATGAGGTACTAGAGACCACTCTGAACTGGACCTTAGAGATACTTCAGTGTTAGAAACGAGGGATGTTAGGACTGTCAACCTGGACCTTCCAGTGTTTCATATCCATTCTATTATCATAAATATTAGGGCTGGGACGGGTTACTTGGGTGCCCCGGTCGGGTGGGTACTGAGTAGGACCCAAATACCCACAGGACTACCCGGACCTGTGGTTAGTCACGTGATATATTGTTTAATGACAAAGAGTATCTAAAACTCTATGTTTAAACTACAAGTCACTAATGTTCGCAGTTCTTCCTGACTACTAAACCCATTCCTTCTGACTTTTATAGGTTTGAGCCAGACATACACAGAACACAAACATTGTGTCGTAAAGCGACTCAGGCATACATCACTACAGATCTGTTAACATGCTTGGTCCTGTGGTACTTGTTGGCAGAAACATTTTAACATTTGGAACATAAACATAATTAAGGTGCTCAAACAATTTGATGCACTTTGAGAGGTAAGATCCGTTTTATCACAATAAAGATCTTGATTATTAATCAGATCATCATGACTTGGCGCCACCATTTTGTTTGAAGCAAATGCAGGTGATATAAGAGGTGGATTCTGACATAGTCAATAGGAGGGACAGAAAGGAAACGACTCATAATAGCCACTGATGGCGCTTCAATCGAGGCATGAAATTCCAGCCAAGGGTGGAAACTGGACTTCTGTAGTTAATTAACTCTCTTGCCTTGGGAAGAGGAAGGATGTGCATGATCATGATGAAAAGGAAGGTTTAAAATTATAATAGAATCTATGCTTTATTTATCAATCTAAATTGTAACAATGTGATGACTGAGTGAACTGCACCGCTTTGAACAGTGTGTCAGATATATCCTCCAGCCTGAAGTAGTGACCACATGGTGACACAGAGAACAGCTGATATACAATAAGGACTAGTGATGGGAACCACAGCTACATGTACACACAACAGCAGTGCAACATGTGCAACACTGACCACTTGTGTTCTTGTTTTATGTGAAACAGGAAACAGCAATAACTCAAAAATAAATATTTCCTCCTTTGAATAACATATGCCTGGTTATGAAAGTCTTCAATGTTCAGAAAGCTCATCATCATGATCATAATACGGATTTCTTTCATCTAATGTTTCAGTGTTTAGGAAATATTTACCTTTCAGTTTCTTTGGAAACAGGAAATTATGCTTAACATGACCTACACATAATGCGTGACGAGCAAACACTTTAACACTAGGCTACCCGACCGCACCTCCCCAGTAAAAGAAGTTAGAATATTGGCGAAAAAGTCAAACTGGCCATTGAAAGAGTAAAAATGATCATTGAGTGACTTTTATTTGTCTTTTTTCACCATGTCAGCGGTAGAAACTAACATTTTTAGTCCACTAGTCCTATTAATGTTAATATATATATAGCAAAACCCTTCAAAATGGCATTCGAATCCCGGTTCGCCCTGATTATGTTTCTAGGTTTGTCAGTACCATACCCGTGCTCGTGGGTTTCACCGAAGTGGTAAACGTCTGAGACCTGCATCACTTCGGGCTTTCCTCCCACATTAAGCTGACACGCCGCGATATAACTGGAATACTGTTAAAAGGGGCGTTAAACCCAACTCACTCACTCACTTAAAAATGGCAAATTTGCACTAGTCTTATGATACCTTAACTATTAGGCAGATTGGCAAGGACTACAGGACTAGTGCCAATTTCTAACGCTGCATGTTCACTACTACTGAAGAAAACAAAACAGTGAAGGAAACATATTTTCTTTAACATGTTTACAGTGTGACACAGGCACTCATAAAGATGTTTAGGTGTGCCAACATGAACTATAGTCTTGCTCCATCTTCAGCCTTTGTTAAATGTCATTTCACCACAGGCTTGAAATAGTTGTCCACTTCCTTTTCACTAATAAGGATTATTTTGTAAATCATACTGTCCATTAAATAATTCATTTCACATGTCATTTTTTTATTTCTAATGTGTCCTTTAGGCACCAGGAACTAATTCTAACCATGCCATTAAGATTTTAACCATGCCATTGTCACTGTATTTCAAACATTAAAAGCGGATTGTTTAGACTGCTGTTTATCTAGACCTGACCTAGATACACTCGTAAAGTTGTATGTTTTTTTTTAATCCTCACATGATTAAACATGTTCATGTTTTTAAACTTGTTTTTGTTTGATGTACATGATATTTAATGCTGTATCTTTGCCAACTGACAATTTGTCTGTGATCCTCTGCCTAACCATGTCCACACTGGCAACATAACGCATTGAATAAATGCCTGCCTTACATTAACATTTGGTCTGCATGCTACACATGACATTTTGAAGAGTGAAAATACCGGGTACCATCAATCCTACCAATTACTGTCTGTAAAAATCCACCTTCCTCGAGTAGAGACCTTCCGAAATAAATAACCTCTGGGCATTTATTCAAGTTTTTACGGTAACTCAAAACATGCTGTTGAAGGTCTCCCGATATGACAGCGTGAACAGAACATCCCAACAGCAGACACCCTTTAGCATTGTATGTGTTGATCATCTTTCACAGACAAGATATTCACTAAACAGTGTCCTATAGATTATATTATATGTCATAAGAAGCAGAAAAATGGAAAGATATCATTTCTAGAATTATGCTTATGACAGCTTATGAGCCAGAAAACATGACGTTATGTCGAATGTCCTAAAAAAACTTGAGCAACTTCCATGACTCTGTGCCTTATACTGAAAGTAATAACATTTGCTGAGGAAGAATCTCTACTTGTTCAAGTTTTCAATCAAAATACATTTCAATCAAAGTAATAGGGTGTGCTGATACTGCTAATAAATATAAATGGTTTGGGAAATGGGGAGTATAAATATTTCCTTGATATTCTTTAAAATGCACTCTAACACCCAAATGTCCGACAGAGCAAAATCATTATCGGACTCAGAAGCATGAAAACTGGACACTGCCCTGCTAACATGGATAAGTTGCTGTATTCCATCATCAATGGCAGTGTTCGGAACTAAAGTGGTTCCCTGGGTCCTTGAGGTTTTCTACAATAGTATTTGAATCAGACCCCTTACATCTTTCATTTTTAACATTATGGTTATGACAAAAACCAAACTTCAGAAATGTTTATCTTTGATCGTCTTGATACAAGTCTACCATATTTTCCCCAAGCCATTGACTGTGGTCCCCCGAGTCTCTGAGTATGATAAAACAACATATAATCATAAAAGAAAACATGTTGATCAAATGAAGCATCATGCATGAAAATGAAATTCTTGATCACATTTTTATTCATGTTAAAAGATATGAGAAAAATGTGAACTTTCAAAAATTGGTTTTACTGGACCAACCATGCTTACGACATTAAAGTAACATCTGAGAATGTACAGGTTGATTTACCTAGTAAACACCACAAACATATGAAACTAAAACTGTTCAACAAAAAATATAGGTGAAAGGTATATGCTGAAGCTGGAGAAGTCATCATCCCAATCCCAACAACACAAACTATATACAAAAGTTCCTTTACTTTGAGACAAATACTATCTGATAGTATCTATCAAATCTGGCAATCCCTGCTCTAACAAGCTACAGCTGAAATATATAAAGGTCAAGCCAATAAAACACACAAACAATGCACCAATTCCATATGCGTATCTTGTATGGCTCAAAGAGGAACATGGTTTAGACTTGAACTGAAAGTTCCAAATGAGAGATGAATCGGTGAACGAGTATGGCTAATCTTACTTATCTGATAAGGCTGCTGCAAAGGCATTTTAATAACATTTCTGTATGTTGGGTATTACCTGATGCACCGCAATCGGCACAGGCGGTAGAATACATGGTTCCTCTCGACATGACGACGGTCTGGGAGACACGCAAGCGGTGCCGAGTGAAATTTGAGATGTACGTACGACCCGACCCCCAGGAAATGGGGAGATGTCAAGAGTTCAACAGAGAGCTTCTGTCAGATTCTTTCAGAAGACTTGCACAAAAATGCCATCACAACCTGTGTATGGCAATTCCAGCGATTAAGATTGCACAGTTATGAACACAAAATCATTGTCAGCTTATTCTTAGCAAAACTGTAGCTTCATACGGTGTTGATTTTGTCCAATTCGTCCCAATTGCTTGTGTTATCATTCCAAATTTACATCGAAGGCAGGACTAGGCCTAGACTGAGTCATCAATGAATCTACTTGTCGTAAAAACATAATTCCTTTAAGATGTCATTTTGATACCATTCCTTTTATATTTTACTATAGTGTTTATCGCCACACGTTCTCTACTATTTATGTCGATTATCAGGGTTAAAATAACGTAAAAGTGTATGTCTTTTTTACGACTACCGTAAAGTAGGTCACTTCCGAAATTGCAAATGAGTCAGAATGAAGTAGAATGCATTTCCTAGTTTTGGGTGTCGGCGAGCGTAATGATCTGTCAAAATACATCTGACTGAAGCATGACTTCTAAGACATTAGCTGAAGAGTTCCCCATTCACTGGCTTGTATGGCACAATGATTATGAAAACCTCGATCGCGAGCTAGCAAAGAAAACGGTTAGTAATTAGGACGAGGCCTAGATGGCGTGTGAAAAAATTATCATGATGAACAGCGTTGACTGTTGTTGATAAAGATTTTGTAATTTTAGTTATTTCCTCATAGTAGTTTATTGCAATGTAAGTGACTGGTAAACATCCTTGAAACGGATATTTAATGTGTTAATTTATTCTTCTCTGCTA